>NC_060120.1:213855242-214166011 GCF_021461395.2 Schistocerca americana
TGCCATTTCCACCTGGCGCCTCAGTTGGACCAGCGTTCGTGCTGGACGTGCAGACCATGTGAGACGACGCTTCATCCAGTCCCAAACATGCTCAATGGGGGACAGATCCGGAGATCTTGCTGGCCAGGGTAGTTGACTTACACCTTCTAGAGCACGTTGGGTGGCACGGGATACATGCGGACGTGCATTGTCCTGTTGGAACAGCAAGTTCCCTTGCCGGTCTAGGAATGGTAGAACGATGGGTTCGATGACGGTTTGGATGTACCGTGCACTATTCAGTGTCCCCTCGACGATCACCAGTGGTGTACGGCCAGTGTAGGAGATCGCTCCCCACACCATGATGCCGGGTGTTGGCCCTGTGTGCTTCGGTCGTATGCAGTCCTGATTGTGGCGCTCACCTGCACGGCGCCAAACACGCGTACGACCATCATTGGCACCAAGGCAGAAGCGACTCTCATCGCTGAAGACGACACGTCTCCATTCGTCCCTCCATTCACGCCTGTCGCGACACCACTGGAGGCGGGCTGCACGATGTTGGGGCGTGAGCGGAAGACGGCCTAACGGTGTGCGGGACCGTAGCCCAGCTTCATGGAGACGGTTGCGAATGGTCCTCGCCGATACCCCAGGAACAACAGTGTCCCTAATTTGCTGGGAAGTGGCGGTGCGGTCCCCTACGGCACTGCGTAGGATCCTACGGTCTTGGCGTGCATCCGTGCGTCGCTGCGGTCCGGTCCCAGGTCGACGGGCACGTGCACCTTCCGCCGACCACTGGCGACAACATCGATGTACTGTGGAGACCTCACGCCCCACGTGTTGAGCAATTCGGCGGTACGTCCACCCGGCCTCCCGCATGCCCACTATACGCCCTCGCTCAAAGTCCGTCAACTGCACATACGGTTCACGTCCACACTGTCGCGGCATGCTACCAGTGTTAAAGACTGCGATGGAGCTCCGTATGCCACGGCAAACTGGCTGACACTGACGGCGGCGGTGCACAAATGCTGCGCAGCTAGCGCCATTCGACGGCCAACACCGCGGTTCCTGGTGTGTCCGCTGTGCCGTGCGTGTGATCATTGCTTGTGCAGCCCTCTCACAGTGTCCGGAGCAAGTATGGTGGGTCTGACACACCGGTGTCAATGTGTTCTTTTTTCCATTTCCAGGAGTGTAGTTTGTGACAATGTTGCCAATTCTGAGCTGTACTAGGAACATCTATGTAGTGGTATGTGAGGAGAATCCCGTGCTTGTGTCTTAGGAGGATACGGAGAGGAGGCGTGGGGTTTGGTTAATATGCAGCGTTTTCTCCTACCAGTTGTGTCAAACATTCAGGTGTATAATCTTCCATCACCATTACAGTTTCCACAAAATATATACGGATTAAACACTTACCGTGTTAGTTTCTAACAAAAGATTATTTCAGTACAATAAAAAGTCTTTGAAACCGAAATTGACTGAATTAGTGAAAATTTCAAAATGGCTTCACATCGAGGCTATGATGCCTAGAAGAGGCTTTACATCCTGCTGACATGAGGATAGCATAATCTCCGCTTCAGAAGCTTGCTTCTACTTAACCATTTAATAAACTCGGATTTTTTCCACTGCGGCTAATTTTGTAAGCTAAGCACATCATCTGTTACAGCACACTGCTGGGGCTGGGAAATGTGGCCACAATGGTCTGGTGGAACGAACCATCACAGGTGCAATGGGTGGGTTCAGGGATTTACTTTTAAGAGGCACAAACAGTCATGGCAAACAGATATACGTAGCCAGTAAACTTACTTACATTAAAAAAAATTTATTTTATTTGATGAGGCACGAAAACGTCCGTGAATGGGTTTATTAGTTTTGAGGGCACTTACGAAAGAAATATAAAAACAACTATGAGAGTCACTGATTTATGATGCTTAGTTTGCAGTCAGTTCTGAGTATTATTAGTAACTACGCTCCAGTCCCTAAACCTAGTTACAGAAATGCGAATCAGACGCATTATGTATTCCAGGCCGTAGCAGCCACGTCTTTGAAATGCCAGTTTTGGTCACTTCCCAGCCCGCTGTAGGATCACATCGGTTCGTCTTCCTCCTGCTGGTATTGTAACCGAGATTTGGGAACAAGGCAAGGTATATTTGGCAACTCTGTGATCGACGAGTTACTTCCTGGTGTGCACGGAATTAAGCCTCAAAGTTCACTTGATTTTTCCTGTCGTTTCCACTGAATAATCTGAGTTATTATGGCTTGAGGTGTAACAAAAGATTGTAAATTTACGGATTTCAGCCCAAGAAAGTCGTTGCACATGGAAATCGCAACTAATCTCGTCCTTTAAATAGCAGTTTACAAGTTCTAGACACTACTGGCCTCGTAAGAGGAAGCCAAGACATGTACTTCTTCACTAGCTCTGTGGTAACATGTTGACCTGTGAAGAAGCGTCTGTTATGTTTTGGGGTTCCAGTCTTGCTGATTGTAACGTTTTTATCCATTCTGTGAAAGAGCTACAAGCAATCAGATCAAACATCGATAAGTAAATCGCAAGAAATTACTTTCGGCTCAAAGTGCAATGGTGAAAAACTTACAATGCTATACAGCAGGTAACGCCTCTTTCCGCTGCTGACAAGCAAATTTTGGGTTTCTAGGAATACATAACTTTATTTATGAAATGCCACATTTGGATACCTCTTGAGTATCACACAGCATACCAATTAACCACAGACCCAATCGAAATCTATGTTAGTAGTATTTTACTAATTCATGCCGATGGGGGCATGCTTGTGTACAGATACTCACTTTTATTAAAACAGACTTTCTTCGTAAGGTTATTGTGGGTAGTTTTATTTCATTTCTTATAATACAGTGCACAATTTTCGTAAGCTTTCTTTTAGTGTTGTTGAAACAACAGTAAACATGAGAGAGAAATTAATCATCAACGATATATGCGAATTCTCTGATGTTATCTATAACAGACTGACAATGCAAATGCAGTTTATTGATTACATGCATGTAGAAAACTTGTTCTGAGTTAAAGCTGTTAAACAAGGTTTGAAGTAGAATAAAATTCCACTACCACACGACAGCTAATGTAGAAAATACTTTTCTGACGTATTTTGGCACGATTCGCTCTCCCAATACATAATTCAAAAGTTTCGAGATGCAGCTGCTGCCTGTCCGCGTATTAAACATGAAAAGAGCAAAATGTCACAAAAGTTAGCCCTTTTTCCACATGCGACAGTTTTGGATTGAGAAGTGAAGGGAATTATGTTCAAAGTTCCATTAGAGTGATAACTTCAGCAGATAGCAGAATTGCGTTTTAAAGAATGTAGCAGTGAGTGTATTCGAACTCGCGACGTCTTATCTACAGTGTGTGATGCTTACCCTTATGCTACTAGCTGACATGTAGCTACAGCAGCTCCAGAAGTCAACAACAATGCCTCCAGAACTTCCATATTCCACAGTGCTGTGAGGTAATGCATATGGCCGGATCTAGATTTCTGAGAGAGAGACAGTTATAGATTTTCTTTTGCACTGCACAACGTTTTCAACAAATAGCACAATAGAGTAGCTCAAGTGGAAAGGAACACTTCCTATTTAAATTTCTGCATCCTACACTGTTGGCAGTTCTGTGTAGGTGGCAGTTACGTGATTTTATTTTGGTGATTACAAAATAGAGTCGAATGTATGCACTGGGTAGCCAAGGCAGCTAGTTCATGGCGATTCGATCAACCAAGTAAATGAATGAACTGAACATGCTGCCAACCAGTACAGGGAGCCTGTGTGTTAGAATTCTCATCCAGTGCGGCGCAACGACTTTACGATAGAAAAATGAGTGAGACAGAAGAGGATTTGGTGGTCTGTTGGATTGATGATAGGTTCATGTACTTATGGTCTGAGTTCGATTCCAACTTCTGCCGATGAGTTTTGATGAGGAGAGACAGATTCCCTTCTCTTCTGGTTACACCAAGTGAGGAAGGTATAATGACATTGTGATCTGAAATTCACATTAAACATGATATTCCTTCTCTACCAATTAGACGTTGGGTTGAAACACAATTAAGTCTGGGGTGGTGACATGAAGAAACTCTATCACCAGTAACCTTTTTTATACTAGTTATTTATTTCTAGTGACGAAACAAACGCTATGTAGTGTCACTGGACACTTATACCTTCTTTTATTTGAGCTTCTGTTTGTCCATAAGTTGGTTCTGAACTGGGAATGCAACTCAGACCGCCCTTAACGCGTAATTTGATCCCTTCGTGACAATACAGCTCGACTACAATTTGTTGTTTGTTCAAAACAGCAGATTCCTCAACATCTCCACATATTGCGCGTAAATGGGTTAGAATCTCTCGTAGTTCGTTAACAGCGACAGTAGATTCTGGGCAGGAATTCCCGTCCGTTAAAAATGTTTACGTTTTTTAATTGAAAGTTGATATTTGCTAACTGATACTGTCTAAAATCGAGGTATATCACTCTCTGTATGCCTAGTCAGGAATGACTGTTAGTTTCCGCCAGTCACAGAATCTTTGCTTAGTCTGCACGATCTGGGTTTGAATCCATATGCAGAATGAGACGGTTCGTCGTGTCATATGAAGTTCACACCCATTCTCAACTAGCTGCTCGTGAATAACTTAAATTTTTAATGTCATTTTGTGTTAAATAATAAGTTTGGTATGTTACTTTGAAGAGGAAATCATGAATACTACGAACTTACTACGTGCATTACCTATCTGACGTAATAATGAGAGTGGTAACATTTCAGGTATGTCATTTATTCTGATAAATGTGATCTTACAAGCCTTAAGGACAGTCTTATCTGTGATAAGGTGTTCCCTGATATTTGTAGTATCGTGATGTTATTTGACATCTTGAGTTATTGCGATGCAGAGCAGTGTTTTCTAGTGGTGGCTTGTTGGAACAATTTTCAATAGTCAAACTTCTGTACCAAGGAGCGTTTGGAGGACCTGCTAGACTGCAGTTCAGGTTGTTCAGACACTTTCGAGGATGACTGTACATCTGGAGCACAGCATTGTATGTCACTGAAATATGGACTGTGGGCAAAATGGAACAAAGCAGAATGGAAGCATTAGATGTGTTAGAGAAGGCTGTTGAAAATTACGTGAACTGATAAGCTAAGGAATGGGGAGATTCTTCACAGAATCGGCGATGAATGAACATGAAAAACATTGAGAAGAAGAAGGGACACGATTGTAGGAAATCAGTTAAGATCAGGGATTACCTTACATGTTACTAGAGGGAGCTGTAGGGGATAGAAAATGTAGAGGAAGACAGAGATCGAAGTATATCAAGCAAATAACTGAGAACGTAGGTTGCAAGTAAACCGGCAGAAGACTGATCACTCAAAAAACAAGGAGGTGATGGACCAGTGAAGTGAACGTCGCCACAAACGATAGGTGCGACGGTGACGGAATCCGCATCATCTTGTTAGGCGCAGAAGAATTATCAGTCAGGGAAGTTACTCGACACATGCAGTGGATTCAAAATGGTGTGGTGCGGACTGGAATCGGTTCCAAGTAACACATGGTGTTGAGGATATAACATCACACAGGCTGTCCACATTCGACTGATGCAAAGGTGATCTACGACTTTTGAGTGGACTGAATGCTCCAGAGCTAAATGCGGCGTTCGAAGAAACATCAGGATGTCATGTACTGCAATAAACTGTTAGGAGACGATGGCATGATGCGGATCTCCATTCTCTAACGACCGTGGCAAGCATCACGTCGTAGAGCACGACACAATGGACTCCTCTACGGATAGAAGAGATACCGTGCGGAAAGGACCCCTCAGAATTGGCGTCGGGCGTTGTTTATGGATGATGCTAGGATCTGCTTGTACTCTGATAATGGCAGACGGGCCGCGCGGGGTAGCCGCGCGCTCTGGGGCGTCACGGTCCGTATGGCTTCCCCCGTCGGAGGTTGGAGTCCTCCCTCGGGCATGGGTGTGTGCATTGTCAATAGTGTAAGTTAGTTTAAGTTAGATCAAGTGGTGTGTAGGCTTAGGGACCGATAACATCAGCAGTTTAGTCCCATAAGACCTTATCACAAACTTCCAATGGTAGACAATGTGTCTGGAGACAACCTGGTATTATTGAAGGCCTCCAACACAGTGTCCCACATGTGCAACAAGGTGGTGGTGGAGCGATGTTCTGGGTGGCATTACATGGACCTACCGTACACCTTTCGTGGTTCCTCAGGTCAAACTCACTACTCCACGGTACAGGGATGTGATGCTGCAGCCAATTGTGGAATCGTTTCGCCAACATTTTGGTGATAATTTCTTCCTGATGGACGGCAACTCCCATGCTCATTGTGCTGTACTCGTGAATACGTTCCTTCAAGCTTGCTATGATCACCAGAATCGCCGGCTAATTCACCGCACATGAACACAGTCGATTATGTATGGATTGATTGAAACGAGCTTTCGATGTCGACAACGATCACGTGCTCTGCGACGAAGAATCGCCATTGAAGAGTGCGACAGTTTGGACCAGGATGGCTCTGACCATCTCATCGACGCTTTACCACTACGGATTGAAACCTGCATCCATGCAGGAGGATATTTCTCCACGTATTTTATAAAATATATGTAGCTCTGAGCGCTGGGACTTAACATCAGAAGTCATCAGTCCCCTAGGCTTAGAACTACTTGAACCTAACCAACCTAAGGACATCACACACATCCATGCCCGAGGCAGGATCCGAACCTGCGACCGTAGCAGCAACGCGGTTCCGGACTAGAACCGCTCGGCCACAGCGTCTCCACGTTTTGACACTGCTCAGGAGTGCCGTGAAAAATCCTCGATGGGAAACACACGATGTTGGCGTTATGTGATTTTTTCTTTCTTGAGGGTATCTGTCATTTCAAGAAAAAAAATTCGTGTTTTTTTCACCAAATGCGTTTCGCTTTATTGAGATAAAGCATGATCAGTGGTCTGTAATTAAGTTATTTACATTCCGTATTGCTTTAAGATCGAAAAACAGTTCATTAACAATATGTTGATTTTTACTTACGTCGATTTACGTTTGATTTCTCACCTACTTCAGGAAATCCCATCTGCTAACACATCGCTGACGTTTTTCTTCTATAGACACTGAGAGCTGTAGTCTAAATTTTTGCTGTTCTGCAGAACTATCCATTTTTTATCGTTTACACAGCAAACTTGTTCGCACGCAGCTGTTTTCTGTTTATTTTTATTCTTCTAAGTATGTATTGTACTTTGTGTTTTGTAGTGTGCCAACATAGTATTCTAACTTGTCTATGACCTACACTTTTTTTGGCTTATTGTATGTCTCTTATTCTATTTAATTGCTGTATATTTATATACTGTGTAAGAGTAGTGAAGGCACAGTGATGGAGTTTTTTGTGGGGGAGTGATAAGCCATGATGAGTAGACATAGTGTGATGGAATGCAAGCTGGAGGGGAAGGTGGGGAATGAAGAGCGAAATTAAATTGGGAAGGGTGGGAGAGTGGAAGAGGGTGTAGGATGGAAAACGCTCTTTCATTTTTCATGTGATTTCATCAATTACTTATTACTGACTATGGTTTCCAATATTTATTTGGTCGTTGACTGTTTCGTGTTTACGCTTTGTGTACGTGGAAAGTTTCTTGGAAAGGGAGGAGGTGTCTGTCATTACTGATTATTATGATGTTCATATCTTTTTCAATATTGCTTGCTCTATGGTGTTCTTGTTTTAGATGATCTGCAAATACTGAACGGTTTGTACCGTAATTAGATGCTCTGACGTGTTCTTTACATCTTGTGTCGAATGTCCTGCCACTCATTCCGACGTATATCTCTTCACAGTCTCCGCAAGTGAGCTGATAGAAACCAGATTGTTGGTATCTGTCTGGTTTTTTTCAGTTTTGGGTTGTGATTTTGTATTGAGTTGCTTTTTGTGAGCATGGACTTTACTAATGTCTGAAGTAGTGCTGGAGGGAAATGACACCACGAACTGCAGAGCTGTCCATAAATCCATAAGAGCACGAGGGGCTGGAGATCTCTTCTGCACAGCACGTCGGAAGGCATCTCATATACTCAATAATGTTCATGTCTGGGGAGTTGGAGAATGTTCCTGGAGCGTCTCTGTAGGAATTCTGGGTGTATGGGGTGTCGCATTGTCCTGCTGGAATTGCCCAAGTCCGTCGGAAAGCACAATGGACATGAATAGATACAGATGATCAGACAGGATGCTTACGTGCGTGTTATCTGCCAGAGTGGTATCTAGAGGTATTAGGGGTCCCATATCACTCCAACAGCACACGCCGCACACCATTACAGTCTCTAGCAGGTTGAACAGTCCCCTGCTGACTACCAGGGTCCATGGATTCATGATGTTGTCTCTATATCCATAAAAGACCAAAAGACATACTTGTAAGGACATAACATCTATGGCCAAGCATACGCAAACATAACGGCACAGGCGAGCCCCTGTTAATCAGACGCCACTACTGGATATCCAGCTGGAATACACTGTCGAATAACTGGCACCTCACAGGGAAGCCGTACCGTACACTGCATGCAAACAAGCTCCACACATCCCCCACACAGTGAGATGATCTATGGCCGATCTCCCACTACTGTATAACGATCTTGATTGTTCCAGGAATGCAGCAGCAGCAGCAACTGGGACACATCGCCATCGCTTATCATGGTAATGATGCATGATACCTATACTAACAAATCCAACCTTGCATGAACTATCGCAGCTAGTAAGCCACTACTGCTCTTACTACCCAGTCGCAGAGGTTTTTTTCCCACGGCACGAGCCATGGCACTTTTTTTCCTCTGCTCTTCAAATCGCTACCCTCACTCGCGTTTCGTCCACTATCTATCACCTGATGGACCGTGTTAATGCGTAGCCTTACCCAGACGCACGGACAACATCACAGCCCAGCATCCTGTGATCCACTTACTAGACAACTAACATGTTTACGGAGGTGACAGTAGAACTTTTGGTTTGGTCACCACGTTGGTGCGGGCGTGGAGGGGCCCCATCTCCTCTATATCCATACACGTCCATCCGCTCGATACAATTTGAAATGTGACTCGTCCGACCAGGCAATATTTTCCAGTCATCAACAGTCCAATATCGGTGTTGACGGGCCCAGTTGAGACGTAAAGCTTTGTGTCGTGCAGTCATCATGGGTACACGAGTGGGCCTTGGGTTCAAATGGTTCAAATGGCTCTGAGCACTATGGGACTTAACATCTATGGTCATCAGTCCCTTAGAACTTAGAACTACTTAAACCTAACTAACCTAAGGACAGCACACAACACCCAGCCGTCACGAGGCAGAGAAAATCCTTGACCCCGCCGGGAATCGAACCCGGGAACCCGGGGGACCTTCGGCTCCGAAGGCCCATATCGATGATATTTTGTGGAACGGTTCGCATGCTGACAATTCTTGATGGCCCAGCATTGAAATCTGCAGGAATTTGCGGAAGGGTTGCACTTCTGTCCTGTTCTTGCAGGATCTTTTTCCGGCTTCAGCGATGTCGGAAATTTGATGTTTTACTGGATTCCTGATATTCATGATACGCTCGTGAAATGGTCGTACGGGGAAATTCCCACTTCATAGCTACCTCGGAGATGCTCTGTCCCACCGCTCGTGCGCCGACTACAACACTACTCTCAAACTCACTTAACTCTTGATAACCTGCCATTGCTGCAGCAGTAACCTGTCTGACAACTACGCCAGACACTTGTCTTATATAGGTGTTGCCGACCGCAGCGCAGTATTCCGCCTGTTTACATATCTCTGTATTTGAATACGCTTCAGCGTACGTGAATGTGGTAGAAATAAATCTGTAGTCCAGTAAATGCCTGCTGCGACCCTTCTCCAACAGGTGCAACGAGCTGCATCGTTTATGAATCGCTAGGAACACTCATGCGATCCACGGCTTACGATTGCCATGGCTGTACAAACTAAGATTTGTGTAATTTGAGAAGACGACGCAAATCAGGTCATCAGCTGAAGAGGTGCTTTCTGCTCAAGTAGAGGAAAGCTAATGAGGGGACTGGTGACGAACAGCGCATTTCACAGCAGCAGTAGTACTGCACACGGAACTGAGGAGAGATATCTTTATTTCGAAAAAGCAAGGACACAAAATCAGGCAAAGCAAAACAATTTAATAAACCCATTAAAATGGGGATGTGAAGTTTTATAAGCAACTGTGGGATGATCCGAACGAATGAGAGAGAAGTCAATTTACAAAGTCGAGAGTGAGCGGTGAGTAGTCATTATACACTCCTGGAAATTGAAATAAGAACACCGTGAATTCATTGTCCCAGGAAGAGGAAACTTTATTGGCACATTCCTGTGGTCAGATACATCACATGATCACACTGACAGAACCACAGGCACATAGACACAGGCAACAGAGCATGCACAATGTCGGCACTCGTACAGTGTATATCCACCTTTCGCAGCAATGCAGGCTGCTATTCTCCCATGGAGACGATCGTAGAGATGCTGGATGTAGTCCTGTGGAACGGCTTGCCATGCCATTTCCACCTGGCGCCTCAGTTGGACCAGCGTTCGTGCTGGACGTGCAGACCGCGTGAGACGACGCTTCATCCAGTCCCAAACATGCTCAATGAGGGACAGATCCGGAGATCTTGCTGGCCAGGGTAGTTGACTTACACCTTCTAGAGCACGTTGGGTGGCACGGGATACATGCAGACGTGCATTGTCCTGTTGGAACAGCAAGTTCCCTTGCCGGTCTAGGAATGGTAGAACGATGGGTTCGATGACGGTTTGGATGTACCGTGCACTATTCAGTGTCCCCTCGACGGTCACCAGTGGTGTACGGCCAGTGTAGGAGATCGCTCCCCACACCATGATGCCGGGTGTTGGCGCTGTGTGCCTCGGTCGTATGCAGTCCTGATTGTGGCGCTCACCTGCACGGCGCCAAACACGCATACGACCATCATTGGCACCAAGGCAGAAGCGACTCTCATCGCTGAAGACGACACGTTTCCATTAGTCCCTCCATTCACGCCTGTCGCGACGCCACTGGAGGCGGGCTGCACGATGTTGGGGCGTGAGCGGAAGACGGCCTAACGGTGTGCGGGACCGTAGCCCAGCTTCATGGAGACGGTTGCGAATGGTCCTCGCCGATACCCCAGGAGCAACAGTGTCCCTAATTTGCTGGGAAGTGGCGGTGCGGTCCCCTACGGCACTGCGTAGGATCCTACGGTCTTGGCGTGCATCCGTGTGTCGCTGCGGTCCGGTCCCAGGTCGACGGGCACGTGAACCTTCCGCCGACCACTGGCGACAACATCGATGTACTGTGGAGACCTCACGCCCCACGTGTTGAGCAATTCGGCGGTACGTCCACCCGGCCTCCCGCATGCCCACTATACGCCCTCGCTCAAAGTCCGTCAACTGCACATACGGTTCACGTCCACGCTGTCGCGGCATGCTACCAGTGTTAAAGACTGCGATGGAGCTCCGTATGCCACGGCAAACTGGCTGACACTGACGGCGGCGGTGCACAAATGCTGCGCAGCTAGCGCCATTCGACGGCCAACACCGCGGTTCCTGGTGTGTCCGCTGTGCCGTGCGTGTGATCATTGCTTGTACAGCCCTCTCGCAGTGTCCGGAGCAAGTATGGTGAGTCTGACACACCGGTGTCAATGTGTTCTTTTTTCCATTTCCAGGAGTGTAGAAGCCGCTGTTACGGAGAATGACAATTGGATAGCCGTAGTGACTGTCCTTGAGTCACAACCGTGAAATAACAGAAGAGTGACTGAATGGAGAAGTAGCCTACGTGATACCTGTGAAATTTCTTCTATCTGAACGGGCAAGTATTCAACGAAGTGCTACTAGGTGGTCTTACAGAGATATTAGTCAGTCCTTTGAACGTGTGATATCAGTGGTTTCGTCTCCAAGACAAGAGAGATATCGTAGAACCAAAACAAAGGTGCGCTGTCTTTGTCTCTACTGCACACAAGTGTCCGCTAGAGGGGGTACACTATTCAATACAGAATTCTGAACAATTTGTAGGTATGATTATCTTTGATCATACTACACCGTCAGTATAGCATTGCCGAGTCCGATGGGAAATGTTGTGACTTTAGAAATAACTGTATAACTTCGGTTTGTTTGGTTGTTAGACTGGTGAAATGGAATTAAGTCTCTTTCTTTCCGAAGGAATAGTTTCGGTGCGGTACTGCGAATGTGAATATTTAGAGAACATTGCCAAAATAGTCCCCAGTACATTATTTACCACTTCTTGATATAGCCCTTATCGAGCTGCAGAAAGAGACAATTCCGCCGTGCTACTGCGCGGACTCCAGCTCCTATTTCCAGCACAGGGTATGCACGGTTGTAGTATACCTACCCGACATTCGACCTCAAAAAGTACAAGGACACCCCCTCCTCCGGCAGCACAGTTTTATCACTTCGGTAGCGCCCGGTTTGTACGTAATCGAAGGAGACCCATCACGGCTTGCTCACACCACGTTCTGTTTTACAATCGCAGAGTAATTGTAGCTAATGTTGAAAAGTGCGATTCAATAACGCAAATGTGCTCACTTGTAATTCGTCCATGGACCCAGATGCAACATCTGAAAACGAAAATATCATTTTCTGCGCTAGAAGAGAGAAACGCAGCACAGCGCAAGATGCAAAACAGTTTTTATGTCTGCATAGCTAAGTGTCAAACTGGAAACACGAAAAGCACTCACTTCTGCCCTAGGCTGCTAAGAAACGCTGCACGGGCCAATTTGAGCCTTTTTTGGAACATTTCCCACAGTTATCTTTTCAAATGCTGGCCGGAGCTACATTTTAGACAAACGATGGAAAAATATAGCTTTAAAAACAGATTTCATTTTTATGTAGTCAGCTTGAAAAACAGAGCAGATGAAATAATTCGATAAATCCATTAAAATGGGGATGTGAAGTTTTATAAGCAAACGAAATGTAATAGAGAGCATCAAAATCGAATATTGATTTTTCCACTTCGACCAGTATTAATGAATGATGTTTCCTTTTTTTTAATAACTAAAGGGTTTTCCTTTATACATTTATTATGTTTGCTGTCAAATATAGTGCTTAAACTCACCGAATAAGTTACGTCAAAAATAGCAATTTTCGAATGTTGCCCCCTCTTCGATAAATTTCTGCAAAAGTCATGCTGTTGCATTATTAGGTAATAATCCAGCCTGTTGTAAAATGTCTCTTCTGATAAGAAGAAGCGTTACAAGACAGATACTATGAATAACTGATTACAGCTGAGAATGCTTTCATGGAAATAATTGGCACTTTACTTAGCAAGACTCACCGGAGGAGAAACACCCCTCTGAAGATGTCCAGCGCAGCTCTGGACGAAACGTTAGGAGCTGAAGAGTTTCATGGACCACGACCTTACATCCCGGAAGGTTTACCAGAAGATATGTCATCCGGTCGTGAAAGCCTTCATACTACGAACATTCTTTGTTCAGTTTCAAGGAAGGCGAAGTTGTTGGAGCAACCAGAAGAAAGTGTCATGCCCCGCCGTTCTTCAGCAACCACAGCATAAGACTTGCAAAAGCTTCACATATTCAACACTTTCGTTTCTAGTGGACCATTAGGATCCATGAGGTCGAAGAAAGACATGTTATTTTCGGTCCAAGTTTTCGTTGCACTATTGATTTATTGACTCGTAGTGATGATAAAGTTACACGATTAGCTCGTTTCGTTGTTTTCCCATTATCAAACGTTCAAAAAATGTTAAAATGTGTGTGAAATCTTATGGGACTTAACTGCTAAGGTCACCAGTCCCTAAGCTTACACACGACTTAACCTAAATTATCCTAAGGATAAACACACACACCCATGCCCGAGGGAGGACTCGAACCTCCGCCGGGACCAGCCGCACAGTCCATGGCTGCAGCGCCTGAGACCGCTAGGCTAATCCCGCGCGGCTTTCCCATTATCAAACGTACCTGTATAGATGGTATAATATATATAATATTATTCCTTAAGTCTATATTAATTTCTACGTCTACGTATTGTACATTATACTTCGTCTTACCTGTACGACGTGGCTCACATCGCATCCCGAAGCGTAAGTATCGGTTGCCTTTCTGTAATATTATGATCACGTTTTACTTGTGTGATCTTGGTAAAACTATTTTTGAAAGGTTTTCGACAGCGCTGGCACCATCGATGCTGTATGTTTGCGATGGATATTACATTTCGAGGAAAGTCAGTGAGTACGTTTAATTTTCAGGGGCAGTATTTTTTTTTCGTAAAAAAATGTTTTGTCGTTTTCTATCTGTAGTGATAATTTACCCTTTTCCTTTTATAATGTCAATTTTGTATGTTTAAAATGTTTTGTGTTTAAAATCTGTTAGTTAGTTAAGGATGTCCTCTGGATATCTTTATGTATGTGACTAATTTTCCATTTCTTCCATCGTCAGGTGCTTTCAATATTTCCTGCTATATTGTTTTGGCTTCCTAAATGCAAGTAAAATGTGGATTGTTTACTGTCCGAGTTTCGTGTTGTTCTTTAAATCTAATTCCGTAATTCCTGCAAACTTTCTTGTGACACCTTCAATAAACTTTATATTGGACAATCAGGTAGGAATTTGGGAAACACATTTAAAGAACATACACATGCAACATAAATGCGACAGCAAGTAATCCACATTTTACTTGCATTTAAAAAGTGAAAACTCCACAGCTGAAAATACGTCCTAAAAATTCTACGCATAGTTCCTAAAGGAAATGGAACTTCACAATTACACAGGAAAATAACCAGAGGACGTCTTTAACAAAAAATGACAGACTTTTAACATAAAAACTTTTTAAACATAAAATCTGACATTATAAAACGAAAAGGGTAAATTATCACGACAGAAACAAAACAGCATAACATTTCTTACGTTAAACTAAAAACATTATGTCTGGAAATAAAAAATACTCAGACTTTCCGCGAGATATAATTTCCACATGGAGGTCAAAAAGAGGGTAGGTTGTACTACAGACTTACACTATACCTTGTCTTGAAGCCGAAGTGGACTGGGCGTGTCGCCATTTTAAGTAGTCCAAACCATTAGTATTCTACTGTTTACGGTTGCTTCTTGTTCATTATTTCTGTCGTGTGCGCACAAGAACTGTTTCAAATGCTAAGAATTGTAGAACTTGCTTGAATAGCATAGTGTCAGGAAGCAATTTAGAACATTTTTCTGTTCTTGAATGCGTTCTTGAGAACGCACTTGCTCTAGTAATACCACACATTTGGCCTCATTAACGAAACTTGTTTTTTCGTGCTATATTTCTGATAACCAGAAACAGAAGGAAGTGATTTGAGAAGCATGCTTTCGTAATACTCCACCTTTACTATTTTTGTATCGATAGCGAATGAAGCTGGAGCTCTGAAACCAATGCTTGTTTGCTTACTGGTATGGTATGCTTCGGTTCGTTACATTTTCTTCTTTCAACTTGTGTGCACAAAGTTTTTAGTGTTCACGTTCGCAAAAAACTTACTTATGTGTTCTTTGTAGCCTATAAACGTGCACAATGAGAAAAGAAGCAAGATTTGCTATCGTATCTTGTGCATGTCAACAAAGTGAATGATTACTGAAGTGTCAAAGAAACAGAACTGCATAGAGGTATACCTCCACGCAGAATAGAGTTTCGCTTTATTAGACTGCCAGTGTATTAGTCTCACTGTAGTTTAGCCATCTTCGCACTTTGAACTCTTACCTATGATGCGTATTCAGTGTGTGGCCAATAATAGCAACAGGGTAGAAAAACGATATGACCTTTAAACGTATTCCAGAATTGGGGAATGCTATAAATGTCAAATTATTGGAATGGTCTCAATCGCTAAAGACCACTTAAAATGGATAACTGGCTTTAACATGTATGTGAGTAACTTTTTCGTAATGATAGCCTAACTCGTGTAAGATGTAGGCCTGCCTTTCCAACAGTAGCGTATTTGAATCTTTTCCTGGAATATTTCTCGCCAGTAACTCTGTCAGTTTCCAGGGGTAACCAAACACAGCACAACTGGAATGTAAGTTTATTTTGATCATTTGCTAGATTTTACTTTTTGATTTCATTTTGAGATTTTCAAAGTATATAAGTCTACATCATGCTTCGTGATATACCAGCAGTTAGTTACTTAGTTTCATGATCCAAGTATCATTTGCACGATAAATCGTAATTATATGGGACGAGTCATTTTACACTGACATCATTTTTTTGTAAATATGCGTCCTTGCTGAGGACAGGTAGATGTTAGTAATTCCTACCTATAACCATTTTGAAGTTACAATAATTGATCATCTTCTGCGCAATAGGAGGAGTTATCAAAGACAAACGTTTTCAGTTTCGTTTCAAATTTTACTTTGCTGTGTGTCAGGCATTTTATATCAATGGGTAAGTGAGCAAAACTTTTCGTTGCAGCATTGTGAAACGCTGTTTGTGCTACAGACAACCTTAATGTGGCTTAATGAATGAAATTTTTTTCTTCTGGTATTGTAATTACGTACCTCATTGTTCCTGTTGAAGTACAGGGCATTATTTACAACAAACTTCTTAAGGGAATACTATACTGTGAAACGAATAGATTGCTACTCACGCCGAGCACAAGGCAGGGAATACGAAAAGATTGTTCACATAAATTTTCAGCCAAAGCCTTCTTTAGAAAGAAAGCACAGCACACATATACACCCATACAATCATACACACAAAACTCACGCACCCATGACCGCTGTCTCCGGCTGTTGTAGCCAAAATCTGTTTTAAAGTGGGAGGAAATGTGAGCAATGAATAATAATTATCCTCAAGATGAATTCTCGGCATGAGGTGCTGCGCCAACCATCAGCGCGGTTCCGCAGTGTGTTGTGCGGGGACGAGACCGTAGATACAGTACGGCTCGGACGTCGGGGAGTTTGCGACTTGGAGGGCAATAAAAAGCACAAAAAAGAAGAAAAAGAACAGTCACTGAGTAAAGAAAGGCAATTCTAAAGGCAAATGACAGAAGTGAATTGCTTTAGATGCTCCACTTGAGAATGAAGTGTGATTTCCTCAAACTTTAGATTACTATCGGATCGATTAGTACGGTCATAAACAACGCAAGCAGGCATTTTTGATGAAACAACTAGCTCTCCACACAATCAAAGCACCCAACACAGTCGAAACTGGGCACGGGCACCAGAGTGACGTCACGGGTATGTAACAAAGCGATGAACCACTGAGGTATGAAAGCGGAAAACCTAATGTTTTCGGCTAGCAGATATCGGCTTCAAGTTTGTGACGAAAAGACACCTCCATTCTTTTTTTACCTCCATCCATTTCCATCCCAAACATCACTGGAGCCGGAGCTCTCAAAAAGCTCTCTAAAATAATTTTACCGAGATCGCACGAGTTAAACTATATATAAATAACGTGATCACAATATAACAGAAAGGTAACCGATACGTAGAGTCCAAGATGCAATGTGTACCACGTCGTATCAGCCAAAACGTGAGCATAGCATACCATACATAGACATGCAAACTAAAGCCGTCGGCACACGGACCGTGCATCCGAACGTTGAGCGTTGGGCGTGCCGAGTTTCTGACGTCACAGCATGGAATAGCACGCTCGAGAGTCTTTCCGAACGTGCAGAGCAATATCTGGCATGTCAGATATTCTCAGCGTGCGTCTGAGCGTTGACCAATGACATGGCACAACGCCACCTACGTCACACGCACGCCTTCTCCCTTCAGTACAGAGTTGTGACGCGCCATATTGTCATTCATTTCAAGCCTGTACGTATATATGCCGTTCCGAACACCAGCAAATTGAGAATCACTGGAAAACTCATTGTTAACTGTGTGATTCGTTCCAATAAAATAATGAGAAACATCATATTCGCGGCAAAATAATTATTGTAACTTGCGTATAATGAGAGTAGGCTATTTGAAGGCAGCGACACACTGAAGATCCACCCAAAACGCATTGTTCTTGGTACAATGTGTTATAATTAAATTTCAGTTAATAAAATATCTACGATTAAAGTTTCTAGCAAGACGTAAGGTACTATCATTAGATGCAGCAGACGCGATGTTGGTTAGCGTAATGAATAGCATCATTGTATACTAATGAGGTCTTTTTTGTTGGGGCGGTGGTTCGCGTCCTGACACGACAAATTTTTTTTTCCTAACATTCGTGTTTTTATTAGGTTCTGATACTTTATTATTAGTTTAATATAAGTATAGACTGTAATGTTTGATTTTATGTAAATACAAGTTCACCTTTTTTTGAGGGGTGACTTTGTTCGATTGGCTTAATCTAAAGGACAGCTTACGCTACTTGTATAAAGGTATTTTTTCTCCTTTTTCTTTTACGCTTCGTAATTGACATGTTGCAAAGATTCTGCTACTGGGTACGAACAGTGATCAAGTAAGACTGACCCTGGGGTTTTACTAAAATGTGGGAATGATGAAATAATGTTTATCTCATGCGGAAAGAATTCCAATTTTGTAACGCACTGCTTGTAATGGAACTTTTATAAGCCTGTGTCCTTATTGATTGGACATGGTACTTTCCTTTTCGTGGACGATGGAAGAAATGTGCATTTTAATAGAGCTAACGTGGGAATTTTACGCGCCCGTTGAGTAAACAGTGTGATTAACGAACTAGAAACATCCCTCAACTGTCGCTTGAGTGCGTTGCGATCGCGTATACCACGTTGGGGTCCACGTACCGTATGCACAAGTCGCATCGTTCCTGAGCGTTGAGCAGCACGTTGAACTGGGCACGCCCAACGTTAACGTTCGGCAGCACGGTCCGTGTGCCGACGGCTTAACATAGACACAAGGAACAATATTATACCTGTTATACCATTTGCACAGGTACACTTGATAACAGTAAAGTGCCGAAACGAGCTCCTCGTGTAACCAAATATGTGAATGATCTCGCTTTAGAAACCCAAGTAAAGACGTTCAGCTGCTTTACGACTAAATACCTTGCGCCACTTTAGACACAACATAAACACTCTCTGAAGACCAAGTTAAAAGTGTCACTTCGAAATAACAACATTCGAAAACTCACTAGCGGTATCTGGGCACCCACCCACAAGTCATCAGAACTTCCAACATGCCACTCTGTTTCTCTGCAGAAGAATATGGTGCCCTGTATGGTACTGCTATTCCCGTTGAAAGCAGATGGACGTCGCACTGACCACTGGATGTCTGAAGCCGACACCTACAGGCAAGGTTCATTGCTTGGCAGGTATTGCACCACATGATATGCGTCGTAAAGTAGCTTCAGACGCTGAAAGGAATAAGGTAGAACTAAAACACTTATGCCCACTTCGCGGCCATGAGCAAGAATTACGTCTGAACGTGCTACCAGAGAGCAGCAATTGTGGGCAGCTAGATGCAACCAACTCCAAACGTGAGTGAAATACACTGAGTGTCTACCGCCTGGAGATAGTTTGGACTGGATCACGTGGAGATCACTGAACAACCTAAGATCAGGTGTTGGTAAATCAAGGGACAATCTTGTCAAATCTTACTTTCCAAAGGACCGACACAATGCGACTCCAGACTGAGCCACCGTCCACGCTGCACTGAGTCGTGCAGGGATGCTGAAGAACACTGAAGGCGGTGCAGTCGTTATACGTCAATTCTGGGCGAAGATCACTAAGCCCATTATGTAAATGTTAATTGAAAGTTACATAAATTATTTTAGTACCTTAATACTGTGCAGTCATGTGATTTAGAGTTTTGTGCGGCTTCCGCCTCAAGTTAATGAACACGGGAACATCCTTCTACGTTGATGGAAAAAAATCGCAGCACCAAATTACAGTTCATGTAGAGTAACAAAGTTTTTGGAATACATATGTCTAGGTAACATAGTTAACTGATTAACATTGCAAGGGCACAGGTTAATGTAAGCGCGAGATAAGCTATTGCAAACGTGAAACGCTGGTACATTAATAACCGGTGTAAGCACCAGAATGTTGAATGCAAGCATGCAAAAGAACAAGTATTGTGTTGTACAGGTGCCGGATGTCAGTTTATGATATGGAGTTCCATGCCTTATGCATTTGGCCGGTCAATACGGTAACGGTTAATGCTGTTTGTGGATGACACTGTAGTTGTCGTCCGATGATTTCCCATGTGTGCTCTGTTGGAGACAGATCTGGTGATCTAACAGGCCACGACAAAATCTCTACGCTCTGTAGAATATATTGGGTTACAACAGTGATAGGTGAGTGACCGTTATCCTGTTGAAAAATAACCCCCCCCCCCCCCCCCCCCCAGAATACTGTTTATGAATGACAGTACAACACGTCGAATGACCAGACCTATGTACAAATCTGCTGTCATACGAAATCGCATCCCAGACCATAACTCAGGGTGTGGGTCCAGTGTGTATATCACGCAGACAGGCTAGTCAAAGGATCTCAAATGACACTCTTCTAACCAATACACGGTCATCACTGACACCAAGACAGAACCAGCGTTCATCATAAAACACAACAAACCTCTGTAGAGATTGTTGGGATACAACAACGGTATGTGGGCGACCGTTATCCTGTTGAAAAACATTTACTGACATGCTGTTCATGAAAGCAACTCAGCAGGTCGAATGACCGGACTGACGTACAAATTTACAGTCAGGTTGCGCGGGATAGTCACGAGAGTGGATCTGCCTTCATACGAAATCCCATCCTAGACCATAGCTCCAGGTTTATGTCCAGCGTGTATATCACGCAGACAGGCTCGTCAGAGGCTCTCAACTGACCTTCTTCTAACCAACAAGCGGTCATCACTAGCAACACAGCGGAACCAGCTTTCATCATAAAACACAACAGACCTCTGCAGAGCATGTTGGGATACAACAGCGGTATGTGGGCGACCGTTATCCTGTTGGAAAACACGTCCTGAGATGCTGTTCGTGAAGGGCAACTCAACAAGTCGAATCACCAGATTGAAGAACAAATTTGCAGTCAGGGTGCGTGGGATAACCACGAGAGTGCTCCTACTGTCATAAGAAATCGCACCCTAGACTGTAACTCCAGGTGTAGGTCCAGTGTATCAAGCACTCAGACAGGTTGGTTACAGGCTCTCAACTAACCTCCTCCTAACCAAAACACGGCCATCAGTGCTGCTAAGGCAGAAAACATAACCCACCTCCATTCTGCCCTCCAGTTATCTCTCTCTTGAAACCAATGAATCACAAATGGCCGTAAGACGCCCTGCTAAACCCGCAGGACAGGACAGGTAGTTTAAGTTGTGGAAAGGGGCCAAAATAAGCCGCTGTCAGTTACACTCGAACATACAACCTTTTATTTGATCAAACATTACAGGAGCCAAGAATTTTTTTTTTAAAGAAAACACAGCTTTAGTTTTGGAACTTAATTAGCGGCTGAATGCGCCGTACAATCTCATGCCTTAAGGGCAAGAGCACTTTAATTTAAAAACGGCTGAGGGCCAATAACTTAAAGCTCAACCAAAATCAGAAATTTAAAAGGCAAAGCCTTATCTTAAAGAGTTCCTTAATTAGGCTGAAGGCCCAAGGAATCTGACACTTTAAGAGCAAAACAAATTCAAAATCGGCTGAAGGTCCAACATCACTTAAGACTCAATAACATTAATTTTAACATGCCAAAGGCTTTAT
The DNA here is from genome assembly GCF_021461395.2 of Schistocerca americana. NCBI lineage: Eukaryota > Metazoa > Arthropoda > Insecta > Orthoptera > Acrididae > Schistocerca > Schistocerca americana. Next base: position 213,876,862 of record NC_060120.1, read on the forward strand.
GTAAAACAGTTCTTAAATTAGGCTGAAGGCCCAAACCATCTGACGCCTTAAGGGCAAAACCACCTTAATCTAAAAATCGACTAGAAGTCATACAAGTACAAACAACAAGAACAAACAAGAATGGGGCAGTACACCTAAGGGTGGTCAGATGTTCGAGGGTCGGCCTGGAATTCAAACACTGACGCTCGCTTAGGTGAGACAGGCAGTCAGCCCAACCATTTTCAATCCGCTGGGAACCCAACCGACAGACAGTCAACAAACCAATGATCAGTATCAGTTCCGCTCCACACTTGCACCAAAACTGAAACGATGCTAACAGCGGAGACTGGAACAACTAGAACGGATCGCAGACAATCCATAAGCGGTGGACGACCCAAATACAAGTCGTCTAATCAGATAACCGACCGAACGTCCAAGCAAGGTCGTTGCCACTCAAACGTGTGTGTTGGCAATCGTCGGGCGAGTGATGGCTATCTTGTCCTCCCTCGCTACTCCACGCCAACCGACCAGTTCAGAGCCAGTAGGCCGACAACCTTTATATAACTTGTCAGTCAAACGACATAAACTACACACAGTTTCACGAACTCTTGCAGGAAGAACTAGACATTGCTAACGGCAGTGACTGAGCAAAACAAGGACGAATCATGAGTTGGCACACACAGCCAACCCATAAGCGATCGCCGGCCAAATACACGTCGTCCAACAAGACGACCGGCCGACGATCAACCAAAGTCGTCCCCCACTCAAATCATGTGTGTCGGCAAGCATCGGCGAGTGATGGCTATCCGCGCCCGCCTGGTGCTCCATGCCCCAATGCTGCTACAACGCGACTGCGCCAACCGACCAACTGCTACACATCAGCACGGAGATAGCACTAAAATAACTGGACAGTGAACATCACAAGGCTACACACAATTTCACAAACACTTGGACGAAGAACGCGACTAATGCCAAAAGCAGTGATTGTGCAATCACCAGGATGAACCACGAGTTGAGATACACATCGCCAACTCATAAGCGATCGGCGAGCAAATACACGTCCGGTAAGACGACCAACCGACGATCAACCAAGATCGTCCCCAGCCATGGTGTGCCGGCAACGGTCGGGCGAGGTATGGCTATCCGAACCTCACTGCCGCTCCAGCCCGACCGAACTTCTGCCGCGTCCCAACTGTCAGACAGCCAGGTCCGAACTCCACTGCTGGCGGGTTCCAACTGACTTCACTGCCCGGTCCGAACTGCACTGCTGGCGCATTCACACTCATTGCCAGACACACGACCACCCGGAAATACTATCGGTGGTTTGGGTCAGTGGAATATACACTGCAGGGCGTCTGGCTCGGAGATGTCCTTGAAGTAAACTATTTGTAACAGTTCGTTGTATCACTGTGGTGCCAGCTGCTGTTCACACTGCTGCTGCAGATGCTGTACGATTTGCCAGAGCCGTATGCTGAACACTATTTATTGTCCTCCCTCTCGGTGGTGCCACATGGAGGCCAGTCTACTTGCGACCGTACATTCTCATGACCACTGCTCCCAGCAATCGCGTATGAGTACAGTTGCTACACTCCGACCGAGCCGTTCTGCAGAAGGAACATCCACTTCTTGGTTGGCCCATTACACGACATGGTTCAAACTCAGTGAGATGCTGATAATGGCGTCTTTGTTGCCTTAAAAGCTTTCTTGACTAACACCAACTCACCACGTCCACTCTCATCTACATCTACACCTACATTTATACTCCGCAGCCACCCAAAGGTGTGTGGCGAATGGCACTTTATGTGCCACTGTCATTACCTCTGTTTCCGGTTCCAGTCGCGTATGGTTCGCGGGAAGAACGGCTGCCGGAAAGCCTCCATGCGCGCTCGAATCTCTAATTTTGCATTCGTGATCTCCTCGGGAGGTATAAGTAGGGGGAAGCAATATATTCGATACCTCATCCAGAAACGCACCCTCTCGAAACCTGCACCGCGATGCAGAGCGCCTCTCTTGCAGAGTCTGCCACTTGAGTTTGCTAAACATCTCCGTAACGCTATCATGCTTACCAAATAAACCTGTGACGAAACACGCCGCTCTTCTTTGGATCTTCTCTATCTCCTCTGTCAACCCGACCTGGTACGGATCCCACACTGATGAGCAATACTCAAGTATAGGTCGAACGAGTGTTTTGTAAGCCACCTCCTTTGTTGATGGACTGCATTTTCTAAGGACTCTCCCAATGAATCTCAACCTGGCACCCGCCTTACCAACAGTTAATTTTATATGATCATTCCACTTCAAATCGTTCCGCACGCACACTCCCAGATATTTTACAGAAGTAACTGCTACCAGTATTTGTTCCGCTATCATATAATCATACAATAAAGGATCCTTCTTTCTATGTATTCGCAACACATTACATTTGTCTATGTTAACGGTCAGTTGCCGCTCCCTACACCAAGTGCTTATCCGCTGCAGATCTTCCTGCATTTCGCTGCAATTTTCTAATGCTGCAACTTCTCTGTATACTACAGCATCATCCGCGAAAAGCCGCATGGAACTTCCGACACTATCTACTAGGTCATTTATATATATTGTGAAAAGCAGTGGTCTCGTAATAGTCCCCCTGTGGCACGCCACAGTTTACTTTAGCGTGTGTAAATGTCTCTCCATTGAGAACAACATGCTGTGTTCTGTTTGCTAAAAACTCTTCAATCCAGCCACACAGCTCGTCTGATATTCCGTAGGCTCTTACTTTGTTTATCAGGCGACAGTGCGGAACTGTATCTAACGCCTTCCGGAAGTCAAGGAAAATGGCATCTACCTCGGAGCATGTATCTAATATTTTCTGGGTCTCATGAACAAATAAAGCGAGTTGGGTCTCACAGGATCGCTGTTTCCGGAATCCATATTGATTCGTAGAGAGCAGATTCTGGGTTTCCAGAAATGAAATGATACGCTAGCAAAAAACGTGTTCTAATATTCTACAACAGATCGATGTCAGAGATATAGGCCTATCGTTTTGCGCATCTGCTCGACGACTCTTCTTGGAAACTGGAACTACCTGCGCTCTTTTCCAATCATTTGGAACCTTCCGTTCCTCTAGAGACTTGCGGTACACGGTTGTTAGAAGGGGGGCAAGTTCTTTCGCGTACTCTGTGTAGTATCGAATTGGTATCCCGTCAGGTCCAGTGGACTTTCCTCTGTTGAGTGATTTCAGTTGCTTTTCTATTCCTTGGACACTTATTTCGGTGTCAGCCATTTTTTCGTTCGTTCGAGGGTTTGGAGAAGGAACTGCGGCGCGGTCTTCCTCTGTGAAACAGCTTTGGAAAAAGGTGTTCAGTATTTCAGCTTTACGCGTGTCATCCTCTGTTTCAATGCCATCATCATCCCGGAGTGTCTGGATATGCTGTTTCGATCCACTTACTGATTTAACGTAAGACCAGAACTTCCTAGGAATTTCTGTCAAGTCGGTACATAGAATGTTACTTTCGAATTCACTGAACGCTTCAAGCATAGCCCTCCTTACGCTAACTTTGACATCATTTAGCTTCTGTTTGTCTGAGAGGTTTTGGCTGCGTTTAAATTTGCAGTACAGCTCTCTTTGCTTTCGCAGTGGTTTCCTAACTTTGTTGTTGAACCACGGTGGGTTTTTCCCGTCCCTCACAGTTTTACTCGGCACGTACCTGTCTAAAACGCATTTCACGATTGCCTCGAACTTTTTCCATAAACACTCAACATTGTCAGTGTCAGAACAGAAACTAACGCTCACAACCGTTACGGCGTGTATTTAAAACAAACATGATTTGTATCTTTATGCGACTGGCGCAAAATTGGAACAGGCATCGCCTTTTAGATGTAGAAACCAGCCTTCCAACTTTCGTTTATGTCGCACGACTCCTTCTTGGTGCTGCGATTTTTTTCTGTCGGTTTAGATCCAACACGTCTGTCGTGCCTTGCAATCCAATCCATTTCATTAACCTGTTCATAAGCAGTCAAACAGTTTTATCCCTCTCATTACGTTGACATTGCAAAAGCAGCTCCCGCAAACATTTCGTTGTCTCTCAGGTCCCGCCAGCGACCAATGGGGCTCGACACGCTACAGTGGTACTAGATGGCCTCCTCCTTCCTCGGTATCAATATAGGACGTACCTGTTGCGTGAGCTTAGCTCGGAGTGGCACCAGGGTAGGCTGGGCGACTGCCGGCCGCTCTCCATGTCGCTTCGCCCAGACGCCCAGCGTCAGTTTTGAGCCTGCCAGAGACGAGGTGACGCGCCGCGCCCTTTTTGTGTCCCGGGGCGGGCAGCAGCAGCCAGCAGCCAGCAGCCCGTATAATCCGACAACGCCGCTAACGAGCCCAGATTTACGCCGGCGGGAATAACTCAGGGAATTAACGGCGGCCTTCCCACCGAGCGCAGAGTAAATCATACCGCCCAACTGGGTCGTTATCGGAGCGGATCGCGGCCACCGGGCGCCAGTATTCTGGGAAACGAAGCTGTTTAAATAATCCCTAATAGCTTGCTTAGGAGTTGATTAGGGAGCGCCGTAAATCTGCGCCGCCGTAACGGCAGCAATCGAGAGCTGGTGGTGGCGTTTCGCGCTGCCGGTCAGTCCCGAGCGGCGGAGGATCACGTCATAATTAGGGCCGTCGTTTCTTGTTTATGTGTTTTGACCCAGCTCCGGAGGGGAGGTTCTGTGTTTTTAGTAGTGAATAAAACGGGCACGTACAAAACAGGTGTAGGATATGAATTATGGGTATTTTTTCTCGCCATATATGCCGTCGCTAGACTATAAACTGGAAGATTATCTTGGCGGATCGAGTTGGGTCAGTCACCTGCCGAAAGGAGGGACGCAAATGCAGGTCACTGCCGCGGGATTGTATCACGTTTAAAGACAAGTAACCGCAGCAATTTCTTCCTCTCCCATTTTTTTTCTGTGTGTGTTTATAACACTATACTTCAACAGAACGAATAGTCCTGCTAATGAAAAAGCCACGTATAACACTATTACAAGGGAAATTGTCCATATAATACAATGTTACCCCTTTTATAGCATTTGACCGTGATATATAGCTAATGGAAATGGAAATCAGACTGTTAGTTCCTTTTGCTAAGAGTTTTCTAGCTGTTAGAAAGAAACGCAGTAAAAACGTAATAATACTGAATCTAGGACCTTCCTGTACTAAGTTTATTAAGTGGTTTGTATAATGGATACGGTCACCAGCTTAACTAGGCAAAGAAATGGTTAAGTTTCAGAAAAGTAGAAGAAGTAAATCTGGCCTCCTTTCCCTAGCATAACTTCACAAATAAATATAACTTGATGAAGTTCTGATAAAGACACAAGAATCTTTTAGCTACTACACCCACATATATATATATATATATATATATATATATATAGTTTTGATCTAGAAATACCATGAATTTTTAATGATTACTATGTGAAAAAAATCGGTCAGGGCTTACTTCTATGTTTGCATTTTTCGTAACCAACAAATTAAATATTCTAATAGTATAATGCACACATTTAAATTTATTAAGATACTTTGTTTATATCTTTCTCTTAACAAACGGTGTGTCAAAAACCAAAGGTAGGGAGAGTGTGGTCACTCTACATGGTCATTCAGTATTTATATGCAACCCCTAAATGAGTGTTTCTGAGCCACATAAGCAATCGTCTTTTCTTAACTCTTTGTAATTTATTGAATTTCGTGTATACCTGAAATAATTTTAGCTTTACTTTACTCAAAACTTATTTACTGACTTTCACTTTAAAAATCTGTTCACAACAATTATTTTCAGCAATTTATCCAGGGGTGAAAATCAGTGCTTGCAAATAATGAATAGATCACTTCAAATGTTTTTATAACAGGTTCACGAGGAATAATCAAACACTAGCAAAGGACGCTATATAGGTGAATGAGTAGGAATCAATAACACGATGAACCAAATTTTATCTTTAACACAAAACTTATTTTAAAAAAATAAATTCTGAATTAATGGTTCCGCTTCTACAGTTCTAATTATATTGTTCGTAACCTGTTGGTTGTAGGTGTTGGGTGTGACGGATAGTAATAGCGACTACGCTGCCCACGGTACAGCGTACAAGGTGCTTGAAGTATGGGCTAATTAATTCTACGTGCCGTCGTGATAACGTCCATAACATAGCCCAGCAACTTGTACCAAAGCCGTTATAATTGAGTAGTCGTCATCCGAGGCTACTGTGCAACAACTTCTAGGCAAGGCATCGCCTGCTCCTTCCTAGTGTTGCCTCTTTCACTGCTGCCTACAGACTGTGTTGTCTTCTCGTTCCCGCTCGCTCTACAGGTAGCGCGCCAAAAACGCAAGCCACCTTCTACGCTTCCCACAGTAACTTCCGTACAGAACAAAAGCACTGCATCTTCACATAGCACATATGCTAAACATTGTCCTCAAGAGTGTGCTGTTTTAATGACAGCTTCCACAAATATACAAAATTATAACACAGACATTTTCATTTCATTAATCTAGGACAAAATATCATTTATTAAATTATACAGTTCATATTTTCCTTTATATAAATTACAAATATACATTAGTAAAGCACTCTAACACTCTAACTTGTCAAATAGTCTTTGCATGTCACAGTTACATTACGACAAATTTTAAATGCAAAAAATGAGTGATTGAATAGTAAAGTAAAAGCAATTACAACCCTCAGTCACGAAATTTAAGTCTCTTGACCACGTTTCGACACTTCTATGAGTGCCTTCATCAGAAATTAAATATTCAAATTGGTCTATAACAAATACAAAATATGGGAAAATTCTTTTATATGAAAGTGTAAGTACTGACTAACAGTACAAAAAAGAAACAGTACTTAAATGTCACGTATAAGATAAATATCAAGCGCTAAGGCTTTAGTCACCAAAAATTTGAAAAAGGATACATGGAAGGCGAGCCACTATGGGCTGCTCACACATGTCAAGCCACAGGTAGCAACAGACTGAGGCGCCCGCGTTAGCACCTGCGGGCAGGTGAACATTACACCATGAGAGCCATCTAGTAGCCGTAAATATAAGTAGGCTACTTAACATTTAAAATATAGAACGATGAATGTTAAGATGAACAGTAGTATTTAGTACATGAACTAACAGGCAAAGTTTTATGTGACAGCAGCACACATGTTAACTTTTTGTTTATGTAACATCTTAGAAGTACAGTTTGAAGACTGAAAACTGATTAAGAGTACAAAAAGAAACAGTACTTATATGTTACGTAGAAAAACAATATTAAGCAATAAAACTTTAGTCGCAATTTTTAAAGTAGACTGCGTGGAAAGCAAGCCAGTATGGGGTGCTCGCATATGTCGAGCTACAGGTAGGATCAGACTGAGGCGCCCGTGTTAACAAATGTGGGCAGGTGAACATTGCACCAAGAGTGCCATCTAGTAGCCACTAAAACTGCCTACTTAACTTTCAAATAAAGGCAGACCAATATTATGATGAACATTATTCACTAAATGACGTAAAAGGCAATATTTTGTTTGACAGCAGCAGATAAAGTAACATTTTGCCTACATCAGAGCTTAGTAGTACAGTTTCAAGGAAGAAAACACCATTATAGAAAATTCAAGGAGGGCTGAATGACACAGCTTATAGGAAAACGATATAACATGAAATGCAGGTAATTTAATAATCGAAAAATTATGAGCTGACTCAGATGGAGAAAACATTTCAGTAAAGGCAAAAGGAAACCAGAAATCAAATATTAACTAACGGCTTTATACCGTTGAAGAAGTATTTATTACGTAATTGTAGCTGGTCATTGAGAATGAGGATATCATTTCGAGAAAGACGTTTAAAAATTTCTAATTCTTCGAGAATATCTAATCTATGACCTTTCTTCTCGGTGTGGAAAATGATATCGTTAACAGCCGTAGGCGCGTGACCTGTAATCAAAAGGTGGTCGGCAAAAGATATTAGGTTGCAAAGGCACGTCCCATTTGTCCTATCTAGTAAGAAGAGCAGGTGTCACAGAAACTTTTCTCGGGCATTTCAGATGCAGTACGAGTCCTCTAGCATGTACTGTCTACGCATACGAACTTATCTTCCCTGTATGACGTTAGTGTAGATGTTCCAATTCGCGAAACACTTGCATTACACTCGTTTCTTGAACCGTTGCAATGTATACGGCACTGTAGACTGGGCTACGTCGGCTGTTGATGTTGTGTTACTAGAACAGCCATCTTGATGCCGAGCTCCAATTACAGCATATTGTTCAATTCTAGTCTCCTGTTTCCGTCCATTAGGAGGTAATGTCGTACGGGAATGAGCAGATATACAAACACACTGCTAGTTGCACACAATGTACTGTAAACTAATGCGAACTGATTGCTACACGGACAGCGGAAGGAAGAGGCCTGTTTGAATGGAACCGTCTTAGGTAGGGCACGTCGGTGATGTTGTGGATGCTCATCAGCGAACCTCTAGGCGAACAACCTGTCAAATACACGAAGGAGGCGCTTAGTCTTTACAGGTATATACACTAATGGCCATTAAAATTGCTACACCAAGAAGAAATGCAGATGATAAACGGGTATTCATTGGACTAATATATTATACTAGAACTGACATGTAATTACATTTTCACGCAATTTGGGTGCATAGGTCCTGAGAAATCAGTACCCAGAACAAGCACCTCTGGCCGTAGTAACGGCCTTGATACGCCTGGGCATTGAGTCAAACAGAGCTAGGATGGCGTGTACAGGTACAGCTGCCCATGCAGCTTCAACACGATACCACAGTTCGTCAAGAGTAGTGACTGACGTATTGTGACGAGGCAGTTGCTCGGCCGCCATTGACCAGACGTTTTCAATTGGTGAGAGATCTGGAGAATGTGCTGGCCAAGACAGCAGTCGAACATTTTCTGTATCCAGAAAGGCCCGTACATCACCTGCAACATGCGGTCGTGCATTATCCAGCTGAAATGTAGGGTTTCGCAGAGATCGAATGAGTGGTAGAGCCACGGGTCGTAACACATCTGAAATGTAATGTCCAGTGTTCAAAACGCCGTCAATGCGAACAAGAGGTGACCGAGACGTGTAACCAATGGCACCCCACACCAACACGCCGGGTGATACGCCAGTATGGCGATAACGAATACACGCTTCCAATGAGCGTTCACCGCTGTGTCGCCAAACACGGATGCGACCATCATGATGCTGTAAACAGAACCTGGATTCATCCGAAAAAATGACGTTTTGCCATTCCTACACCCAGGTTCGTCGTTGAGTACAGCACCGCAGGCGCTCCTGTCTGTGATGCAACGTCAAGGGTAACCGCAGCCATAGTCTCCGAGCTGATAGTCCAACGTCGTCGAACTGTTCGTGCAGATGGTTGTTGTCTTGCAAACGTCCCCATCTGTTGACTCAGAGATCGAGACATGGCTGCACGATCCGTTACAGCCATGCGGATAAGATGCCTGTTATCTCGAGTGCTAGTGATACGAGGCCGTTGGGATCCAGCACGGCGTTCTGTTATTACCCTCCTGAATCCACCGAGTCCATATTCTGCTAACAGTCATTGGATCTCGACCAACGCGAGCAGCAATGTCGCGATACGATAAACCGCAATCGCGATAGGCTACAATCCGACCTTTATCAAATTCGGAAACGTGATGGTACGCATTTCTCCTCCTTACAGGAGGCATCACAACAACCTTTCACCAGGCAGCGCCGGTTAACTGCTGTTTGTGTATGAGAAATCTGTTGGAAACTTTCCTCATGCCAGCACGTTGTAGGTGTTGCCACCGGCGCCAACCTTGTGTGAATGTTCTGAAAAGCTAATCATTTGCATATCTCAGCATCTTCTTCCTGTCGGTTAAATTTCGCGTCTGTAGCACGTCATCTTCGTGGTGTAGCAATTATAATGGCCAGTAGTGTACTTGTTTGAGAATCAGAATGGGGGATATGATAGAACAGTGAAAACGAAGTCCTGTTTTAACCAGAAATTAATTAGTTGTGATAGGTGATCGAAAACTTTTGACCCGTAGTGCAGATGTAGATGTAATCCAGTCTCGAAACATATAACATGACGTAGGGTACTACTAATTGTAAAAAAAAAAAATCCGAAACAAAATAAATTTGAAAGTGACCAAGTGCCAGAGAGGCTACTTAAGCCCCAACTTCCACAGACAACCAACGGCTTTGCCGCAGTGGTAACACCGGTTCCCAACAGATCACTGAAGTTAAGCGTTGTCGGGCAGCTGATGGGTGACTATCCGGTCTGCGGAGCACTGTTGGCAAGCGGGGTGCACTCAGCTCTTATGAGGCAAACTGAGGAGCTGCTTGACTGAAAGGTAGTGGCTCCGGTCTCGTAAACTGACATACGGTTGGGAGAACAGGAGTTTTCACTTCGACAGTTAGAGCGGAGAATGAAGCTGAGTTTCCGCGACAGAGGTCTCCCGTGTTCTGCTATATCACCGTCCCAGGCCTCCCTCCCACCTACAGATGAGTGCGCGCACAGCAAACAGCTGGAAGTCTACCGCAGCTACGAACGACACCTGGGAAGGGTGAGAAACGGGTTTTGCGCTCTTTATCCGTAACGATTATATTTTCCGTAAATTCTTGATAACCCAGAATTGCAGGCCTGAGTGAGTGGTCTCCGGTCAGTCCTACTTCGAGTGCAGAGGGCGTCTCTCAGTGGTTATCCACATACTGTTATTATGGTTTTCGCGTAATGTGAGTTTACCACATAGTAACGTACCGCCTCATAGATGTATCGTGTGTGTACGGGACCCGTTTATAGAAAACTTCGTGCTCTGCGTATCCAGCGTCGTGCTGCGATCTTACCAGGTATCGAACAGGCGAGTTTTTACCACGGAGGGCGTCCAGAGCAGCGCACAGACTTACAGCAGAAACAAGTAACGCATGCGCAATACCATCTAGGACACCACGCATATTCTAGCGGTATTTTAAAGGGGGAGCTTAGTGTATTGCTCGTCAGTATTCACCTCAAGATGGGCAGAAGACTCTGGCGCTGAAATACCGTACCAGTAAGTGACAGACAAACAGCAGTTTTGGGAATATGTGATCAATATTTGCATCAAGCATGATTCAGATGACTCTCTGGCTTACCTGTTACTCATACCTACATTCCACGTACAACATTCCTTAGGCAAAATGAAGTTCAAACATTAGAATGGTCTGGAAACAGTTCCTGTCTCAATCCTATTAAGAACTGTTAGAAGGTTATAGCAAATGTTGTCGCGAAAATAAAGCCACGGAATAGACAGGAACTGTTGGAGTCTTCTGTGCGTGTGTGGTTTCATGGAGTGAGTGAGGAATACATTGACTAACTAATTCTCTCTGTGCCTTCACGACGCAAAACGATGGTTATGGCACGTGAAGTACCAGCCAAGTATTAAATGGCAACAGTGGTTTCCGATAAGGTAACTGTGTATGTATAAACGTCAAAAGCTATCAGTGTTATGTCGTAAAGTTAGCATTCAGTGTTTCTTCCGACATCAACACTCACAGTCCAGAAGAAAAATCAGATGAAGTATGCGCGCTCCCACCTGGTTCCTTAAGAATATACTAATATATAAATAACAGCAGACTTCATACAAATAAATCGAGAGAAAAAATAAAATAGATACAAATTATTATGCATACTTGCTTCCTAGGAAACATACAGTGATCAATTTACCTAAGGTATTCTACTATTATAGTAAAAGAACTGAATTGTAAAAGGTGATGCAGTAAACAGTTTCACCACTGAGCATTTACCTTCGGCATTTGATGTCGGTTGGACCACAAATATCGTACACGTTTTTCCTTCCAGTCTCTGGACTCATACGCTGTAATAAAACTCCCGTAAGCACATCAGGATTGGGAGCCAGTGAAGTAGGAACCACAAGTTAAGGGCAAACTAGTGTATTGTTTGAGTAAATAAGATTTGGCCATCTGTTTATACTTCAACAGACAGTTACTGCTATTAGACGTTATTAAGAGCTAGTCTGTGCGAAACACTCTGCTGCATTGTCGACGCTTTGCTTAATTTAGCAAAATGTTCCAGAGGACCAGCTCTTTACTGAAGTTAATTAAGCAATCGCTGGACGCTTTTAATGTTACTTGCTATAAATTTACATTTGAGTCCAGTATGAATTCTGTTGTTCCAGCCTATGTTCACGGTGCTGTTGATGATTACGGGCCGTTAGGTATTTGCTGCTTTGTTTCTGCAGTAAATTTCAGCGTTCACGTAAGTTACGTGACATCCAGCATGCACAAACACTAGAAATTACACTAATTCTTGTTTCTCCGTAACAGCTGACACAAAATTGACGCAATTACTGCGACGTCCAGTAGAAGGACTAAATCTGGTTTTGGCGCCATGTAACTTGACTTACAATGAAAAAATACGAGGGTTATTCGGAAAGAAAGGAACGATCGGTCGCGAAATGGAAATCACAGTCAAAATCCCATGAAGTTTTGCACAGATGTGTTGGACAGTGTCTCTAGTATGCCCGTCGATCGCGTTACGTCGTTCTTTTTAGTTCTGAGCACACAGGGAGCACATAAAGATACCTACAACAATAGTGTCTCCCGCCAAGTACGAGGGCCTGGTGAGAAATTTCGCCTGAAGCTATGCAGCCAACATTACATAACAGTCGTGCGTTTTCTTCTTCAAGACAATTCTCAGACACATTTTACAGGGGCAAAGAAAATGCTCCTGCATAGTATTCAATTGCAAATGTTTGATTACCCACTATACAGCCCGTAATTGTCTCCCTCTGAGTTTCATCTCTGCTCACATGAACCGCTGGCTATTAAGACAACATTTTGGCACAGACAACGAGCTGTAGGCCAACGTAGAGAATTGACGGAAAGCATTGGCGGCTGCCTTCTATAACGAGGGTATTGGAAAGTTGGTACAGCGCTACGACAAACGTCGAAGTCGGATCGGCGACTATGGAGATAAGTAGCTGGAGGTTGTAGCTAACTGTTGCAAATAAAGCAGTTTTGATTTTCACTGTGGTTTCTATTTCGCGACCTGTCGTTTCTTACTTTCCTAATAGCCCTCGTATTTGCATTTTCAAGCTCTAGACTCGCGGTGGAGGGTGAGTGGACGTTATCGATGCAAGACTCTGACACTGTGTTTCCCAGATTTTACATTTTTATGATTAAAGTAGCGACTTGCTCCGGCTTCGCATGGGTAGCACTGAGTCTCTACTGTCGGTGCCTTGTCTAGCGTAGTGACAATGTTGTTTGTACGTCGCCGCCTAGACCTGTGATAAAAACTCCGTCGCGAACAACGGCCACTTGCCGGACATCAGACTCCAGTGCTAGTACAGTGCGAGATACGTCGCAGAGAAGAACTCTCTGCCACGCGAGTTTCGTAAAAACATCCTGGCCACGTAACTTCGGTAGGATGCGCGCTCTTTCATGCAGCATTGGTATGAGGCATCACCTGCCATTTAGCATTGATAGGAAGCACCCTCTAGCACAGTTCAGTAGAATGCACCGTCTGCCTCATAGCATCGGTAGGGTGCGCTCCGTGCCACAGAACATTGGTATGAAGTAAGTTACGTGATGCAACATCGGACTCAGTTTCAGGTGTGTATTCCCCATACGTAAGTAATAAAAAAAGTTCGATACAAACTGTATATAGGTTGTGCGCAGGCTGACCTCTCGATTATGTCCCATAAATGGGCGATGGAATTCATGTCGGGTAACATGGGTGGCCAAATCATTAGGTCGAATTGTCCAGAATATCCTTTAAACCGATCGCGAACAATTGAGGCCACATGGCGCTTCGTTACAGGATCATTTAGTAGTCGCGAAAGCGTTACGGAGATGATAGATAAACTCCAGTGGAAGACTCTGCAGGAGAGACGCTCAGTAGCTCGGTACAGGCTTTTGTCAAAGTTTCGAGAACATACCTTCACAGAAGAGTCAAGCAGTATATTGCTGCCTCCAACGTATATCTCGCGAAGAGACCATGAGGATAAAATCAGAGAGATTAGAGCCCACACAGAGGCATACCGACAATCCTTCTTTCCACGAACAATACGAGACTGGAATAGAAGGGAGAACCGATAGAGGTACTCAAGGTACCCTCCGCCACACACCGTCAGGTGGCTTGCGGAGTATGGATGTAGATGTAGATGTAGATGGTGCACTGTCATCCATAAAGTTCCGTCGTTGTTTGGGAACATGAAGTACATAAGTAGCTGAAATAGCGTCCAAGTAGCCGAATATAATCATTTCCAATCATTGATCTGTTCTGCCAGAGGACGCAGTCCATTCCATGTAAACACAACTAAGACATATAAAGGACCCAACACCAGCTTGCACAGTGCCTTGTTGACAACTGGGGTCCATGGCTTCGTTGGGTCTGCGCCCCACTCGAAACTTACCATCAGCTCTTACCAGCTCAAATCGGGACTCATCTGACCAGGCTACCGTTTTACAGTTGTCTAGGGTCCAGCCGATATGGTCACGAGCCCAAGAGAAGCGCTGCAGTCCTCGGTCGTGCTGTTAGCAAAGGCATTCGCGTCGATCGTCTGCTACCATAGCCCATTAACGCCAAATTTCACCGCACTGTCCTAATGGAACGTTCGTTGTACGTCCCACATTGATGTCTGCGATTATTTCACGCGGTGTTGTTTGTCTGTTAGCACTTCTAACTCTACGCAAACGCAACTGCTCTCGGTCGTAAAGGGAAGGCTGTCGGCCACTGCTTTGGCCTTGGGAGACGTATTGCTTGAAATATGGTGCTCTCAGCTCACCGTTGACACTGTGTACTTAGGTATATTGAATTTCTAAACGATACCCGAAATGGAATGTTCCATGTGTGTCGCTCCAACTGCCATTTCACGTTCAAAGTCTGTTAATTCCCATCGTACGGCCATAATCACATCGGAAACCTTTTAACATGAATCACTTGGGTACAAATGACAGCTCCGCCAGTGCATTGTCCTTTTATACATTATGGACGCGATATTACTGTCATATGTGTATGTGCATATCGCTACCTAATGACTTTAGGTGCCTTTATTCTCAACAGCCGAAGTCCCTCTACCATGTTAAACAAAGATGGACTTAGACAGAACAGTTTTGCAATCGCAGGAAGTTGTCTTCACAGAAGATGTTCCAAATGCCCACCTTCTTCTTGAATACATACTTCACATCGGTGTTTCATCCAGCCAATCGATCACTAACGACACCGCACTTCATAATGAGATGGAACAATATGCATGTGGATTTTCATGCCCTTAAATTGCGCTGATTGTGGGAGTTTCTATGATCATCTCATATGCAATGTTGTTCGTCTGTGAATAGCACTAAGACCGGAAAGTTCGGATTGGTAGCATGTCGTTATAAGAATCACTAGCAGAACTTAACTCGTGGAGAGTAATCTACTGGTGACAAGACCTGTACAAGATACAACTATAGCTCTCCCAACAGTCTCCAAACAGTCACAAGAGGAACATTTGCTTATGCCTCTAACCTCCGTCCTGTGCAGAGAATCGAGAATTTCGTACTCTACAACTGGAGCTGAAGACTTTGATCGTCCCCTCTCCAGACAAGGAGGTGTAAACTTACCAATAGCACGCAGACAGCGATGGAGATCTTTACGTGACTTATGATGTGTACAACTTCTCTGAGGTTACCTCTATTAGTACAAACGACAATCCAGCTCATCACTGCCGTCAACCTTACTGTAAATGACGTGCCAGCTCCTGATTGGATTACATGTCAAACTCCAAGCCAACAATCAATTTACTCTTCGCCTACGCTTTAAATAATCTGTTAATGTCTTCCATCACGGCAACTATCTGACTGTTTCGAAAGACATAACTTGGAAACCAACCATTTCTGGGCATTTTTGGTAATTAACTTAATTTTCTTTTCCATTCTTCTGTATGTTATTCTTGGATGCATGAGTTGGCTTTTAAGCTGATTGTGCGATAGTTCTCGCATTTGTCAGCTCTTGCAGTCTTTGGAATTGTGTGGATGGTATTTTTCCGAAATTCAGATGGTATGTCGCCAGACTTATACACTAACGTGAATACTCTTTTGTTGACACTTCCTCCAATGATTTTATAAAGTCCGGTGGAATGTTATCTATCCATTCTGTCTTATTTGATCCTAAGTCTTCCAAATCTATTTTAAATTCTGATTCTAATACTGTATCCCCTATCTCTACTATATTGACTTATTTCTTTGTTTGTTACATCAGACAAATCTTCCCCCTCACAGAGGCCTTCAGTGTATTCATTCCACCCATCCGCTCTCTTCTCTTCATTTAACAGTGGGATTCCCTCTTCTCTGCATTTAACATTTAACATTGCGTTCTTAATGTTACCATTCCAGCTTTTTAATTTCACCGAAGTTTGTTTTGGCTTTTCTATATGCTGAGTCAGTTCTTCCGACACTCACTTCTTTTTCAGTTTCTTCACTTTTTCATACACCCATTTCGCCTTAACTTCCTTGCGCTTCTTGTTTATTTCATTTCCAAGAGACTTGTATTTCTGTATTCCTGAATTTCTCTGTACATCTTTGTACTTTCTTCTCTCACCAGTCAGCTGAAGTATTTCTTCTGTTACCCAGGGCTTCTTTGCAGTTACGTTATTTGTACCTATGTTTTTCTTTCCAGCTTCTGTGACTGCCCTTCTTGGAGATGTCCTTTGCTCTCCATGTGAACTGCCTATAGAACTATTACTTATGGTATCTATAGGCTCAGAGATATTCTTTGGTATCCCACTTCTCTGCGTACTGATCCTTCCTGACTGATCTCTTAAACTTCAGCCTGTTCTTCACCGTTCTTCATTGTGATCTGAGTCTGTATCTGCTACTGGGTACGCCTTACAATCCAGTAACTGATTTCGGAATCTCTATCTGACCACGAAGTAATCTAACTGAACTCTTCCTGTATCTCCTGGCCTTCTCCTTGCGATTTTTGAACAAAGTATTCGCTATTACAATCTGAAATTTATTACGCAACTCAATTAGTCTTTCTCGTCTCTCATTCCTAGTACCAAGCCCATTTCCTCCTGTAACCCCGTCTTCTACTCCTTCTCTTCATCTTCAGCATGCAACGTCGGCGCGTATACGTTACCTATGGTTGTCAGTGTTGGTTTAAAAAATGGTTCATATGGCTCTGAGCACTACGGGACTTCTGAGGTCATCAGTCCCCTAGAACTTAGAACTACTTAAACCTAACGAACCTAAGGACATCACACATATCCATGCCCGAGGCAGGATTCGAACCTGCGACCGTAGTGGTCGCGCGGTTCCAGACTGTAGCGCCAAGAACCGCTCGGCCACTTCGGCCGGCGTCAGTGTTGGTTTGCTGTCGATTCTGATGAGTATAACCCTATCACTGAATTCACTCTCTGCCCTACCTTCCTATTCATAGCGAATCCGGCTCCTGTTAAACCATTTTTTGCTTCTTTTGATATTACCCTCTACTCATCTCACCAGAAACACTTGTCTTCCTTCCATTTCACTTCACTGACCCCCACTATATCTAGATTGAGACTTTTCAAATTTTCTAGCTTTCCTACCACGTTCAAACTTCTGAGGTGCCACGCACCGATGCATAGAACGTTATCCTTAGATTGGTTATTCAATCTATTTCTCATGATCACGTCCCCCTTGGCAGTCTCCTCCCAGAGATCCGAGATCCAAAGGGGGGCTATTCCGGAATTTCTGCCAATACGGAAACCATCATGACACTTTTTCGGTTACAGGCCACATGTTCTGTGGATACACATTATGTGTCTTTAATACAGTGGTTTCCAGTGTCTTACGCATCCTCATGCCGCTGATCACTGGTGACTCTTCCGCCTTTACGGGTAGTTTCCCACCCCAAAGGGTGGTTCTTTGCCGATGTCGTTGGCTGAATGAGAGTGAATTCTTATGCCGGACGCTGAGGGTAACTTCGGCCGACGCTGATGATGATTTTTATTAAGAATCTGAGCGGTGGGGGTGTTCGAACCAGGGACCGAGAACATTTTGATTACTAGTCAAAGACATTATCCCTAGATGACTTATGATGAGAACGTAAGGAAGATGAAGGTATTTCAGAAAATAGACTTAAGATAGGAAATTTCACTCTGAAAAGTCAGATGAAGACGTGCTAAACAAAAGATGGCAGAAGAAAGGAAATCAGAAGAGACGACTTGAAGGCCAAGAGGACCCTGAGGACAAATCTTTGGCCTTCTAAAGAGCTGACATAAAAAAGCATTGGGTGGCATTTCTTGAAAATTATGTTTTTTTGAAGATTATATAGCCTTTTCTCAGAATTTATGAAACCTGTAACTATGAAATTTTGTACTCTTATTTCTACAAACCCAACAAATGTTGCCTTAAGAGTAAATTTTGAAATTCTCAGTGTAAGCTGAGATATGGGGAAAAGTGGTTGGAATTTGGCATAAAATTTTTATTATATTTAAAGAATTACAATAAAAAATTATTAAAACTCTCCTATTCGATGTATTAAAAATTCCTCGTGAAAGAAGTTAACTATATGGAAAGAGATTAAACAGAGCCAAATTTTGTAAAAATCTTTTGAATAGTTTCTGAGAAAAAGGTATATATATTACTTACTGTAAATAAAATTTTAAAATTCCATAAAAAAGTTAAAAATATAATGTGAGGACCTTGACGGTAAATATGTTAATTTAATGTAAAGCGTGGTACAAATTTCACTGTCGTATCGTCAAAATTGTGGATTTGGTGCATCTTTAAAATAATGTGTGTGTTTCATTAATGTTTCCCAGTAAAGAAATTCGCCCGCTCGTTATTGAAAATGAAGTAATGGGAGACTCGAATGAAGTCGTATTGATCGTGAAGTAGTGGGAGGCTCCGAATGAAATCGAGCAAAATCTCCTCTCCTGGAAAAACGTGTGGCCAATGCTAATGGTAACACCAGTATGTATTAGCAATGACATCTGTCTTCAAACGCGGGTACTTTAACTGAATCGTCCTCGTATGTCCAGAGCGAGGTTGTGGACAGCTCTGGGAATTTTTTTCGGACGCTCTGGCCCTCGTGGACCACCCAGAGGCCGCCGCCTGCCGACAGGGGGACACGCTGACAGTGACGAGATGTGTGTCAGCGGGGACCGCCGCCCGCGACGCTGGCGTTGAAGGATGTGGCGCCGGTGATGGAAGCTTGACGCGTGTCGTCCATCCCAGCTGGAGCCGCGTAGCCGCGCCGCGGTCGGGCTGGTCCAGAGCACGCGGATCTGGACAGGACGGCTGCGTTGCCGGACTGGCCGCCGTTCGTAACCCACATCTGGATTGCGTCGTCTGCCATCAGTGAAAGTTAGTGCCCACCCATGTTATAGTAGTGTATTTTATGGTTTTGTATCTTCATCACCTTCAGGTTTTTACGTCTGCATGTTTTCATGGCTGTAATCGTATTACACGTTGCGAAATATGTTGTCGTTATGAATGATAATGTGTTTGAAGGTTTCGTACATCCAGTACTGCTACGTGTACACCGTCAATGCTTTAGCTATTTAACCATTTGCTGATTCGTCTCTTTTGAACAGAATAGGACGATAAAAGAAAGTTGTTGTTGCTGTGGTCTTCAGTCCTGAGACTGATTTGATGCAGCTCTCCATGCTACTCTGTCCTGTGCAAGCGTCTTCATCTCCCAGTAACTACTGCAACGTACATCCTTCTGAATCTGCTTAGTGTATTCATCTCTTGGTCTCCCTCTTCGATTTTTACCCTCCACGCTGCCCTCCAATGCTAAATTTGTGATCCCTTGATGCTTCAAAACATGTCCTACCAACCGATCCCTTCTTCTAATCAAGTTGTGCCACAAACTTCTCTTCTCCCCAGTCCATTTCAATAACTCCTCATTAGTTATTTGATCCACCCATCTAATCTTCAGCATTCTTCTGTAGCACCACATCCCAAAAGCTTCTGTTCTCTTCTTGTCCAAACTATTTATCGTCCATGTTTCACATCCATACATGGCTACACTCCATGCAAATACTTTCAGAAAAGACTTCCTGGCATTTAAATCTATACTCGATGTTAACAGATTTCTCTTCTTCAGAAACGCCTTTCTTGCCATTGCCAGTCTACATTTTAAATCCTCTCTACTTCGACCATCATCAGTTATTTTGCTCCCCAAATAGCAAAACTCCTTTACTACTTTAAGTGACTCATTTCCTAATCTAATTCCCTCAGCATCACCTGATTTAATTCGACTACATTCCATTATCCTCGTTTTGCTTTTGTTG
Organism: Schistocerca americana; assembly: GCF_021461395.2. Lineage (NCBI taxonomy): Eukaryota > Metazoa > Arthropoda > Insecta > Orthoptera > Acrididae > Schistocerca > Schistocerca americana. The sequence continues at coordinate 213,897,084 of NC_060120.1, forward strand.
ATGTTCATCTTATACCCTCCTTTCAAGACACTGTCCATTCCGTTCAACTGCTCTTCCAAGTCCTTTGCTGTCTCTGACAGAATTACAATGTCATCGGCGAACCTCAAAGTTTTTATTTCTTCTCCGAATTTTTCTCTTGTTTCCTTTACTGCTTGCTCAATATACAGATTGAATAACATTGGGGGTGGCTACACCCCTGTCTCACTCCCTTCCCAACCACTGTTTCCCTTTCCTGTCCCTCGACTCTTATAACTGCCATCTGGTTTCTGTACAAATTGTAAATAGCCTTTCGCTCCCTGTATTTTACCCCTACCACCTCCAGAATTTGAAAGAGAGTATTCCAGTCAACATTGTCAAAAGCGTTCTCTGGGTCTACAAATGATAGAAACGTAGGTTGGCCTTTCCTTAATCTAGCTTCTAAGATAAGTCGTAGGGTCAGATTGCCTCACGTGTTCCAAGTATGTAGTTACAATTTTTGCCGGAATCGTTGTAATATACATCAATGTGACAAAAGTTATACACCAATGTGACAAAAGTTATGGAGCAACGATATGCACAAATACAAATGGGGGCAGTATCGTGTACACAAGGTTTAAAAGGACACTGCACTGACGGAGCTATCACTTGTCCTCAGGTGATTCATATGAAAAGGTTTCCGACTTGGTTATGGCTGCACGATGAGAATGAACAGACTTTAAATGCGGAAGGGTAGTTGGAGCTAGACACATGGAACATTCAGTTTCGGAAATCGTTAGTGAATACAATACCCGAAACCCACAGTAGCAAGTGTGTGCCACGAATACCATATTTCAATCGTTACTTATCACAACGAACAAACGAGAGCAGCGGAATTTACATAGGGTTGTCAGTGCTAACAGACAATGTGTGAAATAACCGCAGAAATCAATGTGGGGCGTAAGACAAACGTATCTGTTTGGGCAGTGCGGCGAAATTTGGCAATAATGGGCAATGGCGACAGACGACTGACGCGAGTGCCTTTGCTGACAGCACGACATCGCCTGCAGAGCCTCTCCTGGGCTCGCCACCATATCTCTTGGACCCTAGACGACTGGAAAACCGTCGCCTGGTCAGATGAGTCCCGATTTCAGTTGGTAAGAGCTGATGGTAGGGTTCGAGTGTGGCGCAGACCCCACGAAGCCATGGACACAAGTTGTCAACAAGACTCTTTGCAACCTGTTGGCGGCTCCTTAGCGGTGTGGGCTGTATTTACGTGGGCTGGATTCGGTACTCCGGTCCAAATACACCGGTTACGGACAGAAAATGGTTGGTTTCGGGTACTTGGAGACCATTTTCAGCCATTGCTGTAGTTCATGTTCCGAAAGTTCCCAAACAACGATGGTTTATTTATGGATGACAACGCGCCACGACACCGAGCCACAATTGTTCGCGATTGATTTGAAGAACATTCTGGACATTTCGAGAGAATGATTTGCCCACCCAAATCGCCCAACATCAATCCCATCAAACATTAATGGGGCATAATGGAGAGGTAAGATCGTGCTCAAAACCTTGCGCCCGCAACATTTGATCAATAACTGAGAACTGGGCATGTTACCAAATTATAGCTTATCTTTCACAAAGTAAGCACACAACAAAATATCATTACTTCCTCTGTTGCTCACATAACAAGAACTGAAATGTTCATTTCGCCATCCTGGGTGCTTTTGATTGGACATTGAGAGCCTCAGTAACGTGTTTGACCTCGTGAGCGTTATCACTACCTGACACCTTCGTGGGATGCTCCCTATACGTCTAAGGAGGTCGCCCTGTGGTATCCGTTCGTTTTATTCAGTTCTTGGAGAGTCTGTGGTAGAACAGGACGACTACAAACACGTCTGTTAAGTATGTTGCCCATATGCACGATGGGGCCTAGGTCGGGACTGACCGATGGTCATTCCATTACTTCAATGTCCAGGCTTCGCAAGACGATCCTGGTGACAACCGGCGCATGGGCCCCGACACTGTCGTGCTTGAGAAGGGATTCAGGGCCGCCATTGTGGTAAGGCTGCCATGGACAACAAGGTCCGTATGCCTGTCAACACTAAAACCTCTCCGCAGCGTCACAGAACCTTGGAAATCTGTTGATTTCCTGGGAAACAGGTGGCATGTAGCGCTCACTATGCGTCTCTTCACACAAACACGGCCAACACTCTGTGTCAGGGGGTATCTGGACTTTTCTGTGAGTAACACGTTACGCCAGTGGCGAAGTTGCCAGTTGACATGGGAAGGATAGATCAGAAGACCAGCTGCAATATGGTGCCGTGTCAAATGTGATACTCGAACAGCACGTCTGGGTCGTAAGGCCCTTTCGTGTAACCTGCTCATTACGGTCTGATCCTACACAACGGCTCTTCTGGACCTTTTGAGATCGTCTTGCAGTGCTCAGGCGGTATCCGAACGACGCCGCAACGGAGAGAATTAATTTTGTAATTAGAAATTTCCTGATTTCTTATCACGTATGTTTCTTTTCCATCAAGCATTTGTGACTGTGGAATGGTATCGCTGTGAGGTCGTAGTCTATCCCAACGCGGTCTGCAAGTTCAGATCAAGTATCAAATTCTACTACTGGCTTAAAGAAAAATTTAATTATTTATACCACGACCAATTATTGGGGACCATTAGCTGGAAACAATCGGTATGCGCAGCACTATCGCCTACGTTCCACTAACAAATAATGTGTTGAGAATCGCCATGTAAATCGTAATATTTATTTTCATATAATATCAGTATTTTTCTTTTAAAAAATTCTCATAGATTTCAGTCGAAAATTCAGTTTGATCAGACAGTCGTTTTGCCCTTTTATTCAGGAACACTGATATTCATGATCCTTCTCAATTTAGAAACCAGTTAGATTCAATTTAAGTTGCCGAAGAAAAAGTTTTGTCTGCATGCATAAAACTAATCACAGAAGTAGCGGACAGAACGGGTAAGCAGATGCAGCAGAAAAAAGTCGTTAAGTTGAAACTAAGTAAGAGAGAATAAAAGTTTAATATATGAGCCCATAAATTTTGGCGTCATAGCAAAATTACAAATATGCTGGGGAAATTGGGCACCATAATTCAGCGTAATGAGTTTGAATCAGACGTTATTAAAGTCTGGTTGGCCTTGCAATGAACCGAAAGATATAAGCAGGTACGAAATTGCACGACCTTCCTACTGTCAGGACAAGCGTAGAATTACGGTTCGTTTCTCCCTAATTTTCAAGGAAAGTAGAACTCAATAATTTCGGTGGACCTGCAGGTATGAAACTGCAGAAGCCAAATGACAGAATGACTTTGCCTTGCTGCAGTTAGAAAATAATATGAGAAGACAACTATCTATGTTCTGATCTGACACTATATCGTTGGAGAGTTAGCTAGAGTGAGGAAGTTAGACTCAGACTAAAGTAAGTACTCAGTTCTGTTAGAAATGTCCGAACGTAGTTCTCACACTGCTTGAGGCCTAAAACAGTGACGATAAGACCAAGGAAGTGTTATAGGCCCTCTGCTGTTCCTTATCTATATAAACGATTTAGGAGACAATATGAGCGTCCGTCTTAGGTCGATTTGCAGATAATGAAGTCGTTTATCGTCTATATAAGTCATCAGAAGATGAAAACATATTGCAAAACGATTTATAAAGGATATCTGTATGGTGAGAAAATTGGCAATTGACCCTAAATAATGAAAAGTGTTAGGTCAACCACATGAGTGCTAAAAGGAATCCATTAAGCTTCGGTACACTATAAATCAGTCAAATCTAAAGGCCGTAAATTCAACTAAATACCTAGTGGTTACAGTTACGAACCACTTAGATTGGAAATAACAAGTAGAAAATGTTGTGGGGAAGGCGAACCGAAGAACACTTAGAAGATCCAACAGCTCTACTAAAGAGACTGCTGCACTATGCTTGTCGGTCCTCTTTTGGAGTACTGCTGTGCGGGTTGGGATCCTTACCAGATAGGATCAACGGAGTACATAAAGGAAGTTCACAGAAGAGCAGCACGCTTTGTCTTAACGAATACAGGGAATAGACAGTGTGTCACAGACAAGATACAGGATTCGGGATGTACATCATTAACAAAAAGACGTTTCTCGTTGCGGAGGAATCTTCTCACGAAATTTCAATCAGCAACTTTTTTCTTCAAATGCGAAAATATTTTGTTGCAGCCGGCCTACATAGGGGGATGCGATCAACATAATAAAATAAGAGAAATCAAAGCTCTCAAGGAAAGATACAGGTATTCGTTTTTTCCGCGCAGTGTTCGAGATTGGAATAATAGAGAATTACTGTGAAGGAGATCCGATGAACCCTCTGGCAGGCACTTTAATGTGTGTGATTTGCAGAGTATCCATGTAGACGTAGGTATAGATATAGATGCAAAGTAAGGAGCTGGACAGTGTCGAGAATCCTTGATTTTAGAAGTGTTGAATTTCAAGGAGTGTATATGCCTACAGAGCTGTAGTTGAGTAGCTGCTACAACAATATTCATATGACTGTATGCTTCACAAATTACTATTAATTCTTTATAATGAAGCCTCTCCAAACGGAGCAGCGTGACCATGGGGCTACGTTTCTAGTGTATGATGGCTTATTCCTAATATGCGATAACATGAGTATCCGTATCCTAATACGAGACAGTACCGCATATCAGGACTCACATTAGAATAACTTCAGTTTGCCACCCTCGTAGCTGGATTCAGACTCATATTTTGTACACTTTTTGAAGCCTGCTGGTGATGATTCTGTTGTGCTAATACTTGATGGGCATCATCTCATATTTGTGTGACAGACAGAGCAAGAGAAAACTGTGCCCACATCATTCTTTATCACCGCATTTCACACATAAAATACACCAATGCACCTTCTCGTGTGGAATTAATGCGAACGTTTAAAACACATTATCCACAAGAAATATAAACCTGGTAGGCAAATAGCCCAGGTCATTTAGTAGCCTGATTTTCGATTGCGAGGTTATTTGAGAGTAGTGACAACGGACAGTGCTATAAACCGCCTCTGGAAAAAAAAACAAAAAAACTTTTTCCCCATAACAGTCATATGCGAGTACTTGGGAACCATGGTTTTACAATACATCCGGAGTTTGGCATACAAGATGCAAACAACGGAGTAAATGTGAGTCCAAATGGTATCTGGCCAACTCCAAAAATCAGCAAAAGTTATCAACCATACCAGCTCTAGTAAATCAACACGTTCCGAATCTGTTACGTAGCTAACATTGTTTCCATACAGAGAACGCCTGAAACAAGTGCCAGAGAAGTAACCTGTAGCGGAATTAAAGTAGACAGAAATGCAAATTTAGTTATTGAGAAAGAAGATGAGAAAACCGCAGGGAACGTAATCTTCCAGTCATTCGGAGTCTGATTTAATAGACAAAAATGCTTCACGTGTGCAATCTGAAGAAGAAGACACGGAATGCATAGTCTGCATTGGTCGTTTCTCTGAAGACAAACGTAGATAAATGGCACAGTGCATGGAAAGCTATCCTTTGACTCCCGAAGAATGTCAACCTGAGAAAGAGCTTCTGTATGCAGAATGAGATTTTCACTCTGCAGCTGAGTGTGCGCTGATATGAAACTTCCTGGCAGATTAAAACTGTGTGCCCGACCGAGACTCGAACTCGGGAACTTTGCCTTTTGTGGGCAAGTGCTCTACCATCTGAGCTACCGAAGCACGACCGGGCTATTTTCAATAAAGTCATCTACCTCAAACATACTTCAAAAATCGTGCTACCATACCAAATACATCATTCAAAGCTCTCATAGTATCACAATGGGTCTGAAAAAAATATGAACAGTTGACAAAGTACAGACAAAATACAATTTCATAAATGTGAAGTGATCCAACTGCGTAATTGCGTAAACATGTGTCACTGACGTAGTAAGAAAAATTTTTGTCTCTCTCAGTTAAATGATCAGATAGCTATGTAATTCTGTGTTAGAGAAATATGGTACCAATGTGTAAAGTTGTGTAAGCAAATACCATATTAGCTAGGGTTCCTAGCGCTTTCCACACGCTTAGTACACAAAGTAGGCGTGTACCCCCTGAGGATTAATGTAATTATACCATTAAGTGTTACAAATTACAGCAATGGAATGAAATGTATCACGGAAAACCTTTGTATCCTTGTAATTCAAAAATCTTTAAAAATAAATGTTTTAAGTATAAAATTAATCACTCAAATACGTGTACTGTAGCGCTAAACTGTGCGTCTTGTTGTAAGATAATCTCTGTAAATACTTAACAGTAAAAATGTCCCAAGTGTCGTAATTATCGTCATCCTTAAGCAAAGTTCTGTAGAAGTCAATGTACTTACCTCGTAATAAACAGAAGTGAAATGTTATGCGTATAGATATCGTAGTTATTACGTACATTACCGCGATCAAGAAAGTACTGTAACATATTGTTGTGTTACAGAAAAGGCTGTCTCATTGTAACTATACCATAAAAGTTACTACTAAAACATGTTTTACTTTCCAGAAGAATTCAGAAAATCTGTGTAGCTACAAAAAAGATCCAGCGCAAAAGCAATAACATAAATTGTGTCACTCATTAGTTGCATTGTGATATAATCATGTAGCTGTCAAATAAACTATCAATTAGAAAGTACTTTAAATCCAGAATGTATTTACAAGTAAACCAAAATATTGCATTAAAATGTCATTAGCAGTACCGGTATATGTTCTATGTATTTAAGCCTTATAGTTGTTACATAATCGTGCAACGAACAAGGAAGAATGTACACATACTATGTCATCTGTTCACTACAAAAATGCATTCGTAATTACTGTCTAAATAAGTTCCCTAGGTTCTTGACTGGATAGTTAACTTTAAAACATAGTTGTATGTTAACGGTTTATAAGTGTGACAAAGCGTACTAGTAATGTGAAGTGAAAGATTTTATGGCAAAGACTAAGTTAAGAAGCAGGTTATCTCTCAATAAACGGTTTTACATGTGAAATGTGGCGTAAACCTTTACTCTTCCTAGTACGCAGAGATTCAGCTTCAACACAGTTATCATGTGGTATACACTGGTAAAGAATGCTCATATTTTTCTAAAGGTTAGCGTCTATGTTATTTTTCTCTGAGCCAGCTGGCGCACGTGGCTGCCTGCGGTATGAGTCATTGTCTGTTACCTCTGTTGACATGCGTCGTTACTGGTATTTGGAGATCTAACTTCTACAAATTCACCATGTCGAGAGGGCCCTGCCCTCTTTGAATCTCGCCAATTATGATTAAATTCTGGTCTGTTGTTAAGATTATATGGTCTGTCGTTATGTCGGTAGTTTCTGTAATTTCTTTCTTGTCGGTCACGTGGTGGAGAACTTCTCCCTGAGTCGTAACTGCGTGGTGGACCGTTGTGTCTGAAGTTATTCTGTCTCCCTTGACAATAATTATTTTGGTTCCCATATTGTCTGTTTCCCTGAGTGTCTCTGCCATAGTCATTACCGCGGGGAGGTGATATTTCCTTGTAATTATTATTACTCTGCCAACTGTTGTCATACGGGTGATGTCTGTTTTGGTCACGATTTGCGTTGTAAGAATAGTCTTGTCGTGTCCAGTTATTATTTCTGTTATCATGGAATTGTGACGGATGTGACCTGTAAGTGTTGTGTTCCGGTTTTCGCGTCCCGTGATTGTCAGTGTCAATTTTCAGTTCTTGTAACAGTCCTTGAAAACCTTAGATGTCGTCTTTGTAACGTCCTGCCAAAATAATATGTCGTGAATGTTCAGGCCATTTGATTAAGCAAATGCGAATGAGTTCTGAGGAGCTGTATAGGTTTGACAGGTACTGATTCTTGTGCAACGTGTCTTCAAAATATTTGACAAGACTGGAAAATTCAGATTGTTCAAATTGTTTCATCATTATGATGCTATGTTTTACTCGGTCTTGAGTAGATTGAGACCAATATGCTGAGAGGAAGGCATGATAAAATTCTCCTCCACTGTGACAATCGCGAATGACCGATCGCATTCTTACAGCTGGTTCATTCTCTAAATAGCCACACATAAATTCTAATCTGTGCTCTAATGACCAGCTGGGGGGAAAACAATGAGAGAAATGATGAAGCCACACTTGTGGATGAATGTCGTTGCCGGAATTCTTAAACGTTTTGAATTTACGTGTAGTAATGAACAGCTTATAGTCAAAGTCATCGTGTCGGCGAGTCGCATATCGGTCATTGTTACGTCGTGTCGGCCTTTCCATCTCAAAATTCGGTGCACCTTGCCAATTTCTTTCATAATTTCCGAAATGCCCTGTGTTATTATTTTGTGGCTTTTCCGTATTTCTAAGTCCCTCTTCCCGTGTTGGAGCGCGAGTCTCTGAAATATGTAAATCTTGTATTACTTGTGCCAACTGATCTTGTACTTCCCGGATTTCTCTTTTGTACTGTGTGTTATTTTTATTCTGATTTTGTTTGAATTTCCTAATTTCTTCATACTCTTCTGTGTCAGTAAAGACTACCGGTCCTTTGTTATTCAGATTATCATCTACCTTTGTAGATAAATTATTTAGCTGCTCCGAAAGTTCGACTACTTTCTCTGATAATGAACTGATTTCCTCCATGTGTCTTTCTGAACCAATTTTCAGAGTACTTACTGTGTCCTTTAAGTTTTCCTGAGTTTTTGCAAGTTGTATAACCGAATCGGTAGATACAACTGAGTCAGGTTTAGCTTGCAAGGTGTCGTGATTTTCATGAGCAATAGTTTGCAGCTCTTCTATGGCTGCTTCGTGGTTCTATAATGCATTTCCATGACGCGAAAAAATAGGTTGAAAATTCTCACAAATTTTTGTTTTTACATCATTACAGACTTTTCGACATTTCAATTCCGTGTTATGTAACTCACTAGTTAAATCTTCACGTGTTTGTTGAAGTGTTTCATTAATTTGTTTTTGATTTTGTTCCGTTTGTTTTTGATTTTGTTTCATTTGTTGCATTAATTGCAATAATAATGTGTTAGTGTCTGGAATCTGTTCCTCTATGCTTTTTGGCAGTGCATTTGCACTGGCATCATTCGCATTTTGAAAATCAGAAAATGTGTCTTGACTTCACTGAGAAAAAGGTGAGGACACAAAACCTGAATCTACGGTATTTGCAAGATTGTGTCCTGTCATTTCCGATCGAGCGACAATATTACTCTATTCGCTAGCGGTTTCACTGTCTACATGATTGATTGCCACCTGGTCATTTTCCGTATGCACTCTTACCTAATTACTATGTTGAACATTAGTTAATTCATTACACAGTGGCACTAACACACTACTCTCGTCTTCACTGTCATTTCTCAGTTTACTTTGTAGCCTAGTATTACGTTTTTCACAAGCCATAATTATCACAATATTTCACACGATAACACAGAAAAGTAGAATTTGAAGATTAAAATAACAAAACACATTAAAATAGCACTGAAAATAATATCTAATTAATTGCAAGCACAGCTGCAAAGTACTTGGTGCAAATCTACATGCATGCCACAATAGTTTTACAGTACATCAACGAGAAACTACAACTACAAAGATGATCACTCTGCAGTTATGCACTACCAATAAACAATAGCTACACTAATTACACAAACTACAAGAAAATATCAGAAGATTCCAGTGAGGTATCCTGGCAGGGTCGCCATATGAAACATCCCCTTAGAAAAATTTATCAGTGACAGTGCTGGTGAACCTCTACATTATTTGGTTTCCAGACAGCTGAGCAAAACTGAACGTACTCAGACATTTTTCTCTTTACTTATTCTGATCAACACCAAACTGACGCACAATATTTTCAGCGCAATGCGGTCTGACTTTCAATAATCCCTGCAAAAGAATGGCCCTGACTAACAATAACCTATACCTTTTATGAATCACTTACATCAGAACTACTGCAATACAGCGAGCACCAATACTGACAGCTAAATAAAAGATTCTAACCACTGAAGGCACTAACTACTGATAGGCATAGTTAGAAAATGAAAGATTTTGATGGAGAACAGTTAATGATATCCAATATTACAAATTTATTCTTTCTGACAGACACACGTCCAGATCATCTGCTCTCAAAACTCTGCCATGTCTCTCCCCACATCCACCACTGCTGGCGGCTCACCTCCAACTGCACAACGCTACATGCTGTTCACATCCAACTGCCCAACACTACAATAGCAAATATTCCAACAATGCAAACCAGCCACAGACTGCACACAGCACACTCAGTGATTTTCGTACAGAGCGCTACGTGGCGTTACCAACATAAAAAGCTATACAGCCTACATACAAGGTCCACGAATGTAAGATACGAGAAATTAGGGCTCATACGGAGCCATGTAGATAGTGTTTTTTCCATTGCTGTATTTGCGAGTGGGACAGGAAAGGAAATGACTAGTTGTGGTACAAGGTAACCTCCACCATGCACCGCGAGGAGGCTTGAGGATTATATGTGTATATGTAGATGTGTTGCACATCTACATACATACATCTGCAGTCTTTGGCAAAGCCACTGCGTCAGCTGCTAACAAGTGGTGCAGAAGTCGTAACAGATGTAAATGTAGATTTCCAATTAAGCAAATATGCAGTTATATCAAATGTTGTAATATGAAGTGGAGTAGTGTGATACCAGGGAAGTGTCACATTATGGATGAGGCAAATATGGGTACACCCACCACTGGCATCAATTACTTGCCTCATCCGAGGAGACATGGAGGCAGTCAGCCTCTGGAAACATGACTCTTCGTCCGTGAGACTGCCCCATGTACCCAGCGCTAGGTCCCACATTTGTTCAGGTGTGCGTGGGGCTGGTGTCAGTGAGTGTGAATTCATGTCACTCTTCGTTTTGGTCTACAAATTTTCAATGTGATATAACTCTGGCGCTCTCAATAGGCAACTAGAATAGGGCGACGTCAACCTGTTGCGTAAGTCGTTGATGAACAATTCGACTCCTGTGAGCCGGTTAGTCGCCCTACTGAAACTGGGCCACCATTGGTATAACGTATCCTCACACTCGGCACCAAAGCCTCTGTCAAGGTGTGCACGTACTTACCCATCGCAAGATAACCATGAATTGGATGAGGTACCCCTGCCCCATCTGATGATGTCCTCACCAAGCGCCATACACTATACGGAAAACACGCGAATATTGCGCCATTTACTGCGGGCTGTAACGTGCTCCCCATGGCCGTTATACCACCACTGGACCCTCATTCACTGAGTTATCATGGTGTACATTGAATTCAGCAAAGAAAAACCTATGACGTAGCCAACGACCTTGTCGCACTGGTAACACTGATTCCCATTAGATCACAAAAGTTAAGCGCTGTCGGTCTTTGCCAGCAGTTGGATGGTTCACCGTCTGGGTCTGCCTCGCACTGTTCGCAAGTAGCCTTGTGAGTCCAGTTGAGGAGCAACTTACCTGAGAAGTTGCGGCACCAGTCACGAAAACTGAAAATGTCTGGGAGAGTGGTGTGCTGACCACATGACCATCCATATCCGCAACCAGTGACGCCTATCGGCTGAGGGTGACACAGCGGTCGGTCGGTGCCATTCTTCTTACGAGGTCCGTTCGGACGGAGTTTGTTTGTTTTGTTTTCAAACGTATAATGTTTATGATCATCAGAGAGATTCTCTTTGTTGGCAGCCCCACTTATGGTAAGGCCAGTATCCCATAAAAGTTTGTGAACGGTTTCGAGCATCCAGGTAGACAGATCGCATTACTGAGTTGGACGGCGTTTAAAAACGGACGTTGCCTTGTCGAGAAGTCGACAACTTTCCTAAGCTCTTCCCTCGAAGCTGGCCAATTATACTTGTCTAGCGCGAACACCTTATCCACTATGGGTACAACGAGATTGAACGCCGCACCTGGTTGTCACTTTAGTCACCATAAAACCATCATACTAGATCAGAGGCAGGGTCATGGAGGGTACACGAACCCTAATTACTTTAGTGCTATTACAGAGCCTTTTTTCCTTGTTTTATTGAACTTAAACCACTTTTTCGTGAGCCTCATTACCTCCCTTTATAATCCGTCCATTCGCTCACCTTAGTTGTCTTCTCGGCCTGGCTTCTGTACCTTTTATCTTGTTTGCTAAAACATAACACATGCCCTGGACGATTAAAGAAACTGACTCACATAATTATTTTCTTCTGATGAGGCAGCCTCGTTTTTTATATTTTTTTGTTTATATTATATTTTTCAATGATAAATTAAATTATAAGGAAAAATTTCATTTCATGGAGCTGATAAAAGGTAATAATAAATCATTTTTCGAAGTTCTTCTTCTAATGAAAACCTGTATGTCTCTCTCTATTCTAAATTGAAATTTATGCTTCTTTAAACCTTATGGATGTTGATATTTTGTCAAAAACCGATCACTTCGACATCTGCAGGAACTGTAGTTCTTGTTTCTTGTTAACGAAGAAAACTAAAATAAAATAAAATTCTTGTACTTTACTGCAGCATTTTTCCTTTGTCGATTTCACACACGCGTAAAAAACTTCCGGAACAGTCAGTTTTAGCTTAACTGAAATTCCATTGGTATTGAAAGCACTAATTTTATAGTTTTGAAAGTTCAGTAATGCTTTTGTGGTTGGTAATTACTTCTTCTCAATTCCGGTATCTATACTTGCTGTTCCTGAGCTTGCAGTAGTGAGATGGTCCGTAGTCAGTTTCAGAGAGTCGAGCTATCGGCCCGTGATATCTCAACCTGTTTCAAGTTTAGGGAAAACTTTTATGTATATTATGAATTCAATTTGCATAAAAACTACATGTTGTTATAAATATTTTGCAGTCTCTGAACACAAATCTGAAGTTAGACATTCAAAATGGCTAATCCAATGTGGTGGTTCAAAAATTATGTTCTGACCAATTTCGACCAAAAAAGATGTTTTCGTTACTTACGTTTAGTCTGAAATTGCAGGACCGTATATCAACTCTTCCTGTAACTCGGACTGTTCCTGGAAAGCAGTTCCCTCGTTCTTCTTGGCGAGAAAAGCTGATCTGGCTCAGCTGGATATGTTGCGTTCGCCAGCCTGCACACGTTGATCGTCAGGTTTTCCGGTGAACTTGTTTGCATGCTTACTGAAGTATAAATCATTATGTGATCGTACTCCACGGCACGACAAGTTTTCTACCTGTGCCGGGCGTCTCAGGCTGAGGGCGTACCACGCCGGTCGTGACGCTGCCTCGAACACTGGGCTGTAGAAACTTTTGTAACCTGCGGATTAAAGAACCTTTCCGTTCCAACTTACTAGACGTACCTTTCAAAACATGCAATAAAAAAATCGAATTGTCGACCATTTTGAATGAGAACCCGGTCTTTAAGGAGGAAAGCACGGACATCTGGAGACAGTCGTGGACTGGCAAGTGAGCGTGGTGATTGCAGAGGAGTACACATAACGCTTTTAGCCCGCCCATGCTCACCTGTTAGCCAGGCAGGCAGCCTGCCGCACGGTACTGGCAGAACGGGCAGGCAGCTCTACTCTCATGCAAGCTAAGCTGTGCCCAACCCGACCAGGCTAAAGGAATCTCGCTTGTCTGCCCGTCTTCCCACCGTTCCTACGCTGTGCAGCGGTTTATTCTGTAGGTTTTCATTGTAATGTTATGAGTATCATTGGGAAGTCTTTTTTTTGCCCGAGCGTCAAACGACGAGGCTCAATGAAATCTATACACATTTTGGGTCATTGTAGGCCAGAAAATGATGGATTTTCTACTTTACGGAGTATTTCGGGCTTATTTATATATTTCGATATGGACGATTTTCTCTGCAACTTCACTCTCTCTCCACTAATGTTTATTCTCGATTGCAGCCATCATCAGGTCACCTCTCATAATGTGTACTGTAGTAAGCAGAACCATCTCTGAAAGTCGAGTTCCTTTGCAGCTTAGAAAGTGAAGATGTCTATCAACAGCATCGCCAACTAAAGTAATGTTTTGTAAATCTAGTTTCTGTAACCTTAGTGTATTTCAGCCAAATATGATCCTATTTATACAAGTTTTAACTACGTTTTCCAGAGTCTGTATTGCGGGCTCACTGAATTCATTGTAAATGGCCAAAACAGTTCACTGTAAATTCCCCTAATGCATTTTACCAAACACGAAGTTTGTTTTTCGTATTATATTAATTTAAAGTATACGTGTCTGAAATAAGTACCTTTTCTTTCAAACTCAGTTTTCTTCGCACTATGTTACACAGCTCCAGAATCTGGTTTTTTATAACCACTGAGTCACATTTTTTTCTATTTCATTCAATGTTTGCCCCAAATTTAGAAAAAGTGTATATTTCTAAATGGTCTGAAGTCCTTAACACACACCTCCACAAACTTATCAGCCACTAAGTCTTTTTTCAAACAACTTACGGGAATTCGGCCAGGTTCCATGGAGAAGAAATAAAAATTTTGAGGTTCGCCGATGACATTGTAATTCTGTCAGAGACCGCAAAGGACATGGAAGAGCAGTTGAATGGAATGGACAGTGTCTTGAAAGGAGGATATAAGATGAACATCAACAAAAGCAAAACGAGGATAATGGAATGTAGTCGAATTAAGTCGGGTAATGCTGAGGGAATTAGATTAGGAAATGAGACACTTAAAGTAGTAAAGGAGTTTTGCTATTTGGGGAGCAAAATAACTGATGATGGTCGAAGTAGAGAGGATATCAAATGTAGACTGGTAATGGCAAGGAAAGGGTTTCTGAAGAAGAGAAATTTGTTAACATCGAGTATAGATTTAAGTGTCAGGAAGACATTTCTGAAAGTATTTGTATGGAGTGTAGCCATGTATGGAAGTGAAACATGGACGATAAATAGTTTGGACAAGAAGAGAATAGAAGCTTTCGAAATGTGGTGCTACAGAAGAATGCTGAAGATTAGATGGGTAGATCACATAACTAATGAGGAAGTATTGAATAGGATTGGGGAGAAGAGAAGTTTGAGGCACAACTTGACTATAAGACGGGATCGGTTGGTAGGACATGTTCTGAGGCATCAAGGGATCACCAATTTAGCATTGGAGGGCAGCGTGGAGGGTAAAAATCGTAGAGGGAGACCAAGAGATGAATACAATAAGCAGATTCAGAAGGATGTAGGTTGCAGTAGGTACTGGGAGATGAAGAAACTTGCACAGGATAGAGTAGCATGGAGAGCTGCATCAAACCAGTCTCAGGACTGAAGACCACAAGAACAACAACAACAACAACAACTCGTAGTAATAACAGCGACCGCCGATATTTTGGCGGGAGCACACCCCACCATTTTCAAGGCAAACTGCAAGAATCATGCAATGTACAGGCAAATTTAAAACATCGGTTCTCTGACTAATGCAGGAAAGATAACACACACACTGAACACTAGTGCCACCAAAGATGACCAAAGTCAGAGATATCGATAGTGAGACTACGAACTAGCAGGTGAGGTAACATTGACTCTGTCCCTCTGTTTTCTGACAAGGGAGAGAGCAGGATTCCAAACAGAAGTTAAACAAAAACCTCCATCCCTTTTTACAAGGTTGCTTGCTAATTTAATCTCAACTGCCTCCTTAATAACACTGTCCCAGTAGCTGGACGTGCATGCCAGTATATCGGTGTTGTATAACATAGGGTGACCAGTATCCAAGCAGTGCTCGACAATAGCAGATCTATTTGTCTGCTGTAATCGTGTGTGCCGTTTATGCTCAGTAAATCGGTCCTCCACGGTGCTGATAGTTTGACCAATGCGATATACACCCACCTTACGCAAACCAAGATTAACCTTAACGGAACCCAAAAGCACTCTAATTTTAGATGGAGGTCGGAAAACACATTTCACATCGTATTTCCGTAAAATACGACAGATCTTGTTGGAAGTGTTTCCTACGTAAGGCAAAAAGGCAGTGAACTTAGGTATCAACTCAGTATTATCATCGATCACCCGATGCACAGTTGGTCGATTGCGCAACGCATGTTCAATCTGTCTTTCACTTTAACCATTTTGACGAAACTTCAAGATGGGACAGCTCAGCTGCCAAAGTCTCAGTGTCGGAAGTGACATGTGCCCTGTGTACCAAGGTACGAAGTACCCCTTGACGCTAAGCCGGATGGTGACAACTATTAGCCTGTAAATACAAGTCGGTGTGAATACCTTTCCTGTAAACTGCATGTTCCAAACTCAGGTTCCACACTAAGTCTTTGTCTTCTTTTGAAATATTTGTGGACTAAGGAAACTAATGTCAAATTTACAGCCATGTCATAACATTCTCGAGGTTCCCGAATGACTGTTTAGTAACTTTTTACCCAGTTTTGCGTGACACCTACCGATTTATGTGAAACTGCCTCATAAATATACAACTTTTCTTCTGCTGGACTCGGGCTCTGTTTCCTGACTGCTATATATTCCCCAATTCTTAATTTCTCCTCCATTTCATTTAGATTTGGTGTATTCATTTTGGTGCTCTCACAGCTATGATCAATGAGTCGCAGTAAAACCACCTACGTAAACATATACCTGGTGAGTCGCGGTGGGTTGATAGCGCAACCTGTTGCCAGGTTCACCAAGCTGAACGGATCCCGTAAAGCTCGCAAGACTTGCAGAAACCCAAGTTGGCCTGCTTTTACCACCTTGCTTCAATGCACGTGTATCCTTATGTCTCCGTTGTGGCAGTTATAGCTGCTGTAATGCTTGCGTAGGAGATGGGGACAGACTTGCTGCAAGGAGGACTTGTACACTTCTGGTGGTTAATCACAGAGCGAATTGCAGTGCTTCGTCGAAGCGGAGTTTACGACAGGCATGAGGTGATGTGGTGCCGAAGTATGCTTCAAAAGTTGTAGTACACAGCAGTGGAAGCCGAGCAACGTTGTGGCGTGTTATTAAGCCGTCATTTACGGGTTATGTGGAGATAAGGCGCTCGAGTCGAAGGAAGTTCCTCGTTGGCCGCTGTAATCCTACTGGGTGGCAGCATTTGGTGGTTCGGTAAAAGTGGAATGCGATCAATGCTAAGCGCTTTTAGTTGCTGTCACGTTGGGAACGCGTCGTGCGTTGACGGAAAGTTATTCTTTGTGGTTGAACAGAATTCAGTTTGCCTCGGAAAGATATGAGTGAGCACCTGGAAGTCTGTAAAATTTTGCTCATTGCCCGTGCTCTAATTGTTTAGTGTATCCTCCCTTGCTCCTAACAGCACTGAGATGTATTATCCTTGTGTTAATCTGGTATGTCAACGTGCCGGCTAATTTTCAAAAATGTGTTTTATTTCCTTATCTGAGTGAAATTCCTCTTAAAACTTTTGTATAATTTCCATTGTGTTGAATTATCTTGAGCAGGTCGAGTTTATCGAAAATACACTCTTGTTTAATAACCTTAAATTAGCTATCATTGGCCTATTAGCTTATCACAGCGACCATTCAGTAACTGTTTGCTATTGGACGATTATTGCTAGAGCGTGTGTTGCCTTTCCAAGCAAAGTAACTGCTGCGCCTTTAACTGACGCTGCGTATATTTTAGGCAAAGTTGGGTTTTAAAGTTCTGTTGTTTATGATACTTTTTTATAGTAATTGCTGTTACTTTATAATCCATAGCACGGGTAGGGTTGTGGGCTTGTGAAATCGTTATGTTTATTGTTACATCTACGTTAGTTTCTTGTTTCAGAAGTTTCTTGTAGCAATCTCTAATCACAGTGTCATTTTACGGCAGGCGGCCGCTGTTGGCATAATGCATAGTGTGTGGCCTGGGGGTTGTGTTGTTCAAAGTGGCAAGTCTGGACAATGAAACGATTGGAAAGTTGGACGGGCGCTGGTAACCGCGCACTTGAGCGCCCCACAAACCAAATATCATCATCATCATCATCGTCCTCGAGGGGTTTTGTTGTGCTCGTTTGTGGCAGCCCTTGTAATTAACAATATTTTTTGGTCACAGCTATATATTTGAAATGAAATATTCTAATAAAGTGTTGCGAGTTCAAAATTGTTGCGTCTGCATTATGTTCCTATGCACTTACGAGTTAGAACGTAATTTTGTCCCTTCCCTTGTGATCACGATTGTTTTAGGCTGTATTTAATCTGTCTGAAATTTGTATACATTCACATTTTCATATTCTATTCTCTTTATGAAAGAGAGGGACAGTTAAATATCTTTGGATTTTGGTTCAAAATGGTTCAAATGGCTCTGAGCACTATGGGACTCAACATCTGAGGTCATCAGTCCCCTAGAACTTAGAACTACTTAAACCTAACTAACCTGAGGACATCACACACATCCATGCCCGAGGCAGGATTCGAACCTGCGACCGTAGCAGTCACGTGGTTCCGGACTTAAGTGCCTAGGACCGCACGGCTACCGCGGCCGGCCTGGATTTTGGACTGAGAATAGGCGCCACTATTCTTTTCCTGAATGTCTGCTTGGTTCTGATTGACCCTACAATCTGCAGCTTCATTATTTTCTTCCTTCCTTACGATTGTCCGAAGACAATTGGTGTTCGGTGTGAGAAATAGATTCCAAGTCAGACCCTGGTATACCTTCATTTTAACTTTCCACTAGGTCATCACCGGAAGTTGTTAAGTACTCTTTCTTTACACCGCTTTGCCCTCTATGTTCCTATTCCAAGAAACTTCCCTCTTATATTTTTCAATCGAAACGTATCTCGACCTTTCTCTATCATTAGACTCAGTTGTGTCCATTCGTGATTGTTCTATTGGTTTATGTGCTGAAATCGCAGATACATCCGCTTGATGTAGCATCGATCTCGTTTCAAGACTTAGATCCGGAGCACCGCTCGTAGCGTCACCTTGAACGACCTCCAGCGCAGACATTTCTGATTTGTTTGTCGTAAACTGTCTGACAGAGGTTTCATTGTCTCGTTGACAGTCGGGCTTTTCACCGTTTGTTGTCTCGTCACTGCTAATGTCAGCTACGCTATAATCTTCAGCGTTACTACCAGCCTGGAGTTGACTGTTACGAAATGGATCAGTATTCCCAGTTCCTAAATCGTTTTGATTCTTTCCACGTACGCCGGAAGACGTAAATGCACGTTCGATTAAAGCTTTTGGAATATCACTATTGTACTGCGTTCAAGCTGTGATACTGCAGTATCACGAGCAGCAACTGAATTACTTTTAGCCGATGTGGCACTGTTTGCTACTGGTTCGAGGTCAGAAAATACAGGTTTCAGTTTACTCATCTTGTGCTCAAGACTGACTTTTCGTCTGGGACAGTCCTGTTTAGAGTGGTCTGTTTGATCACATACGAAGCATGTTTTGGTTTTGTTTGTGAAAGAGGTGAACATCTATATAGGTCTGGATTTTGGACTCAGAATAGGCAGCTGGTACTTGCCTCATGTATCTAACGGATGGTTGATAGCACGCAATACTCATTACGGGCGCAATCGGTTTTTTTTAATTTGCATTTTGATAGATTTATTCCATTTGGAATGGAAAACGGATAAAAATCTGCCCAGACCTCTTTCTGAATTGCACGAATGTCTTCATAAATCTGCAATTTGAGTTTTACTATTTCGCTGGGAACCTCCATACGCATGTTACAGACATGCATATTTGTCAGTTTGCCTTCGACTGGACTAACGGTTAGCTTAGCGACACAGCCTGTTAATTCAGAGGTACTAGCGTATTTAAAGATTACTCGCTCTTACACTAAGTTACGGCAAAATTTGGAATGGTAGATCGACTCGTCAGTTTCGAGCTACACATTGTCTACTTGACCGCTTGTTTAGTTTCATGTAGGTAGATATCCATTTCTGAATTCCAAGACCTGTTGGTCATTCATTGTCCTCGGCGAATTCCAGTTTCACAATATTATTCCTGGGGTAGGTTTCCATTGTTGTCAGAGGATACGGTTCGAGTGGCTCGAAGATTTTGTAAGTATCAAAAGCCAGAACGTTGTCCTCGACGGCGAGTGCATGTCAGAGACAAGGTTATCGTCAAAGTGCCCCAGGGAAGTGTGATGGGATCGCTTTTATTCCCTATATACATAAATGACCTGTTGAACAAGGTGAGCAGCAATTTGGGGATGCTTGCAGATGACGTTGTGGTGTAAGTGAAGTATTGTCGTTGAGTGAGTGTAGGAGTATACAGGTTGACATAGAAATATTTCTAGTTGGTGTGATGAATAACAACTTGCTCTAAATGTAGAAAAAATGTGTATTAATGCAGATCAGTGGGAAAAACAAGCCTCTAACGTTCGAATACAGCATTAGTAGCGTGCAGCTTGACAGGGCCACATCGATTAAATATCTAGGAGTAACGCCGCACAGCGGTACGAAATGAAATGAGCACGTCACGTTGCAGGGAAGGCGAATATTAGACTCCGTTTTATTGGAATAATTTTGGTAAAGTGTGAAGTATCCTGCTCTTGGAACTCTATCGGTTCAACACAAGTGGTCTTCGTTGAGTGTCACAAACAAGTAACACTCTTTGTAACTAGTTCCTAACAGAAAAAGAAGTCAACAACTAAACGCTAGTACATGGAATACAAGTCTTCGTTGAGGAAACAACACAATCAAAGCTTCTACAGTCAGAGTTCGTTCTCCACTAGTTTGACTACCAAATATTGAAGTCCTCGCTCTTTTTCAGCAGAGCACACTGGAACAGGCGAACACGTAATTACTATCTACACTAGTTCACAGTTTCTATAGTCTGGCCGGATGAGTCTGACAAAATGTCAGCATACCCACGAGTACGTTTCCGAGGTCCGTTGGCGGTAAAGGCAGCGTGCGGTCGAGGCGTCCCTTGATCAGGAACAACTGCCGTGATATTTTTTTTGTGGCAGTTTACTAATATACAGCGTCACTGGTTCAGATCCAGTCCAACTGTCTCGGTGGACAAGTGAGAGGGGACTCAAAGCAACAGCTGAATAAGAGCAGAGCACAGCTCGTTGAAGGTCTGGCGTGCACCCTCCGACGGTGGAAGTACAGAGGAGATGGGCAGTAATGAGCCAACTCTATGGTAAAAAAAAGAAGTGGCTAGACGAGAACAGGTCACTGCTAGTGACTGTAAGAAAACGAACATAAAAACGTGGTCGCATTGGGCCTGTCGTCAATCATAGCCCGAATCCGAGCAGAGAATTGATCAGGGTTGCGGCCGGTCGTATAAAGCGCCGTGTCATCGGCATATTGCGCCGTCACCGTACATCCTGCCGCTCGTCCGCACATGCTCGTCGCAGTGCGATGGCTCCGACTCAGATGCCACCCTTCTAGGGGAAGCCCCACCAACGCTCCACCAATTAGCCGCCCCACCGAGTGCTGCTGCGTCTACTCTGGCTACCTGGCCAGATGCGCCTTCTAAGGACTTCACTACTGTCGACCCGCGCCATCACGGAAACTCCAAACGCGCTCGTCACGGTGGCTGTGGTTCCGCATCTGCCACCCCCTCTCAAGGGGAAGCTGCGTCCAATGATGCCATGGACGTAGGTCCATCTCCTGGTCCCGCTTCTCAGGCTCCACCGTCTGCACAGCCGAAGAAGGAAAAAATCCCTCCAGTTGTGGTTTACCATCCAAAGAATTCCCTAAAGCTGAATGCTGTACTACAATGCTTCACTGGTTGCCAGTTGCGGGCTGTCTTTCAGAAGGACCATGTCCAGTACCTCCTTGATAGCAAAGAAGATTACCTTGCCGTCCTTGCCTTCACCAAATCGTGGGAAATGCCTTACTATACTCACCAAGTTTCTGGCAACAGGAAGAAAAAAATGGTCATTAAAGACTTGCCACCTGAAGTTACGGAAGTGGATGTCAGGAGCGAACTGCTCCATCTCAACTTCACGGACCCTTTGGTCCATCAATACAGGTAGAGGGACACTGAGACCCGCAGGTTAATCCCATTGCCCACACATGTGGTCTCCCTCTCTAGTAGGGATGATATTGAAAGGATCTACAAAATCCGGTATCTTCTGAGCACTAAAGTGTGCATGTAATCCTATGAAGGCCTCGCCGGGCCCTCCATTTGCTGTAGGTGCCAGCGCTTGCATCACACTGCTAATTACTGTTCCTTGCCATTGTGGTGTGTCAAGTGTGCAGGACCAGATGCGTTGAAGATGTGCACCCTCCCAGCTTTGGAGAAGCCCACCTGTGCCAGATGTCAGGGCACTTCTCATGACTCCCACCACCTGGCCTCCTGGAAGGGCTGCCCCATGTATCAAAAGGCGCTGAAGTCTTCCCAGTCCGTCAGGAAGCAACCTCGGTTGAATCGGCCACCTCCACCCCCAGGAGACCTCACCCATTTCCCCCTCATCCGGGGCTGAACTGAGGTTCCTCCAACGGGGGATGTTCAGCCTCTTTCTGCAGTTGCACCACAGGGGCCCACTTTGGTTCCGCCCCATACACCCACCTTTGCTGATGTGGCTCGGTCTCCTGCTCCTTGTCAATCTCCTATGGTGGCCACTAACGATCACCAAACAAAAAGACCAGCTGCAGTATCCTCACACCCACCTACTGAAGTGTCTCAACCTGTCAGGGTGGTATCTCCTCCACCAGTGCCAACTCCCGTGCCTGCTTGTCGTAGGGTATAGCAACCCATCTGGGAAATACCCCTAGCTCAGGAGGCAGATACATCCTTTAGGGACAACATGTGAGAAATCTTGCAGGTCGTCTCCTTTTTCACAAAGCCCCACATGAGGGCGATTATTCGTGATACGGCTCAAAAAATCCGTTGGTCGGAGGACGGGCTCATGAAGGTAATTGCCCTGGTTGAAGGGCTCAGCCAGATCTTATTACAATGGCGGTTCACCCACTACACAATCACCATCCCCCAAGGGATCTCGTCATCTGCATCCTTAATGCCAATGGTATCAAATGGATGAAGACTGAACTCAACACCTTCATACATGACTACCATCTGGATATCCTACTTGTTACTGAAACGCACCTTAACTGATGAGTTTCGTCTACGCAATATGGTCTGTTATTGGACTGACTAGCTCAATCGCTGTGGTGGAGGCATAGCTGTGTTCCTCTGCAGGGTGTTGGTCCACCACCAAGTGGCTCTTCAGGCACTAAACTGCATAGAGGCCACAGCTGTCACTGTCTCCACCCTCCTTGGGGCCATCACATTTGCTACAGCTTATTTGAGCCATAACCAACCACTCCTTGAGGCCGAGCTCCGCAAGCTGATGTCATTTGACAAGCTTATCACTGGGGCTGATCTCAATGCCAAACATCCAACATGGCATTCTCGCGTCGCCATTCCCAAGGGCCTGCTCCTACTTGAGCTGGAAGATACCTTGGCACTGTCTACCTATGGCCCACACACTCCTGCACACATACCATTCCGCTCCAACTGCCACCCGGATGTTTTGGATGTGGCCATTGTTAAACATGTTGCTGCACAGTTTTCTTTGGAAACAGTACATGACCTAACTTCTGACCTTGACCCAGTCCCTCTACATCTTACCGATGTTGCATTGTCCTTTGACGTCTGTTCTACTGTCACGGTTACTGATTGGGCCAAAAGTTGCAATGATCCTCAACAATAGCACCTGGCTGGACCTAGACCTGATGACCACTGCCAATCTTATACATGTGGTTGATTACCTCACTGTGAAAATCCAGCGAGCTGTAAAAGTTTCTACTTCTCACGTTCCTAGGGCGCTAACCCCACTGGATGATTTACCTCCACTTTTGCATGAACTGTAAATCCAAAAGAACCGCTGCCACCGTCGGTTGAAGCAATACCGTGGCCCTTGGGACAAGCATCACATGAAGCAGCTCCAACGGGAGTTCGGTCGCCACTTAGTGGATTGGAAGTCAGAACAGTGGGAGGATAGGATGTCCACCTTTCTCCTCCAGCATAAATTAGACTGGACTGTCGTCCAAGCCCTGCATAGTACCACCTTGCAGACCCACCACCCCATCCATACGGCCGCTGGTCTCACGTATGATACCCTCCATGTGGTTGAAACACTGGCTGATGCCTTTGAGGCCCAAACCCAGCTACTCGTCCTGGTTCTCACGCCAGATGAACTACATGATGACCAAGATATCCTGAGGGCTGTAGTTGCCTTCCACAACAGACCACCAATTATAGCCCCTCCGGAGGAAACGAGGTAATTCGGCCCCCAGCCTGGATGGGATCGTCAATGAACATCTCTGTCAGCTACCGCGAAATCCCCTAGTCCTTTTCACCAGGATATTGAATTGTTGTCTTCAGAGTGGCCTTTTCCCTCCATAGTGGAAACAGGAAAAGCTTATTGTGATCCCAAAGCCTTCTAAAGACCCTACGGTACCTACAAACAACAGGCCCATCAGCCTTTTGAACACCACGGCGAAGGTCCTTGAGGCTCTCATATTCCACCGCATTTCCCAGCCTCTGGCGGCAGCCGGGACGATCCGTCCTGAACAATTTGGTTTTGCCTTCCACCTGTCGACTGAACTGCAAGTATCTCCAGATCATGGAGCACATCAGCAA
Organism: Schistocerca americana; assembly: GCF_021461395.2. NCBI lineage: Eukaryota > Metazoa > Arthropoda > Insecta > Orthoptera > Acrididae > Schistocerca > Schistocerca americana. The sequence goes on from NC_060120.1 coordinate 213,921,461, forward strand.
GGGTTTTAATTCCAACACGTCGACGGCAGCGGTCTTCTTGGATGTGCAGAACGCTTATGGTAAGATTTAGCAGGACAACCTGGTGTATATATTGCTGACGTAAATGCCCATCCCTGACATCGACGTTAAGATTGTGGATGATTTCCTTCACCAGAGGATCTTTCTCGTTGCTCAGCAGGGAAAGCGCTCCAGTGTATGCCATATGTCATGGATACCCCTCAGGGCTCTGTACTGTCCCCTCTTCTTTTTAATGTCAATGACATGCCCATCCTCCTTCACTGCCATTTGGCGCAATATGCCGATGACACGGCGCTTTATACGACTGGCCGCAATCCTGATCAACTCACTGCTCGGATTCGGGCTATGATTGACGATAGGTGTTAGGGCCTCAGAAGGTGCATCCGGGCGGTGAGAGGAAGCGGACGAAGCAACCCGAAGAGGGGCGTCCAGTTGAAGGTGAGGTACAGCAGGTGACTGATTCGACAGGGAATGACAGCCATCGGGTAAGAGGTCAATCACAAGGCAACCAGGTGAATTGTCAGACTACGACAACGAGGGTGAGCAGTCCCGCATATGGAGGTGCGAGAGAGGCACACTTCGATCGTTGTCAGTGCTGGTAGTGACCAGAGATTTTTGGCGGTTGGCATGCCACACGCGATCCTTAGCCCATTGGGAGATGGCAGTTTGGGCGCCACCGGAAGCACGCCGCTCAATAGGGACCACAGTGCCACGCGTGGCGGCGGAAGAGTCGCCTTGACGCAGCCTCAAGGGCTGGGCGGTACCATAAGAAACCCTGTCTGTAACGGCGTAGCCCGGGTAGTATCTACTACAACGCCAAAAAAGATGCACACCAAAAATAACGCCTAAGAAGGCAGTAACAAATCACGTCATCTGAAACAACACAACCCTGTAGAGAATACTCGTGAACGTTACGAAAGCGACCTCTCTTCCTGATTTACAAGCTCTCCGTGCTTTGGGCTGTTGTACGCGAAGGTCCTCTGTAGGTTGCGCTGCGAATGGCGGAAACGGAACGTCGTACAGTCGCAGGGGCAGAGCTGGCAACCAGCCCGCCGGGGGTGTGTTGCCGTGTGGCGTCGGCGCCTGATGGATTTCGCAACTCGCCAGTGTAACTCGTCCATAAAGGATCCGCGTATAGAAAAGTAGTGCTACCCGTTCATGAATACTGCTCAAGTGTTTGGTATCCCCACCAGTTCAGATTAAAAGAACACATCGAAACAGTTCAGAGGCAGGCTGCTACATTTGTTTTCGGTAGTTCGAAGTCTGGCGACATACCATCTGACTTTCGGAAAATATCATCCACACGGTTCTGAAGACTGCCAGGATCTGAAAAGTGCGAAAATTATTGTACAATCAGCCTAACAGCTCATGCGTCCAAGTTGCTGACGAGAATAATATACTGAAGAATGGAAAAGAAAATCGAGGATGTGTTAGACGACGATCAGTTTGGCTTTAGGAATGGTAAAGCCACCAGAGAGGCAATTCTGACTTGAGGTTGATAATGGCAGCAAGACTTCAGAAAGATCAAGACACGTTCACAGGATTTGTCGACCTGGAAAAAGCGTTCGACAATGTAAAATGGTGTAAGATGTTCGAAATTCTGAGGAAAAGAGGTGTAATCTACAGGGAGAGAGGGTAATATACAATATGTACAAGAGCCAAGAGGGAATAATAAGAGTAGACAACCGAGAACGAAGCGCTCTAATTAAAATAGGTGTAAGATAGTGATGTCTAGCGTTCAATCTGTACATCGAAGAAGCAATGATGGAAATAAAAGAAAGGTTCGGGAGTGGAACTAAAATTCAAGGTGAAAGGATATCAATCATATAAGATTCGATGATGAGATCGCTATCCTCGATGAAAGTGAAGAAGAATGGAATGGAATGGGCAGTCTAATGAGTGCAGAATATGGACTGAGAGTAAATCGAAGAAACACGTAACTAATGACAATCAGCAGAAATGAGAATAGCGAGAAAGTTAACAAGAGAACTGATGGTCACGCAGTAGACGAAGTTAAGGAATACTGCTACCGAGGGAGCAAAATAACCAATGACGGACGGACCAAGGAGGACATCAAAAGCGGCCTAGCACTGGCAAAAAGGGCATTCCTCAGCAAGAGAAGCCTACTGGTATCAAACATAGACATTCATTTGAGGAAGAAATTTCTGAGAACGTGCGGTTGGAGCACAGCATTGTATGGTAGTGAAATTTGGACTATTGGGATAACCGGAACAGAAGATAATAGAAGCATTCGAGATGTGGTGTTACAGATCTGTGTTGAAAATTAGTTGGACTGATAAGGTAAGGATTGAGGAGGCTCTGCGCTGAATCGGAGAGGAAAGAAATATGTGGAAAAGGGGCAGGATGATAGGACGTGTGTTAAGACATCAGGTAATGACTTCCATGGTACTAGAGGGAGCTATATAGGTCAAAAACTGTAGAGGAAGACTGAAATTGGAATATATCCAGCAAATAATTGAGGACGTAGGTTGCGAGTGCTACTCTGAGATAAAGAGGTTGGCACAGGAGAGGAATTCGTGGCGGGCCACATCAGACCAATCAGAGGACTGATGACTAAAAAAAAAAAAAAAAAAAAAAAAAAAAAAAAAAAAAAAAAAAAAACTCTTCGTGAATTCAAACAGAGGGAAGATGGCACTCTTTTGGCAAGCCACTAATGCGGAAATTTAGAGAACGCCATCTTTGGAGCCCAGCTGCAGAACGATTCTGCTGCCGCCAATGTACATTTCGTGTAAGGAACACGGAGATGAAACTCGTATGCAGTTGTTTTCTCTTTCCTCTATTTGGGAGTGGATCAGTAAGATCCTGTCAAGACATACGAACAGTTTTGTTTCGCCAACTGTACATGTAACGAAAAAAAAAACCCAAAACAGCTCTTTATAATTCTGGATTAAATTGTATTGCTATAATAAAATCACCAACTTTATTACTTAATAAACTATGCATCATACTTTACCAAATATCGCGTGGACCGGCGAAGTCTTCACCGGTACAGGACAAAATCTGTATCACCACAAGCTACGTGATAATTCGCTTCACGCACCTCTTAAAACTTCTTCTGCAAGATTAGACGTTTAGACCTCTATGCTGGTATTCTTCTCAGGGAGGGTTCCGATGAGTCCGTCGAAAAAAGGTGTCGCATCCCCTTATAAAAGGACATTTACTCGCCCTTTTTCGAAAAAGAAGATCTATTGCGTGAATTACGTCATGCTACCATTCCAAAGCCACAGTTAGGAATATCCCTGCGGAGGGTCGAAACGTACAGTTTTGGAAAGTTTGAAGATGAATATAAAGTGCTCTAACCACCGAAAACATTATTTTGTTTGTTATTTTGTTTACTTTCCTTACGTGCGACTGCTGCATAAGGCTTTGATATTTTTCATTTTGGTGTTCTGCCACAAAAGAGATCTAATACCTCAACAAGAAAAATTATTTATACCTTACAATATCCTGAGAAAGGAAAACAGATAAAAAGTATCTTTCATTAAAATTGACTCGATATTTAATTTTTTCTTTATTTGGTATTTAAAAAGAAAATTATACGCAAATAGAGAACTACACTAGGTTTACTGACTTCCCATATGGAAAGTGTTACTCATACTCATGGCGTGGATAGCTATTGGGTATGACAACAGAACTAATTTGTTGATTGTTAAAAGAAGGTGAATGCTCACCATTGTGTGAAAAAGTCTGGTGAACCCTTTTGTCCTACCCAGCAGACCATAACAAAGTGACACATTACAGCACGATAAGGCAAGAGCCCACTCTCCACTTCCAACCAGAAACACCTTGAAGTAAATGTAGATCCATTACTTCCTTGATCAGTCTCCTGATATATCACCCATTGAGCATGCCTGTGTCACTTTCATGCAGCAACAAATACAAAAGTGCATTAGTGCCTATACGGATCACACCCCATACTGACGTTGATGATGGACATCACTTTCGAAAGGGATGAAAGTTTATTCATTTAACATCCGTTATGTGATGAGCTGAGATGAAAAACTAGTCCCAAGCAAAGAAGGGAAAGCAAAAATGTGGAAGGAGTGTATTGAGGATATATATTAGGGGGATGAACTTGGTGGCAATATTGTAGAAGGTGAAGAGGACATAGATGAATATGAGATGGGAGACATGATACTGCGAGAAGAATTTGACAAAGCACTGAAAGACTTAAATTCAAACTAGGTCCCTGGAGTAGATGAGATTCCATCAGAACTATTGATAACCTTGGGAGAGCCAGCCGTGGCAAAACTATTCCACCTTTTGTAAAAAATGTATGACATAGGCGAAATACTCTCACACTTCAGGAAGCCTGTAATAACTACAGTTCCAAACAAAGTAGATGATGACAGGTGTGAATATTACCGAACTATCAGTTTATTAAATCATGGTTGCAAAATACTAACACGAATTCTTCACAGAAGAATGAAACTGGTAGAAGCCGACCCCGGAAAAGAGCAGTTTGGGTTTCGGAGAAATGTAGGAACAAGCGAGGCAATACTGACCCTAAAATTTATCTTAGAAGATAGATTTGTAATATATGTAGACTTAGAGGAAGCTTTTGACAATGGTGAATGGAATACTCTCTTTGAGCTTCTGAGGGCAGCAGTGGTAAAATACAGGAAATGAAAGGCTGTTTATAACTTGTACAGAAAGACAGCGTTTATAAGTCGAGGGACATAAGAGGGAAGCAGTGATTAAGGGAGTGAGACATGGTTGCAGTCTATCGCCGGTGTTATTCAATCTCTACAATGTGCAATCAGTTAAGGAAAACAAAGAAAAAATTCGAACGGAAATTAAAGTTCGGGGAGAGGAAATAAAAACTTTGAGGTTTCCCGATGACACTGTAATTCTGTCAGAGACAGCGAAGGACTTGGAACAGCAGCTGAACGGAATGGACAGCGTCTTGAAAGGAGGACTTAGGATGCACAACAAGAAAGGTGAAACAAGGGTAATGGAATGTAGCGGCGTTAAATCAGGTGACTCTGGGGTAATTAGATTAGTAAACGAGGCAGTAGAAGTACTAGATGAGTACTGCTATTTGCGCAGTAAAATAAGTGATGATGACCGAAGTAGAGAGGACATAAAATGTAGACTGACAACAGCAAGAAATCCATTTCTGGAAAAGAGAACTTTGTTCGCAACGGAGGTAGATGAAGGAAGTCTTATCTGAAGGTGTGGAGTGCTTGGAAGCGAAACACCGACTGTTTAGATAAGAAGAGTACAGAAGCTTTCGAACTGTGGTGCTAGAGAAGAATGCTGATGATTAGATGGGTACATCAAGCAACTAATGAAGAGCTACTGACTGAAAATGGGGTTACAAGAAATTTGGGGCAAAACTTGACAAAAATAAGGGTTTGGTTGATAGGACACTTTCTGAGGTATCAAAGGCTAATCATTCTCACTAGAAGAAAAGATCGGTCGGTAGGACACATTCTGAGACATCAAGGGGTAAAAATCGTAGAGCGACACCAAGAGGTGAATACAGTAAGCAGATTCAGAAGGGTGTAGGTTGCAGGACTCATGCGTAGACGAAAAACCTTCTACAGGATAGAATAGTATGGAGACATGCATCAAAACCGGTCTTCGGACTGAAGACCACAACATCAACAACAACTTCTGACGAACATCTCGACTAAACTTAATAAATATGACATGTTTCAAGAATTTCCATTTGTGTCAACGTTGTAAATCACCGCACCAGCTCCCGTCAGGAAGAATTTTAATTTACAGAGTCGGTTGCGTTCTTCAAGTATCATCAGGTGTGGGATCCCGCCCACTCGTCTCTTATAGGGTGCCTAGGAAGCTGTTTTCTTTCATAATTAGACAACATACAAGCAAATCATATTCTACATCTACATCTACATCCATACTCTGCAAGCCACCTGACGGTGTGTGGCGGAGGGTACCTTGAGTACCTCTATCGGTTCTCCCTTCTATTCCAGTCTCGTATTGTTCGTGGAAAGAAGGATTGTCGGTATGCTTCTGTGTGGGCTCTAATCTCTCTGATTTTATCCTCGTGCTCTCTGCGCGAGATATACGTAGGAGGGAGCAATATACTGCTTGACTCTTCGGTGAAGGCATGTTCTCGAAACTTCAACAAAAGCCCGTACCGAGCTACTGAGCGTCTCTCCTGCAGAGTCTTCCACTGCAGTTTATCCATCATCTCCGTAACGCTTTCGCGATTACTAAATGATCCCGTAATGAAGCGCGCTGCTCTCCGTTGGATCTTCTCTATCTCTTCTATCAACCCTACCTGGTGCGGATCCCACAATGCTGAGCAGTATTCATGCAGTGGGCGAACAAGCGTATTGTAACCTACTTCCTTTGTTTTCGGATTGCATTTCCTTTGGATTCTTCCAATGAATCTCAGTCTGGCATCTGCTTTACCAACGATCAACTTTATATGATCATTCCATTTTAAATCACTCCTAATGCCTACTCCCAGATAATTTATGGAATTAACTGCTTCCAGTAGCTGACCTGCTATATTGTAGCTAAATGATACGGGATCTTTCTTCCTATGTATTCGCAGCACATTACACTTGTCTACATTGAGATTCAATTGCCATTCCCTGCACCATGCGTCAATTCGCTGCAGATCCTCCGGCATTTCAGTACAATTTTCCATTGTTACAACCTCTCGATATACCACAGCATCATCCGCAAAACGCCTCAGTAAACTTCCGACGTCATCCACAGGGTCATTTATGTATACTGTGAACAGCAACGGTCCCACGACACTCCCCTGCGGCACACCTGAAATCACTCTTACTTCGGGAGACTTCTCTCCATTGAGAATGACATGCTGCGTTCTGTTATCTAGGAACTCTTCAATCCAATCACACAATTGGTCTGATAGTCCACATGCTCTTACTTTGTTCATTAAACGACTTTGTGGAACTGTATCGAACGCCTTGTGGATGTCAAGAAACACGGCATCTACCTGTGAACCTGTTTCTATGGCCCTCTGAGTCTCGTGGACGAATAGTGCGAGCTGGGTTTCACACGACCTTTTCCAAAACCCTTGTTGATTCCTACAGAGTAGATTACTGTCTCCAGAAAAGTCATTATACTCGAACATAATATATGTTTCAAAATTCCACAACTGATCGACGTTGGAGATATAGGTCTATAGTTCTGCACATCTGTTCGACGTCCCTTCTTGAAAACGGGGATGACCTGTTCCATTTTCCAATCCTTTGGAACGCTACGCTCTTCTAGAGACCTACAGTACACCGCTGCAAGACGGGGGGCAAGTTCCTTCGCGTACTCTGTGTAAAATCGAACTGGTATCCCATCAGGTCCAACGACCTTTCCTCTTTTGAGCGATTTTAATTGTTTCTCTATCCCTCTGTCGTCTATTTCGATATCTACCATTTTGTCATCTGTGCGAGAATCTAGAGAAGGAACTACAGTGCAGTCTTCCTCTGTGAAACAGCTTTGGAAAAAGACATTTAGTATTTCGGCCTTTAGTCTGTCATCCTCTGTTTCAATACCATTTTGGTCACAGAGTGTCTGGACATTTTGTTTTGATCCACCTACCGCATTGACATATGACCTAAATTCCTTAGGATTTTCTGCCAAGTCAGGACATAGGACTTTACTTTCGGATTCATTGAACGCCTCTCGCATAGCCCTCCTCACACTACATTTCGCTTCGCGTAATTTTTGTTTATCTGCAAGGCTTTGGCTATGTTTATGTTTGCTGTGAAGTTCCCTCTGCTTCCGCAGCAGTTTTCTAACTCGGTTGTTGTACCACGGTGGCTCTTTTCCATCTCTTACGATCTTGCTTGGCACATACTCATCTAACGCATATTGTACGATGGTTTTTAGCTTTGTCCACTGATCCTCAACACTTGAATAAAAATCTGTCGGTGTACATGCCGCGTCAATTCAGGATAAAACTCCAAGCTTTCGACCACTACCTCCATGGTCGTCGTCAGGGCTAAAACTGACTGTCGTGAACTATTTTTTTTTTTTTTTTCTTTATTGAATTTCAATTCCCTCCAAAGGGGGCGGGCTGGCAGCAGCTTAGGACGCCGCTCTGCAGCCTACAGATTTTCTGACAAAGAGCAGGAGAATAATTAATAATAAAAAACAGGCGATAAAATCGGGGACTTAGTGAGTAACAAGGTGAAAAGAAAATGGGGAAATTAAAACAAGCAACAGAGGGATGATGAAGCGAATAAAAATACATACGGAGCAGACAGGGAAAACAATAGACAGTTAAAAAAACACGGCGACAGTCTGGATTCTGTTCGCAAAGTATATAAAATTCACACCCAGCGACAGCATGGTTTCTGTTCGCAACACAACACTGAATAGGCACTAGAACACAGCACGAAAAAGTCGGCAAAGGTGACACCACAGTCGAGAGCAGGTGGGGGGAAACTGGACAGGTGATGGGAAAACAAAAGGGGGGAAAGGAGAGTAAAAGCGAAGGGGGGGGGGGGGAACCGGGAAAGGAGCTGATGGAGGATGAGGACCCATAAGAGGGGTAGGGGGCAGACGCGACAGGGAGGGGGGTAGGTAGAGGAGGGGAGTACAAAAGGACTGGGGGGAGAAGGGAGGTAGGGAGAGCCGTAGTGGGGAGGAAACAGGACGGAACGGGGGGGGAAGAGGGAGCCCAGGGAAAGGACAGAGGAAAGGAGGGGGAGGGAGGATCAGAGTTGATAGGAAGGATAAATGGAGGGAGAGAGGGCATCATCCGGGAGGGGGAGCTGACGGAAGCCACCTTGGGAAAGGAGATGGAGGGTGTAGAGATGGAGGGTAGGGGGGACACAACGGTGAAGACGTGGCAGGGGGCAAGGATGGGAGAGGAGAGGAGCAACCAGGGGGTGAGGGGGTTCAAGACGGCGGGAGGTGTAGAGGATGCGGATATGTTCGAGGAAGAGGAGCAGATGGGGGTCGTGAACTAGCGAGGTTCCCACTTTTATATGAAAAGGACGGCTTCTGATTGGCTGGAATACGTCATAGCATATGGCGCGTAGTGAAGTGGTGCCCTCTACTTCCATAGATGTAGTTTCTATCCCGCGTTGCTTGCAGCGCCATCCCTTGAATTGACGCGGCATGTACACCGAGAGATGTTTATCCAAGAAGTACGTCGCGAAAGACTTCGTAGCCACATTAGATCCTCAACACTGTCTGTACTTGAGACAAAACTTTTGTGTTGAGCCGTCAGGTACTCTGTAATCTGCTTTTTGTCACTTTTGCTGAACAGAAAAATCTTCCTACCTTTTTTAATATTTCTATTTACGGCTGAAATAATCGATGCAGTAACCGCTTTATGATCGCCGATTCCCTATTGTGCGTTAACTGTTTCAAATAGTTCCGGTCTGTTTGTCACCAGAAGGTCTAATATGTTATCGCCACGAGTCGGTTCTCTGTTTAACCGCTCAAGGTAGTTTTCAGATAAAGCACTTTAAAAAATTTCACTTGATTCTTTGTCCCTGCCACCCGTTATGAACGTTTGAGCCTCCCGGTCTATATCCGCCAAATTAAAATCTCCACCCAGAACTATAACATTGTGGGGAAATCTACTCGAAATATTTTCCAAATTATCCTTCAGGTGCTCAGCCGCAACAGCTGCTGAGCCAGGGGGCCTATAGAGACATCCAATTACCATGTCTGAGCCTGCTTTAACCGTGACCTTCACCTAAATTATTTCACATTTCGGATCTCCGTCAATTTCCTTCGATACTATTGCATTTCTTATCGCTATAAACACGCCTCCCCCTTCACTGTCCAGCCTGTCTCTGAAGTTTAGTACAGTAACTGAATTGACAGTACTTAACTTTCATTTTTACAAGATGGGTCGCAAGCAATTGGCGACATGCAAATAATCGACATACAATTTCCATGAAAGCTAATCATACAAGTTCGTAAGTCACTGCTATCGTTAATAAGAGTGCGGCTCTTCTATTGCACTCTCTTCTAGTGTCGGTCTACTAGTGCCTCTCTTCCAGCGCGGTTGCGGTAGGCGGTGCGTCGCTTTTATTCTCTTCATGTAGATGCCGCTGCAGTCGTGGTGCGGTCCTAGTCAGCGTACTATTGACTGACGTCGTCTCACAGCCATCTCTGCTCTTGCGTTCTTGACCTTCGTGCCGGCGCTTGTCTTTATGCCGGAACATCAGGTAACAAAGATCTGCGGCCGTATGGAGCATAGCACTTCAAACCATAACGTCCTGAGCATTTTTCACCGGAACTGGAAGCACTTTCTTGACAGCTGCTAAGGTGGTAATTTTTCAGATAGCTTTCAGTATACCTTTTTATGAAAACTTGATTTAAATTTTACGAAATTAAACTGAAGTACGAGGTTTGTCCGGAAAGTACGTATAAAAGTTGAATAATGTCTTTATGTTACAAGTTGCAGTCACCGCCAGGTGGGACTACTGCTGTAGTCAATCCCATCGACGCTCAGTTCGAGTCAGAGCACTCTGCGTGAAGGTGGGAGTGTGCGGCAGCTTGTTGACAGTTACCCTTTTTCACCTGCCGTCGGCATGGAGCTCTCTGTGACTGAGGAACAGCGCGTCAACATCAAGTTTCTTGCAAAGCTAGGCAAGAATGGCCGTGAGAGTTTTGAGTGTTTGAAACAGGTTTACGGAGACAATTCTCTGAAGGAACCAACCGTGAAAAAGTGGTTAAAAAGGTTCCGGAATGGCCGAGAAGAAGTGAACGATGACCCTCGCCCAGGACGTCCGTCGACATCGAGTTCGATGCAAATGTTGAACGAATTCGGGCTTGTGTTCTTAAAGACCGTAGATTGACAGTCAGAATGACTGCTGACGAGTTGTCAATCCCCAAAACAATCGTTCACGAAATCTTGACACAAAAACTTGTGTGCGAAAATGGTACCAAAGGTCTTGACGCCAGAACAGAAAGCAAAGAGGGTTGAGTGCAGTGAGGATTGGTTGGAAGCAGAGGAACGAGGGCACTTCCTCAACCGAGTCATCACTGGAGGCGAGTCCTGGTTTTACGAATTCGATGTGGTGCTCAGATCTCAAAGCAGGGAATGGAAGTTATTATTCAACTTTTATACGTATTTTCCGGACAAACCTCATACATTGGAAAGTAAAAGCAGTTAAGGAAATGTGGGATTCTGTAAGTCGGATGAAGAGAATAGTATTTTAAATTAAGCTTCTTTTCAACTGCAACCTCCGCTTCTAACGAGAGGAAATTACAGTTGTCTTCAAAGTATGTAAAAAGAAGCATAAACAACATCAGAACTTAAGTTTCGTTACCAATAAAGCGACCGAGCGAGGTGGCGCAGTGGTTAGACACTGGACTCGCATTAGGAAGGACGACGGTTCAATCCCGCGTCCGGCCATCCTGATCTAGGTTTTCCGTGATTTCCCTAAATCGCTCCAGGCAAATGCCGGGATGGTTCCTCTGAAAGGGCACGGCCGACTTCCTTCCCCATCCTTCCCTAATCCGATGAGACCGATGACCACGCTGTCTGGTCTCCTTCCCTAAACCAACCAACCAACCAATAAAGCGAAACGTGTCTGGTGAATCATTTTACTGACTGGCCGTATGCTTAATGCAGGAGAGAAAGCCACAAAGAAACCTTGATATCTGTTACTGCGTTTGTACGTATAAAACTTATCGAGCGAATAAACGTTTTTGTATGATACGTTCCTTATCTTTCAGATCCCAGCTCTGGCCAAAATTTACTGTACGATCTTTTCAAGAATATTTATTGCGACTTTCGCTTTTGCCATTAATAAACTCTACTGTTATTGTTCATACGCCGCTGACTTTCGGGGGTGGTGTTTGTGTCTTTTGCGAGATTGGCTTTTATGCACAGTATACCGCGGTCTTATCTATGGTTCCGAGCGTAAGGATTGGTATCCTATTACTGGAGGTATCACTGGAGGTATACGAGATAAAGCAACTCTGACAAAAAGGGAAATTGGGCAACACATCCAATAAGATTTGGTATAACTACTGGCGGGAAAAAAGAGGAAAAAACAGAATGAGCAAAAGGAAAATATTTTCTCCCGTCGGTAAAAACGGTGACAGATAGCATCAGCAGAGTGATAAGAAATATAGGTATCTCCACAGTGTTTCAGTACTGAACTTTGAGTATTGGAAAAGTCCTATACTCACTGGCAACAAAATCCGCTGCATATGCGGGCGAGTGTACATGGCAATAACTAAAAGAAGCATCAATATGGAGCTTAAGGGACACAAGAGTAATCGTCTTCGTGGCAACGCAAACAAATTTGTAGCAGGGAATCAGCTAATTTGAGTCTCCGATATTAAGATTTAATTTCCAGTCATTGCTATGGCAGTGAGCCGTGGCGCCATTGAATTAGTAGACTGGTCTGTCTGGCGCCACTGGCTCAAGTGTAGTATCGACTATCCCTCTTGCGGCCCCATTGCCAATATCTATGATGAACAGTTGGTATCTGTGGGTTGTGTCCTTAGAAGGTCTTTGCTTGCCATTATATATATGGGGTTTGCTGGCCCGGGAGAGAGGGCTGGCGGTAGCGTCGCGACGTGGTCACGAGGTCCGAGCCGCCGAAGCCCTAGCTACGCAAGAAGGGCCTGCGCAGAGCGAAGATATAGGAGTACTTCACCGGGGGCAGTGTCGACTACAAGCAGCAGGTCGACATCCCGTCGGTTGGTTGGCAACATTCGTGTTGGACGACCACTTGTGGTCTGGCTGCCCTCTTCTACCTGGCTTTCATCGGCATCACTCAGTAACCGCTGTGACGCACCGTGGCTCCAGGGAACTGCTTGCTGATAAAATGGAGTAACATACTGTAATCCTCGTGGTGATTTGTTTCGTTGTCTACCTGCCCTCCTTATTATTTTCTGGTTTGTACCCGACCCTCAGAGTTTTACTCGGTCGGCTCTTTGGCCTTAAATATAGGCAGTAGTTTTGTACTAAGAAACTAGTTGTCGTTTGAAAATTTGTCCCCCTATTATATTGCCTTTCCTTTTTCGTCTTTGTCCGATCACTAATGTTCTAATTAATCAGCTCTTGGTCGTAAATATAGCCGGAACAATTGTATGAAGGCACAGCTTGCCGTTAAACAAAAGATTGACCTTGTGGTTAGATTTAGCTGTTAACCGATTCATTTCTTTGATTGTAATTGCATTCTCAGTCATTATTTATAATCTGAACAACCTGTTGTACTAAGCTACTAGTTTCTGTGTTTGAAAGACCAGGTCATTATTGGTGTCATTTAGCTGGATTTTGTGGTTCCGCCGAGTGAGTTCTCTTGTAATAAGTGTTCACAAGTAATGTTTTAAGACGTTCCTTCAGATCGGTCTTAACAACTGTCATTCAGTTTTACTTTGAAAATATCAACAGCCAACTGTCACCAGAGCTTTAGGCAAAATAAAATTCTCAGAAGGGACGGGTTGCGATCCAGTCGCACCTTGGTTGCCGATTGAAATTAAGAGGTTGGTTGCTTTGAAGTAAGCCTTATGATTCTCATATTGTTTGCTGATCTTTTTAAGCTTTAAGCACAGGTACCCATCTTAACCCCGAACCTTTCGACATACAGCTTTCAAATTAGAAGTTAAGTTATCTGTTTTGAGTAATGGAATCACTCTTGTCATCAGTGGTGCTTGAACAGTTTTCGTGTGATGCAGAAGGGCGAACTCCGCTGTTGCACCCGATAACGGGCGGGCTGCAGGGGCGGCCATCTTGTAATCATTGTCACATTGTGTGCTGTTTTGCAATAGAGCACTTCAGACTTATTTTGCAAAGAACGTGAGGTTTAAGGTCAAAAGAATTTTGCAAATTTGTTCATTTTGTTAAAGAAAATTTTGTGTTTAAAATTTTCGATTCTCTGTGAAACACAGTTTGTATATTGTTAAATAAACTGGTTGTGTGGAAAGAAAGTGATATTGGTGGGTCCTCCCTTCCATGTTTCCCTTAATTCCAGTAAGTACCACGTATCAGCCAGGATATAAACAGGGGCCGTATAAATTCAAAAATCCAGAAACAACTTCAGCATAAAGGAAGAACAACCGAAATTAAAGAAGTCTGGGACATAGAGAAAACCCAGGACGCCAATTCTTCTGCTGTACAAGTTCGAAGCAACATAGGTCGCTGTGACTCCACGATTTGTAGCAGTGGTCAGGTAATAACTGGACTGTTGCGCTGTGACCAGTAAGCAATTCTGTGTCTACATCCATTCTCAGCAAGCCACCTTACGGTGTGTGGTGAAGAACACTTGTGAGGCATGTAATACAGCGGGCCACCAAATTTTTTCGTGTATTTTATGGACTGTGTAACCGATATTATGTAAAACTGTAATAAGTTCCTTTTTATTTATGATGTAAACAGTCAAATTTTGTCTTAGGTAATGTGAAATTATTAACGTGGAACACTGTAATGGTACTGGGTAATTACCAATGTTAAAAAAGTAACAGCTAGGCAGAGAGCTTAGTCTCCAGTCAGTGCAAGGCCAACGAGAATGACGCCGTGGTCCGCACGTCACAGCACGTGACACTACAGGTCCTACGAGTGCCTGCAGCCGTCTCCGGCGGGGAGCGGGTAACTATTTCAGACGAGTTCAGTAATTCCTGACGGCGTGTTTAAATAACTGGAAGTTCTAGACAGCATACAACAAAGTCAAGACTTTTATTTGGCATCTTTTCAATTACATATTGATTTCCCCTGGGCCCGGTACGGAACCGAGCGATCACGAAGTGTGTCGGACAAGCCGATTAGTGTGTCGTCACAAGTTCGTTGCACGACCCGTATATCCCGTTGAACCGGAGTCAATGCATAACCCTTCCACTACTGTTCTAATTTAGTATGCTTTTATCTAAATAACAGAAAAACCTTTCTCTACTTTGTCACGTATACTATATCCCTGCAGAACAAATAGTCCTGTTACGAGAAAAGCCACGTACAACCCCCTCACTAAAATTTAGTTTAGTTTCCAACTAACGTACACTATGGGAGGATAGTACTGCAAATAGGAGAAGCTAATCAATAGAATTCCCTTTTTACAGGATTTGACCGTGCGATGTGTCTAAAGTATAAATAAATCAGACTAATCAATTCTTTTCCTAGGATTTTTATCCAGCGGATAAATAGAAACGCAATATGAATAATATTACACTGAAGCTAGGACAAGTCAGTTCCAAGTTCATTTAGTGGTTTAAACCATGTACTGATGTTTCGCCAGCCTATCCAGGCAACGAAACAGTTAAGTATTGGAAAAGCAAAAGTATGAGTTTTTGCCTATTTTCTTTCTACTGTTTAATTTGGTTCTTCAAATTAATATTACTCCACGTAAACAATGTTAGTGCAGACACTGGAATTTCTTTTTGACTATTACACCCTTATACGTTACGCAGAAAAAGCCCAGCAGATAATTTCAGAGAAACTAAAAATAATTTGCTCAGGGGGACATATAGAAAATCATTTTATATAATAAACAAACTTAAATAATAAAATACTTTGATACTAATGCACACACTTTTTATACTGATCATTTCAATTCAAGAAAACCTCTTTCTTACTGGAATTTAATTTCAAAAGCTATTATTCTTAGAACTAGCTCTGTATAGTCATTTACCAGATTCTAGTAACTTGGCTACACTGTTGACTGAATTTTACGCAAGCAAACTTTTACTATAACACTTTTCAATAGTTAAGAAAACACAAAAACAATTTATATGGCCCCCCTTTATATTAACTTGGCACTTCGTAAAGTTAGGATACTCGAATTCATCAAACACCGGGAAGGAACCCTATGATTAGGATGAAATAACAGGGTGAACCACTACCTTTAAAGTTCAAGTATGATTATTAAATCACAGTTTAAATTAATGGATCACGCTGTACAAAAGTAAATTTACTAGCCGAGCGTTGTAGCCAAGCGGTTCTAGGCGCTTCAGTCCGGAACCGCACGACCGCACGACGCAGGTTGGTATCCTGCCTCGGGCATGGGTGTGTGTGATGTCCTTAGGTTAGTTAGGTTTAAGTAGTTCTAAGTTCTAGGGGACTGACGACCTCAGATGTTAAGTCCCAAAGTGCCCAGAGCCATTTGAACACTTTTTTAAAATTTTCTATAAAAGTCTTATCTGGTAGCTGTAGGCTTGGGTGTGTCGAACAGTTATGGCGGCTTCACTACCCACGGTACGGCCTGCAAGTCTCTTGCTGTATGGGCTCAATTTCTCTTCTTGGCGTTGGTAAAATCTACATACAGTGGGCCAACAACTCGCGGCTTGCCGTAAGACGTTTACAGTCTCCATCCGAAGCATTTCGTTAGAATTTGCAGGCAAAGCTTCTCCTGCTCCACAAAGGTGTTGCCTCAATCACTGCTACCTACGGACTGTGACTTACTTCCCGCACTTGGTCTAGGTAACGCGCCAGTTCGCCCTTACCACCTTTTCCACTCCCCAGAGCCACTTTCGTTTTTAAAAAAATCGCATCGACTTTTACATAACAACTATTTCTTATACTGTTGCTAAGCGTGACCATTTCTTAGACTGTCAAATTTATATTAACATGAACAATATATACACACAAATATTATTAAATATGAAGGGTCATCAGAAAATTATTTTACGTAATAAACAGTTTACATAGTATTTTACACACATTACTGACAAACAATACAAAGAACTTCAACCTCCAGCATAACACACTTTACATATACAGAAAATTTAGTACCAATCTGCGAAAATTGTAAAAAATTATAAAAAAATTTAAATGAACCATAAACAAATATTGTTATAAGTGGGACGTGTCGTCAGAGGGCGAGCGAGGTAGTAGATATTCACTAAGAGCTGAGTAATGGAAGTGGCTACACGGGCAAGTAGCGCGCTCTGTGTGAGTACGTTTATGTGAAGCCACTTAATATATATACTGGGACCCAGTATTCCATGGCAAGTTTAAGCAGATAAAGGAAACACCTTTTACGTCAGGATCCTGCCCCTGAAACTACTGTGGTAAATGCAAATGCGGTCGCCAAAGTTGGAGTTGTTGGAGTATTGTCGCCTACGCCGACTACAGCACCTCGACGACTACAAAAAGCTGTAAGATCTTACGAAATCATTCACGCTGTGTAGAAACTGTTGGAACATCCCCTTAGAAAAATTCATGAATGACTGTGCTGATAAATCTCTTACATTATTTGATTTTCAAACAGCTGAGCAAAACTAAACGTACTCAGATATTTCGCTCTTTACCTATTCTGATCAACACTAAACTGACACACAATATTTTTAGCGCAACGCAATCTGACTTTCAACAATCCCTACAAAAGAATGGCCCTGACTAACAATAACGTATAACTTTCATGAATCACTTACCTCACAAAAATTTTCGTTACTCGAACTACTGCAATACAGCGAGCGCCACTACTGCCAACTAAATAAAAGATTCTCACTACTGAAGGCACTAACTACTGATAGGCATAGTCAGAAAATGAAAGATTTTGATAGAGAACAAACAATGTATTTACCTTAATAATGTTCCAAAGTCATTATATACATATCAGTTCATGATATCCAATATTACAAATTTACTCTTTCTGATGGACACACGTCCAGATCGTCCGCTCTCAAAATTCTGCGATCTCTCTCCCCACATCTACCACTGCTGGCGGCTCACCTCCAACTGCGCAACGCTACGCGCCGTTCACATCCAACTGCCCAACGCTACAATGGCAAATGTTACAACAATGACAATCAGCCACAGACTGCACACAGCACAGCCAGTGATTTTCATACAGAGCGCTACGTGGCGTTACCAACATAAAAACCTAAACAGCCTACTTCCACTGTGAATCATTACCCAGTGAGTGTGTTTCCTCATTTTTCAAATAATAAGTTAGACAACAACATTTTCCTATTATATTCTTAACCTAAGTCATTTTAACCTAGACAGTGTGCAAACCCTTGCTATGTGTGCTAATCAGAGTACGTGTGTGAAACTGGAGGTCTGAATAAATAAATTAAAAGTCTGTCAGTATGCTTTGCTATTTAAAAATCAATTAAATGCAACTATGAGAAACGCGCAATTTGTTTAACTGGTTTTCTTGCATAACAATTAGAGATACTGCTCACTTTGAGTTTGAGAATAAAAATAGATGTAAATTATTGGCAAATACATTTAATTACCAATTATACGTAAAATTTCTGAATATCATTTTCCAGTCGTGTATTCGCTTGGTCCAAAATTCATTACCGCCAGTGTTTGCAAATCTCTTAATCAAGCATGTGATTAATTTCCAGTCAAATCAGCTTAAAAAGCTGATAAAAAATCGTATTACCAAATACTTCATTAAACTTCGATTTATTTGTGTTTTCTCAAAAACTGCTAGTATCCGGTAGGCCTAATCATAAGCCTGAGTTTACGTAAATTTTCTCGTAACAGTACTGAGTTCCAGATCCACTAAATTCAGTGTAGTTTTATTCGAAGCACATTCCAAATTATTTCATTAACTGTATTATATTATCTAAAGTTATTTGATGCAATATTAATTTGTTCTTAATTTTAGCTTTTACTTTAAATTACGTGTTAGTAAGCTTTCTGCTGCCATGTAAAAAATTCAGTAGTACTTCAAACTACTCTTTAGTTCATGGTACAGTAATTGCCCTAGTGGGCTGGCGACCGTAATTACTAATCATCTTAAATCATTTGTCTTGAGTAGTTGTGGACTAGTCGATTCTTGTGGCACCCCTTTTCTTTCAATACTTTACGTGATCGATAACACTAATTATCAACTAAGACAACATAAAGTATAATAGCAGCAAAGTATTAGAAGAGGAACAAGTAATTTTTCGCAATGGGCTTTTGTACACATATTCCCTCTAATAAGTGTCAGATTTCTTCGGAAACAGTAGCCTTATTCAAAATTTTATCATTTCTATTGGGCACACCGAAACATGATCATATTTCCACCGTAACCGATTAGTGTGGTCGGAGGAAAAGGGGCGATGTTGCACACTTCGTATCTCATAGCCACTTCCCCTTGTTCGCCTGTAACGAATGGTCCGCGGGCAGAACGAAAGTCTCTCCGTGTGAGCTCCTTTTTCTCTAATTTCACATTCTTGGTACTTCGCGAGATGTTGTTGTTCTTGTGGTCTTAGTCCGAAGACGTGCTTGATGCAGCTCTTCATGCTACTCTATCCTATGCAAGCGTCTTCATCTCCGAGTAACTACTACAACTTACATCCTTCTGAATGTGCTTACTGTATTCATCTCTTGGTTTCCATTTATTACTTTTACCCCCCCCCCCCCCCACGCTTTCCTCCAGTACTAAACTGGTGATTCCTTGATGCCTCAGAATGTGTCCTACCAACCGATCCCTCCTTCTAGTCAGGTTACGCCACAAATTTCTTTCTTCCCAAATTCTGTCCAGTGCCTTGTCTTTAGTTACGTTATCTACCCCTCTAATCTTCAGCATTCTAATATTTCAAAAGCTTCTGTTCTCTTCTTGTCTAAACTGTACATCGCCTGTGTTTCAATTCCATATATGGCTGAACTCCATACAAACACTTTCAGAAAAGACTTCCTAACATTTAAATCTATACTAAGTGTTAACGAATTTCTCTTTTTCAGAACGCTTTTGTTGCTATTGCAGCCTATATTTCATATCCTCTCTGCTTTGCCCATAAATTGCCTTTCGCTCTCTGTATTTTACCACTGCTACCTTCAGAGTTCAAAGACAATATTCCAATCAACATTATCAAAATCTTTCCCTAACTATACAAGTGGTAGAAACGTCGATTTGCTTTTCCCTAAGCTATCTTCCATGAGAAGTCGTAGAGTCAGTACTGTCTCGCGTTTTTCTGTATTTTTCCTAAATTCAAACTGATCTTCCCTGAGGTCATCTTCTACCACTTCTCTCCATTCATCTGTAAAGAATTCGTGTTAGTATTTTGCAACCATTACCTATTAAACTGATAGTTCAGTAATTTTCACACCTGTCAGCATCTGCTTGCTTTGGAAATACACACATTCCCATAAATTAAGGATAATGCTGATACATGGTGAAACAACGCTCTGGTGGGTGGTTTGCGGGTTTAAATCACCTCGGGGTATGACTATACGATGCATTTGACCTGTGGGCGTCCTACGGCGGCGCTGGCAGCAGTCCACATACGCAGAGGTGTGCTGGTGCATGTCAGAGTACGGTGCAGCGAGTAAGTGTGCAGACGTTTTCAGACTTGCTGATGGTGACTGTGTGTTGAAAATGGCTCAAAGAACACATGTTGATGACGTTATGAGGGGTAGAATACTAGGGCGACTGGAGGCTGGTCAAACACAGCCGGTCGTAGCACGTTCCCTGCGCGTGCCACAAAGTGTGATCTCAAGATTGTGGCAACGATTTCAGCAGACAGCAAACGTGTCTAGGAGATACAGTACTGGACGTCCACGGTGTACAACACCACAAGAAGACCGATATCTCACCATCAGTGCCCGCAGACGGCCACGGAGTACTGCAAGTAGCCTTGCTCGGGAACTTACCGTAGCCACTGGAACAGTTGTCTCCAGACACACAGTCTACAGACGACTGAACAGACATGGTTTATTTGCCCAGAGACCTGCAAGGTGCATGCCACTGACCCCTGTCCACTGGAGGATCTGTAAAGTCTGGTGTCAAGAACACAGTACACAGTCTTTGGAGCGGTGGTCCCAGGTTGTGTTCACGGACGAGTCCAGGTATAATCTGAACAGTGATTCTCGCCGAGTTTTCATCTGCCTCGAACCAGAAATCATAAACCTACCGCTTAATGTACTTGAAAGGGACCTGTATGGAGGTCGTGGTTTGATGGTGTGGGGTGATTGGTGCACGTACACCCCTGCATGTCTTTGACAGAGGGACTGTCACAGGTCACGTGTATCGGGACGTCATTTTGCACCAGTATGTCCGACTTTTCAGGAGTGCAGTGGGTCCCACCTTCCTCCTGATGGATGATAACGCACAGCCCCACCGAGCTGCTATCGTGGAGGAGAACCTTGAAACAGAAGATATCAGGCGAATGGAGTGGCCTGCCTGTTCTCCAGACATAAACCTCATCGAGCACGTCTGGGATGCTCTAGCTCGACGTATCGCTGCACGTCTTCAAGCCCCTACGACACTTCAGGAGCTCCGACAGGCACTGGTGCAAGAATGGGAGGTTATAGTCCAGCAGCTGCTCGACCACCTGATCCAGAGTATGCCAACCCGTTCTGCGGCCTGTGTACGTGAGCATGGTGATCATATCCAATATTGATGTCGGCGTACATGCGCAGGTAACAGTGGCGTTTCGTAGCACATGTGTTTTGGGACGGTTTTCTCAACTTATCACCAATACCGTGGACTTACAGATCTGTGTCGTGTGTGTTCCCTATGTGCCTATGCTATTAGCGCCCAGTTCTGTGTGATAAAGAACTCCTCTCTTGTAGTGTTGGCTGAGCATCTCCGTGACGTTTTTACGATAACTAAACGAAGCTGTGATGAAACGCGCTCCTCTTCTTTAGATGTCCTCTATTTCACCTGCCAACATTATCTGGTACGAGACCCAGGCTAGCGAACGATACTTAAGTATCGGTCGAAACGTCGGTTTTGTATGCTACTTCCTTCATCATGGACTACACTTCTTGAGGATTCTTTCAGTTACTGTGTCCGGCATCCGCTTGTTAGTTTCGTTTGGTCGTTCGCATTTAGATCCATCCGTACACATACTCCCAGATGTTAAATGGATGTCGCAGCTTTCAGTGACTGCTCGGCAATCGGGTATTTCTATAACAACGAGTAATTTCACCTACTTACACTGAAGAGACGAAAGAGCACGACTGCTGTTCTACGCGTGAATGAAAGTCGCTTTGGGACCTTGCAGGCACATCAGACTGTTGTGTAAGTACACTCATGTTCAGAAAAAAAAAACATCTTGAACGACTACAGATACGACATTCATATTCACAGGACATGTTCATAACTACGTTCTGCAGTAATGATTATCATTTGCACCACGTCGACCTGTCGATTCAAGGTGAATTTCGATATCGCAGTGCAACGCCACCTACCGGTAAAATGTGCCTGCTGCTTTCATTGTCGCTATAAGCCGAAGGTAATGGATCAGTGTCACTTGCGCAGACTCTGCAGGATGGCTCGCAGACGTATGCGCGAACTGCGCCATCAAATCAGTGAGTTTGAAAGAGGGCGCATTAGTGGCATGAGAGAATGTTATGCAGCCATCCAGGAAATTGCTGTTCACATGGGACGACGTGTTTTGGCAATGCAACGGTTGTGTGCAGAATGGTTCGCAGAAGGCCGTAGAACATGGCGAGATTGATGAGGTAGAACCTCTCAGACCACCCCCACTATAGAACATCGACACCTCATCCGAATGGCATTGCACGACAGATCTGTGTCCTCCTTGGCTCTGGCGCAGCAGTGGAGCAGTGGAACACATCGTAAGCTATCAGGGGTGACAGTCCGTCGCCGTTTGTTACGGCATAGGTTACGTCCACCTATCTTCGACGAATATGCAGAAAAATGCTAAACAGCAATTGTGATTGGACGACGTCATTGGTACAGGAATGGCATTAGATTGTGTTTTCGGACGAATCCACGTTCTCTTTGTCTGGAAATGGTGACCGGATTTTGGTTCGCCACAGACAGGGGGAACGGCATCACAGCGACTGCATTCGCACAAGATGTACAAGCACCATCTCAACGCCTTATGGTGTGGGGTGCTATTGGGTACAACCAGAAATCACTGTTGGTGCGCGTCCAGCGTGTGACCTTAGTGAATGACATCCTGCAACCCACAGCCATAAACCTTCTGCACAAAACCCGAGACGGCATTTTTCAGCAAGACAATGCACGATATCTTGCTGCTGCACAAACACGTGCCTTCTTGGTGTCACAGAATGTCAGGCTTTTGCCCTGGCCTGCCAGGTCACCAAACTTGTCGCTAATCGAAACTGTGTGAGATATGGTGAAACGACAGGTGCAGAGCTGTGGCCCAATGCCAACCACCATAGTTGCAGCATGGATGGATGTACCACAGGACGCCATTCGCGCCTTATACGCGTCGATGCCATCACGTATGGAACAAGTCACCAGTTTCCATGGAAAATCCTATGCAACAGGACACGCGCTGAATCGATAAGACTGAAATGCTAATCGTTTTTGCAGAACATAATAATATACATGTCCTATGAATAAGGACGTACTACCTCTAGTCGTTCTGTTTTTTCTGTTTCTTTTTTTTCTGAGCATGAGTTTATATAAGCGAAACAGAAACGAAAGGTGGTTCGTTCTACGTAGAAGTGTCTTTGAGAAAGGGTAGTGAGCCGTGAGTGGCTCGTGTTCGTGCCATCTCTTATTTAACATCCTGTTTTTGCCGTACTGCCACCCCGTTATGTTAGTTTCAATTACTTGTGTCACTGAGTTGCTGCTTTGCCTGCCCGTGAGCGGCAGCAGCAGCAGCTCTTATCGATATAGGCCCTGCTGCATTATCTTTGCTGAACTGCTATTACTTCCTGGTCGTCGTGTGTCGACCAGTCAGTTGGAACGTGCCAGCAGTTAGTTCGGACCTGGCAGTGTTTGAGTTGGCACGCGGCACATGTTCGGTCGGGGCGCGGCAGCAGTGGTCCGGACCGCTATGACTCGCCCGACGGTTGCCGACGCACAAGATTGGAGTGGCGACGACTTTGGGTGGTCGTCGGTCGGTCGTCTTGTCGGACGACGTGTATTTGGCCGGCGATCGCTTATGGGTTGGCTGTGTGTGCCGACTCGTGATTCGTCCCTGTTATTGCACAGTCACTGCCGTTAGCATCGCCTGGTACTTCGTGCAAGTGTTCATGAAACTGTGTGTAGTTTGTATGATTTTGACTGACAAGTTATATTAAATGTTGACGCCGTGCTGGTTCTGAGGAGTCGGTCGGTTGCCATGGAGCAGTGAGGAATTCTAGGCGGGGCGTAGTTTGGCCGGGGCCCGCTGGCGGCCTCTACGAGGTGTCGGAGTGTGCGACGCTGTTCCCATTGCTACGAGGCCCGTGGCTCACCGACCCTGGACACGAAACTTGAGTTTTGATTTAACCTACCATCAAGTCAACACTGTTCACATTGTGTCGTTTGGAGTTCGTTGTCGGCTGTTGGGATATTCCCACGAACAACAACGTGGTTTTCAAGTTGGAAACTTGTAGCCAACCTCCGGTGGAGTTTCACTGTATTTGGTGATTTGAATTGAAGTTCTCCAGCAGAATCTTCTGCCTTGTGGCCGTTAACGTTCCGGTTACCTGCCCTGGCCGGTGACGTAAATTTCAGGCAGTGTAGTTTCTTCATCGTGTTGTTGCCGTCCAGCACGGTGTGTAGTTTGACACCTCCTTGTATGACTGGTTGTGGGCGCCAATATCTTCTACGCTGTTCCGTTGAACTCTGTTGTGCCCTGGTCGGGTGAAGTGGAAGTTATCTTGTCGGTGGGTCCGCTGACTGTCGGTCGGTTGAGTTGTCGTCGCATCGTGAATAGTTGGCCCGACTGCCTGTCTCACCTAAGCGAGCGTTAGTGTTTGAGTTACAGGCCGACCCTCGAACATCTGGGCGCCCTTGCGTGTACTGCCTTTTTTTAAAATTTGTTCTTGTTGTTGGTACTTATATGGCTTCTAGCCAGTTTTGTGTTTTAAAAATTAGAGTTGTTTTACTCTTGAGGCCTTCAGCCTAGTTTATAGTACTGTTTCGCGTAAGCCCTTTAGAATTTTAAAATTTTTTTGTATTCTTAAATTTTCGAAC
Source organism: Schistocerca americana (assembly GCF_021461395.2). Taxonomy (NCBI): domain Eukaryota; kingdom Metazoa; phylum Arthropoda; class Insecta; order Orthoptera; family Acrididae; genus Schistocerca; species Schistocerca americana. Next base: position 213,946,210 of record NC_060120.1, read on the forward strand.
TTCAGCCAATTTGAATTTAACTTGTTTACTTCAACCTATTGAATTTTTAAGTCATGAGTTTCGGTTGTTTGTTCTTAAGGCCTTCAGCCTAAATTAAAGAACTGTTTCACGCAAAGACTTTGGTATTTAAAAAAAAATGTTTTAGAGTTTTTAAGTGTTCGGCCTTCAGCAGACTTGAATTTAACTTGTTTACTTAAGCCTAACTAAAGAACTGTTTTAAGATAAGGCTTGCCTTTTAAATTTCTGATTACGCTTGCGTTTCAAGTTACTGGCCTTAAGCCGTTTTTAAATTAAAGTGGCTTTCAGCCGGTAATTAAGTCCCAAAGATTAAAGCTGTGTCTAAACAATTTTTTTTGGGCTCTTGTAATGTTTGATCAAATAATATGGTTGTATGTTCGAGTGTAACTGACAGCCCCTTCTTTTGGGCCCTTACCACAATTTATTCTATCTGTCCTGTCCTGCGGGTTAAGCTGGCCATTTCAGGTAGATTGCTGTATGCCGACTTCTGGGAACGGACATCTCAGAAACAGTGAAGCGGATCGATAATGGCCTTGCTACAGCCGTAAGAATCAGTGGTAAGCGGTTGAAGGGTTGTGAAGCAACGAGGAGGTGACAAGGTGTTCGTCATCGACACCTGTTCAGTACGTGTCTGCTCTGTGAGTCAGTAAAGGCTAGCAGTGGTAGATATACTGTCGTAGAACAAATCTGGTGCAGCCACAAATCTTTCTTAGAACATCGTTAGGCGTACATAGTTGCGGGTGCAGTAGACGATCCTACATGTTCCCATGGTGACCCATCCACGAGCCGTGGTAAAAATTGCTGTTTTGAAGAGCGCCAACAGCGCGTAGTGTGAAGCAGTCGCCCTCCGTTTCTGGCGGTGGCGCCGCTGTGGCAATCGCAGCTTTAGTGTCTCCCTCTGGTGGTAAACGGGAAAGGCTGCCTGTTCACGTGCATATAAGGCGCGCTATGAGATCGCCAGAGGTTGTAGAGAGTTTCAGGGAGAGCATAAGGGACCAATTGACAGGAATGGGGGAAAGAAATACAGTAGAAGAAGAATGGGTAGCTCTGAGGGATGAAGTAGTGAAGGCAGCAGAGGATCAAGTAGGTAAAAAGACGAGGGCTAATAGAAATCCTTGGGTAACAGAAGAAATATTGAATTTAATTGATGAAAGGATAAAATATAAAAATGCAGTAAATGAAGCAGGCAAAAAGGAATACAAACGTCTCAAAAATGAGATTGACAAGAAGTGCAAAATGGCTAAGCAGGGATGGCTAGAATACAAATGTAAGGATGTAGAGGCTTATCTCACTAGAGGTAAGATAGATACAGCCTACAGGAAAATTAAAGAGACCTTTGGAGAAAAGAGAGCCACTTGTATGAATAACAAGATCTCAGATGGCAACCCAGTTCTAAGCAAAGAAGGGAAGGCAGAAAGGTGGAAGGAGTATATAGAGGGTTTATACAAGGGCGATGTACTTGAGGACAATATTATGGAAATGGAAGAGGATGTAGATGAAGACGAAATGGGTGATAAGATACTGCGTGAAGAGTTTGACAGAGCACTGAAAGACCTGAGTCGAAACAAGGCCCCGGGAGTAGACAACATTCCATTAGAACTACTGATGGCCTTGGGAGAGCCAGTCATGACAAAACTCTACCATCTGGTGAGCAAGATGTACGAAGCAGGCGAAATACCCACAGACTTCAAGAAGAATATAATAATTCCAATCCCAAAGAAAGCAGGTGTTGACAGATGTGAAAATTACCGAACTATCAGTATAATAAGTCACAGCTGCAAAATACTAACGCGAATTCTTTATAGACGAATGGAAAAACTGGTAGAAGCGGACCTCGGGGAAGATCAGTTTGGATTCCGTAGAAATGTTGGAACACGTAAGGCAATACTAACCTTACGACTTATCTTAGAAGAAAGATAAAGAAAAGGCAAACCCACGTTTCTAGCATTTGTAGACTTAGAGAAAGGTTTTGACAATGTTAACTGGAATACTCTCTTTCAAATTCTGAAGATGACAGGGGTAAAATACAGGGAGCGAAAGGCTATTTACAATCTGTACAGAAACCAGATGGCAGTTATAAGAGTCGAGGGGCATGAAAGGGAAGCAGTGGTTGGGAAAGGAATGAGACAGGGTTGTAGCCTCTCCTCGATGTTATTCAATCTGTATATTGAGCAAGCAGTAAAGGAAACAAAAGAAAAATTCGGAGTAGGTATTAAAATTCTTGGAGAAGAAGTAAAAACTTTGAGGTTCGCCCATGACATTGTAATTCTGTCAGAGGCAGCAAATGACTTGGAAGAGCAGTTGAACGGAATGGACAGTGTCTTGAAAAGAGGATATAAGATGAACATCAACAAAAGCAAAACGAGGATAATGGAATGTAGTCAAATTAAATCGGGTGATGCTGAGGGAATTAAATTAGGAAATGAGACACTTAAAGTAGTAAAGGAGTTTTGCTATTTAGGGAGTAAAATAACTGATGATGGTCGAAGTAGAGAGGATATAAAATGTAGACTGGCAATGGCAAGGAAAGCGTTTCTGAAGAAGAGAAATTTGTTAATATCGAGTATAGATTTAAGTGTCAGGAAGTCTTTTCTGAAGGTATTTGTATGGAAGTGAAACATGGACGATAACTAGTTTGGACAAGAAGACAACAGAAGCTTTCGAAATGTGGTGCTACAGAAGAATGCTGAAGATAAGGTGGGTAGATCACGTAACTAATGAGGAGGTATTGAATAGGATTGGGGAGAAGAGAAATTTGTGGCACAACTTGACTAGAAGAAGGGATCGGTTGGTAGGACATGTTTTGAGGCATCAAGGGATCACAAATTTAGCATTGGAGGGCAGCGTGGAGGGTAAAAATCGTCTAGGGAGACCAAGAGATGAATACACTAAGCAGATTCACAAGGATGTAGGTTGCAGTAGGTACTGGGAGATGAAGGAGCTTGCGCAGGATAGAGCAGCATGGAGAGTTGCATCAAACCAGTCTCAGGACTGAAGACCACAACAACAACAATAAGATCGCCAGTCGGTCAGTCTGGGTCAGTCTCTCGTCCCCAGCTTGCTAGTCTGTCTCTCGTCCGCATTTGTTAAGCAGTTGGTGTCTGTCTGTCGTTCGGAGTGCTAGTATGTCTGTCGTTCGGATCAACCTTTAAAGCCGGCAAAATGAGAGTCTTTCCACTCTGCCAGTAAGAGAACTCAGCGACTGGTCGGCCGGTTGGGGCTTAGTTCCTGCACCTGAGTCTGCGCATTAGGCCGCCAGTCTGCTCGAGTTTGCTCAGGCAATGGTCATTGGCGGTTGGATCGATCGGTTGGTCGGTCGCGCACTGAGACACAAGGTGACTTGTCCATCTTGAGCGTCGGCGCATGCGAGGTCGCCATGTGAGTACAGTGCGCCGCGGCGTATAGCGAGAGGTAGTGGCTTCGCGCTCGACACAAGAGCAACAGGAGTCAGACCACGACATCAGTCTGGCCGGTGCGAGCTGCGACGCCGTGAGACGGGAGATCGGCGCGCCTTTCTGCGTCCGTTGAAGCGGCTGGCAGCGGACGGTTCGGGAGAGCGATTTGGGGGTGCTGCGCCAGGTCTTCTCGAGAAATCGCATTTTATTAGAAGTTAAGTGATTGGTGATATCTTGTTTGATTTACTCTTGTTAAATTCTACTTGTTTCCTTGGTGAGGTCACCAGCCGTTTTGCTTTGGGGTCGTCCCACCATTCTTCTCTGTTTGCCCACCCGCGGGAAGGTGGTTGTCTATAAATTGGGTGGTCCGTTTTTCCCTTGTGGAGTAGGGGCGGGTTAGAGCAACCTGCGGTTCGGGTTGTTCGGTAATCTCCGTATCAGTCTACCGTACGTTAGCAGCTGCCTCTGTCATGTTTGTCGGATTTGGTGTGTTAACGAATTTATTGCTCGGAGTATAACGGCCCAATACCTGAAATATGTTTTGATCTTTGGAATCTTTGATATTATTGCCTATGATCTTGAGAAGCGGTTTCTCTGTACTGTAGAGCATCTTAACTGTTGTTTGGCCAACTTTTTAGAATTTTATAAAAGATTGCATTTCATGGGCTTTTATTTAAATGATCATTTTAGTATATAAAGTTGCTACCCTTCCACCGTAAGACTTTTCTTTGAAGTTAAAATCAAGTTGCACCTTCAGTGGCAAGGTTAATATTTTATATTTTGTATCATTTCCATCCCTCATACGGGTGGTGCATAGTTTATGTGCTTGTGTAAATTGTTAAAGTTTTTAGTTTAAAGTTATCTGGTGTGTTGCAGATTTGCACCAGTGTAGTCTTTCAGAGCCTGTTGTGAACGGTCGTAACTACGGCCGTGTCAAAAGGGAGCGGCAAGGTTGTCTGCCTGAAATGTCATACAGTCAAAACTTGTTTCTTTCTGCCTCTGAATAAATTGTAACTTTGATATTTAGAGGGTGCTATCTGATTATAATTTTAAATCTGTTACTTTTAAAAAATGCTTTTAGGCACTATTAAAGTGAATAAAATTCCCATTTGTTAGAAAGAGTTTGGTTATGACTTCATCAGTTACTCCCTGGCAACTACTTCCATGCTTACACACTGTGATTAAATGTGTTAATGTTCTTGATGAATCGCTAGTAAATAAAATAAATTCTTAAGAATATTCTTTGAAAATAAATCACGGTTCAGTCCACATCGTCATTTACGACAGCAATGGTCACTGATTCATCAATGCTTGGCCGCTGATCAATGGAAACACTTGGGCTAGTCTGATGAAAGACTTTTCTTGTTACTCTAGGTTGACGGTTGTGTGTGTATAGACCGTCATCCAGGCGAAAGGCTGCTGGAACCCGCAAAGCGCCACAGACGCAGGCTAGCGGAGGCTTTATTACACTGTGAGGGACATACATCTGGGCTTCCGTGGGGTATGTGATAATACACACATCAAAAAAAGTTTTCCAACCCCCCCGATTCCCAGAACTCCTGAAGATAGACGTTGACTGAGGATATTGTATCGCATACAAAGTCCCTTTGACTGTTCAGAAGTGTCACTAGACCCATCCAAAGATGTAAACAACCATGCATGAGCAGCGCCTATTAGACGGAGGTGGTCCGACAGCCGATCAGTTCCAGTCATTCCACCAGGAAGGAGGTACACGGCTGGTGTTGTCTGTAGTTCAACATGCCTAGACAGTCAATACCATTGTTTGGTCGCGAACGCATTGTTACTTTGTGCCCAGAAGGGCTCTCAACAAGGGAAGTGTGCAGGCATCTCGGAGTGAACCAAAGCGATGTTGTTCGGTCATGGAGGAGATACAGAGAGACAGGAACTGTCGACGGCGTGCCACGTTCAGGCCGCCCAAGGCCTACTACTGCGGTGGATGACCTCTACCCACGGATTACGGCTCCGAGGAACCCTGACAGCAACGCCACCATGTTGTAAAATAATTCCGTGCAGCCACAGGACGTCGTGTTACGGCTCAAACTGTGTGCAATAGGCTGCATGCTGTCCAACTTCACTCTCGACGCCCATGGCGAGTGAAACCTGGTAGTCAAGGCAAAGCAGCACTCGGTTACGATTGGGGACGGGGCCGTTGCCTTTTACAGTTATACACAATTTATTTTAAACCAATAATTTCAGACTCAACAATAAATAAAAAATACCACACGTTATTAAGAAGGAATAAACAACAGTGTAAATAATAGTGTTTTCAGTGAGTTACAATTTAGCAAATCACCATGAAACACAGATACAACACATAATGTTTTAAAAGTAAGCCACTGTGATCTGGGCAGAAGGCTTTACACACCAGCAATGGCAATAAATTAAGAATTGTTTAAAACACGCTGCAACTTACAATTTACAGGTATTGAAATATTAAAGGCAAGTCGCCACAAACACGGAAGAAGATATCAGACGCCAGAAATAGCAGTAAATAAAGTTTTAAAGGTTTACTGCGAAAATACAAATACCAAATTAGAATTTTAAGGCACGTGAACACAATCACGGCTGAAGGCCTTACACGACAGGAACGGTAATAACATAAAAAAATTTAGAAACCAGCTGTAAAACAGCAAATACAATATCAAAGGTTAATTTAAAAAAAAAAAAATAACTGATCACCAAACTGGTGAAATAAGATGATGGTAAACTTTGTAACACAACCCTTAACATCCACTGAACACTACACTGCTAGATATATCCCAGAAGGCGACCAGAACTCTAACTAGACAAATATAACGTTTAATGTAGGCATTACAAGGTATTGTAACAAATAATACAATAATAAAACACAAGGACCAGTATATAAGTTCCTTAAGGGTACTGAGGCAGATAATACCTGCAGAAGACGTGGACTGAAGGAGCGTTACACTGAACTACTGGCCATCAGACCTCCTTTTAGAACACACATTCTTACAAGAACCAAGGGGCCACAGACGGTGCTCCAGGAATCGACCTCTGAGAAGGTCCGGCAACAAACACTTTCGCGAGTGATGAGGTAGGCAGCCAAGAGTTGCATTCACTTCACAAGATGGTAACTGAGACTAATGACAGTGTAAGGAATGACTAATGATAATGTTGCTGAAGTTACCTGACGTCCGATAAGCCAAACGCAACGATGGAACAATACGCCAAAGCCGGAACCGGTGGTCTGCACTACGTCCCCAGAATACTGTGTTTAGAGCGCCTGGAAGGAGAAAGAAACCACTACTACCAGTGTAGAAGAATCACCAACTGGCCTACAATCAAGAAAGCTGTCAAAACTACACGCCTTAGCGGACAGCAGCGGCAAGGCGAGGAAACTTACACTGCGGTTACATACACTAATCCCCAGGGCAGGTACCTGGGGTGTTAGCGGCCACCAGGCAAGAAAAATTACCGCTGGTTGAACTTAACGAATTGTAACAAGTTGAACTTACTAAATAGTAATAAGAAGTCGAGGAAAGCTAATCAGATGCGCCTTGCCCAAGCACTCCACTCGCTGCTCTTCACTTCTGCGACACCACGAGCAGCAACACGAACCCAAGTCACTGGAGAATCGCGAGATATCACAATGGTGGAGGTTTCTCTACTTGGATTGAAATGTACTCATCTTAAAGCTTGCAGGATCCGGTTTACGACGAAGTCGTGCACCCTCGTGACCACAGTCCTTCCATCCGGCAGTCCATGCGTGAGGTCAGCGGTCCCACCGTGTTCTGGCACTGCGCGAACCTGGCTCCTCCTGAGTCTCCAACCGAACTGGCCCACTCACACGACCCGCATAAACAACGACGTCGCCCCAAAGGTTGGGCAACAGCTACTACATATCGATAACCGCCGCTGCTGCCACTAGCGGACAGGCAACGCTTGCGAAACCGAGTGGCGCCAGTCAACACAAGAAGACGACAAACAACCGAAACTACGCCAACTAAACTATACCGTCTGGCCTCCAACACAGTGCGGAAACCTATAAACAACACCAAAACCAGCCGCAGCACGGCTCAGCGAGTTTCATCTTTGCAACCACGACACCATGCAGCGCGGTACAGATGTGCCCAACAACATGCCGGATGGACCGCTCTGCATTGGCATCACGTTCTCTTCAGCAATGAGTGTCGCACATGCCTTCAACCAGACAATCGTCGAAAACGTATTCGGAGGCAACCCGGTTAGGTTGCCTTGCACACACTGTCCAACGATTGCAGGAGTGGAGGTTCCCTGCTGTTTTAGGGTGGCACTATGTGGGGCCGAAATACGCCTCTGGTGGTCATTGAAGGCGCCGTATCGGCTGTACGATACGTGAATGCCATCCTCCAACCGATAGTGCAACCACATCGGCAGCATACTGGGGAGACATTCGTCTTCACGGACGACAATTCAGGCCCCCATTGTGCACATCTTGTGAATGACTTCCTTCAGGATAACGACATCGCTTGACGAGAGTCGCCAGCATGTTCTCCAGACATGAACCCTATTGAATATGACCGCTATAGGTTGAAAAGGGCTGTTTATGGACAACGTGACCCACAAACCACTTCGAGGGATCTATGCCGAATCGCCATTGAAGAGTGGGACAATCTGGACGAACAGTGCCTTGATAAACTTGTGAATAGTATGCCAGGACGAATGCAAGCATGCATCAATGCAAGAGGACGTGCTACTGGGTATTAGAGGTACCAGTGTGTACAGCAATCTGGACCACCAGCTCTGAAGCTCTCGCTGTGGGATGGTACAACGTGCAATGTGTGGTTTTCATTTGCATTAAAAAGGGCGGAAATGATGTTATGTTGATCTCTATTCCAATTATCGGTACAGCTTCCGGAACTGTGGGAACAGAGGTGATGCAAAAGTTTTTTTGATGTGTGTTTAATGGAAGTCATCATGACGGCTGTGGGCAACGGACCACCTGCTTGGCTTACTGCTTGATGTCTTCTCCGACGGCAGTGGCATATTCCAGCAGGATAACTGTACGTTTCACAAGGACAGAATAATGCACCAGTAGTTTTGAAGATTATGACAGTAAACTCACGTTGATGGCTTTCCCACCAAATTCGTCTGATCTGAACCCGATGAAACACATCTGAGAAGCTATCGGACGTCAGATCCGCGCGCACAAACAAACCAGCCCGTAGTTTACACGAAATTAGTGACTTGTGCGTAGACACCCGTTGCCTTATACCCCAGGAAAGATATGAAGTGCTTGCCGAGATCATGCCACACAGAATCGCTGCGTATTGTGTTTCTAAGTTGGACCAACTCGCTATTAAGTGGGTAATCATAAACTTTTGGCTCATCGTTGTATGAGCAATGCCAACAGCCTTGCCGCAGTGGTAACACCGGTTCCCGTCCGATCACCGAAGTTAAGCGCTGTCGGGCTGGGCCAGCACTTGGATGGATGACCGACCGGTCTGCCGAGCTCTGTTGGCAAGCGGGGTGCACTCAGCCCTTGTGAGGCAACCAGAGGAGCTACTTGATTGAGAAGTAGCGGCTCCGGTCTCGTAAACTGGCATACGGACGGGAGAGCGGTGTAATGGCCACATGCCCCTCCATATCCGCATCCAGTGACGCCTATGGGCGGCCGGTCGGGGCCATTGGGCCTTCCAAAACATGGCCGAACGGAGTTTAATTTTAGTGTATGAGCAATACGGTACATTTGCTCAAACGGAGTGTCACGTGCAAATCTTTGCCCCAAGCGTCGATCCACTTGAAACACAAGACAGTGCCTAATAAATTTTATGCATAATTAATTCAGTAACCATGATATAATTTCTGTCATATGTACCTTCAATTATTCTATTAATGCTGCCATGTGTTTAAATGTTAAAGAGTTAATTCAGACTGTAACCGTGCTCACAAGTTTTCTAGCAAGGCGGCGGCGATGGGTCGATCGAGTGCCACTTCCTGGTTTCGGTCTGGGGATTTGCCGAGTTGAAAAGACAGTGAGCTGCCAAAAACGCCGATTACAGGCTCACGCAGTGTGAGCAGGAGCGGAGTTGTGTTTACGCCTGGAGACAGTGTAGAGGCCCATTGTAGTGTGTTGGACAAGGCGCGAAACTGCTGATATGGGCCGAGCAAGGTCGTGAGAAGGCGGCCGATATTGGATCGGCAGCTGTCGTGCCGTAGCAATAGCGTTGGACAGCTGTTTGAAACTGCACAGACGGCAGCTAAGAGTCAGCATGCCGATCATGTTACAGACTGCACCTTACGATGAGCCTCCCTGCGTCTGGTCATTAAGCAGATTTTGATATTTCTGTCGTCGAGGCACTCGTGTTGAGTCGTGTGTTCGTTTGCCTGTGAGTTAGGCTGTACTTGTTAAATTACCACTAGCCTACTGAACATTTACACAGTGTGATCCAAATTAATGTGTCAGTAGGCCGCGTATATTGTAATTCTATCCGATGAGCCGTTTGGATTTGTCTTTTAGATTTACTGTGGTACACAAATTTCCTTTAAGTGGAGGGAGCAGTTTACGCTTAATATTGTCTTTACTGTGTGGTCTGATTTATGTCAGCGGCAGTTCACATGTATTTCCTTTTACCGTATGCATTCGGATTTTTACATTGCAGCACTGAAATTTAATGTTCTGTCTGTTTCTGTGATAGCTAGACTGTGTGTCAGTTATGGTTTCTACACTCCTGGAAATGGAAAAAAGAACACATTGACACCGGTGTGTCAGACCCACCATACTTGCTCCGGACACTGCAAGAGGGCTGTACAAGCATTGATCACACGCACGGCACAGCGGACACACCAGGAACCGCGGTGTTAGCCGTCGAATGGCGCTAGCTGCGCAGCATTTGTGCACCGCCGCCGTCAGTGTCAGCCAGTTTGCCGTGGCATACGGAGCTCCATCGCAGTCTTTAACACTGGTAGCATGCCGCGACAGCGTGGACGTGAACCGTATGTGCAGTTGACGGACTTTGAGCGAGGGCGTATAGTGGGCATGCAGGAGGCCGGGTGGACGTACCGCCGAATTGCTCAACACGTGGGGCGTGAGGTCTCCACAGTACATCGATGTTGTCGCCAGTGGTCGGCGGAAGGTGCACGTGCCCGTCGACCTGGAACCGGACCGCAGCGACGCACGGATGCACGCCAATACCGTAGGATCCTACGCAGTGCCATAGGGGACCGCACCGCCACTTCCCAGCAAATTAGGGACACTGTTGCTCCTGGGGTATCGGAGAGGACCATTCGCAACCGTCTCCATGAAGCTGGGCTACGGTCCCGCACACCGTTAGGCCGTCTTCCGCTCACGCCCCAACATCGTGCAGCCCGCCTCCAGTGGTGTCGCGACAGGCGTGAATGGAAGGACGAATGGAGACGTGTCGTCTTCAGCGATGAGAGTCGCTTCTGCCTTGGTGCCAATGATGCTCGTATGCGTGTTTGGCGCCGTGCAGGTGAGCGCCACAATCAGGACTGCATACGACCGAGGCACACAGGGCCAACACCCGGCATTATGGTGTGGGGAGCGATCTCCTACACTGGCCGTACACCACTGGTGATCGTCGAGGGGACACTGAATAGTGCACGGTACATCCAAACCGTCATCAAACCCATCGTTCTACCATTCCTAGACCGGCAAGGGAACGTGCTGTTCCAACAGGACAATGCACGTCCGCGTGTATCCCGTGCCACCCAACGTGCTCTAGAAGGTGTAAGTCAACTACCCTGGCCAGCAAGATCTCCGGATCTGTCCCCCATTGAGCATGTTTGGGACTGGATGAAGCGTCGTCTCACGCGGTCTGCACGTCCAGCACGAACGCTGGTCCAACTGAGGCGCCAGGTGGAAATGGCATGGCAAGCCGTTCCACAGGACTACATCCAGCATCTCTACGATCGTCTCCATGGGAGAATAGCAGCCTGCATTGCTGCGAAAGGTGGATATACACTGTACTAGTGCCGACATTGTGCTTGCTCTGTTGCCTGTGTCTATGTGCCTGTGGTTCTGTCAGTGTGATCATGTGATGTATCTGACCCCAGGAATGTGTCAATAAAGTTTCGCCTTCCTGGGACAATGAATTAACGGTGTTCTTATTTCAATTTCCAGGAGTGTATATCATAGTGTGTGATGGCATGTGGATCATGCCACGAATGTGACTACCTGAATTATGTCTCTTACTCGAAGGTTTTGGTATGGATCATAATCATAGAAGATAGCAGGTTTAAGAGTTGTTAAGTTCCTATACTTGGAACAAAGCCTTATGTGTCAGACGGACAAATGTGTACCGTTGTATTTTTGATAGTTCGGTAATTGCTGTGTTACATGTTTCAGTTATAGCAAAGTTGTTATAAATGCAGTAAGGTAGACCCTAACTTGGGGTTGCTATTTTATTACCTAAGTGGTGTGAATCCAAGAGATGGTAAAAATTAGTTCCACTATGCGCTAGCCTGTGTGACAAAAGGTATATTTGTTGATCCACCGTTTTAATCTCTGTATCAGCAAGCTGTTTCGTTGTGTTCTGGGTGCAAGATCAATTGCTGTTGAGACTTGGCGTCTTTTGGCGTGCCCATTTGATATATTTTTGTGGTGCCTTCCACTCGTTAAGCATGTGTATCCGTGTTCAACAATAAACTGAGCAGTTAACTCGCCAGTTAGAAGTGAGTGGTTTGTCATGATTTTGGGTACTGAATTTAACTTGAAATTGTCCCATGGACGGACCACTGTAAAGTTTAAGTGATTTCATCTCTTACTATATGCCATCCCTCTTGAGCTGACTGCAATTTAATTCAAAAGAATTCCACCAGACGCGTTTTGCTTTTATTTATAAAACATCTTCTGAAGTTTCAGATTTTTTGATTAATTGTCTTGGGTAAGTTATCTAAAGAACCTAATGAGTATAGACTCTTGTTCTGAGCTGTTAGGCCTGAAGTAGCTCTTGCAGCCAAAACTTAACTAGTGTAGGGCATCTCCATATTGTTAATTAAGATATTTTTATTCTCTTCTTTATTCAGTAAAGCCTTTGCTATTATGTATGAATTTATTTGACTAAAGGCCTGACGTAAATTTTGGAGCAGCTGTCAAGTGTGCATTTCTGAATCTTTTAAAGTTTTCTGTGCTTCGTTTAATTTAACATAACGATTCTTTCATTTATTTGAAAAATTATTTCTTCCTATTTGAATTTAATTAAATATCTGTCTTGGTGAAAGGCTTAAAGCAGCCGCTGCCGTTGATCTCTGAAGTTTGAGTAATCGTTGCTTGATGACCTTAGAGTAATAAGTACAGTTAAACTTTGTTAAGCTTCGATTGGCTACGACTCGTGTATCATGCAAAATTGTTTAATCACGGACATTTGTAATTTTTGAAACTATCGAGTTTGTATAGTAAATTCGTATTATGTACTAGATTGCTTCATTTGGACACGAGCACTTTACCGCTCCAACCTAGGTCTCATCCACCTGACAAACGAACTAATTAAAAAAGGATAATGTAATTATAATGTAGTAAAAATGCTGGCCTGGTCATGGAAATTTGTTAATGTTATGAGCATAACAATATGACTGAAGTAAGGAGAATTGTCGCTGGGTGCGCAGTCACGGAGTCGAGCCGAGAGAGTTGCTAGTGACAAGTGCTCAAGTGTAGACGTGATGCGGGGGACTATAAGGGATAAATTGCTAGAATTTAATATATGGCAAGGGGTATTGGCTTGGTTGTAGTGAATAACAGTAAAAGAGTAAAAGCACAATTTTAGTGAATTTCCACAAAATGTGACTTCAGAATAATACATTTCATGTTTTTTGTGTACACTGCATACTCTACTCACATTTGCAAATTACATAGCAGTCTAGTACAAAATTACTCATTCTTCGCTAAATGAAACACTACGGACTTTCCAGAAATAACTTACTATAATAGAAAACAAATATTTCTAAAATTAGTAAAAGTTAACGTTACAGTGAGCAACACAAAGCTATTCGTAACGCAAACTGTTTTACAAATAATTAATTTTTAAGTGCATGTGTTCCATACAAATTATTTTACTAGCTTCCTACGAACTTTGGGCAACGGCCTTGCCACAGTGGATACACCGGGTCCCGTGAGATCATCGAAGTTAAGCGCTGTCGGGCGTGGCCGGCACTTGGATGGGTGACCATCCAGCCGCCATGCGCTGTTGCCGTTTTTCGGGGTGCACTCGGCTTCGTGATGCCAATTGAGGAGCTACTCGACCAGTAGCGACTCCGGTCAAAGAAAACCATCATAACGACCGGGAGAGCGGTGTGCTGACCACACGCCCCTCCTATCCGCATCCTCAGCTGAGGATGATACGGCGGTTGGATGGTCCCGATGGGCCACTTGTGGCCTGAAGACGGAGTGCTATGAATTTTAATTCATGCTATTACCTACGTTTCTACAACTGAGCTCGAGTCAGTAGTTTTGCTTCCGTCCTCGCCTGCTAACAGTTCAGTGATTAGTTCGTAATTATAGTTTATAAACAATTAATAGTCATACAGTAATTTTTGCTCACACAGTGAGATGGCGACCATTCTTAAGCAATGAGCTATCTAAAGTTATAACGGATTCAGTTTATTTATTTCAAATTTCACTATTTCATATTTTTAATTTTTTCCTCAAAATTTCTTTCCATCGTTATCGTGCCAAAGTAGACGGTTATAGCTGTATCTTCACTTAACCGTATTCTCATTATTCTTCGGAATAGATGCCTTTCCCAAACAAAGGAGAACATTACGGGCACGTGTCACTTCAAAATCTTAAATAACCGGAAATGTAGATCCATTAAACGCTGTAGGTCTTCCTGCACTTCGAAACATTATTCTCGCTTCACCATTTCCTTATATAAAACAGCAATTATTCGTGAACTCTTCTAATTTTCCTCCTTCTTCTTCTTTAGCCTCTAGCTCGAAGTAACCATTCCTGGACATAAGCTTCTTCCAGAGATTTCCGTATCGATCATTGCTGTGCTGTTTGGATCCATTTTTTTTTTTTTCTCGGGTGTCGTTGGGTGCTGTCTCTCCGTCTCGCCAGAGGACGTACGACACTTCTGTGACTCCCTCGGGCACCACTGCATCAGTGTTTTGGTCCATTTGAAGTTCTTCCTAGTCAAGTGCCTCGCCGAACTACACTTCAGACCCGCTGTCGGCTCGAAAACATCAACTCAAAATGTTTTCCTCATCTCTTAGTTCCTGATCATGTCACTCGGACTCGGTGCGAGCTCTGCTCTATTACCCTTCGACAAACCCGGTGCCGATATGCGCTGCTTGTTGTTAAGTGTCATTGATTCGAAACCATATTTTGTTACTGGCAGGATGTACGTGTGATAAGCCTTCCTCTTTAAATTTATAGGGATAGTCAGTTTGTGGTGAATGTAACCAATTTTCGCGAATGGCATCCAGGTGAGCCCAATTGGCTGGGTGATCTTTGCTGTCTGTTTACCTAATACAAGCTTCATTTTACGTCCCAGATAAATGTATTCATTAACTGCTTCCAGAGCGTTTCGAAAGAAAAACAGTCTTGGTCGGAGGGGAAACAGTACTGCTATTGAAGCGTTTCGCCCTTCTAGAGCATAAAAAGTTACCTATCTTTACTACTTACCCACAGCTCAAAAGAAATTTATTATGTTTCAAATGATCAGGATGATACTGAAATGAAATACTGCTCTCTTCGGATTTAGTTCAATACAGAACCAACACATGCTTTCCCAGAATTTGCATACAGGTAAGATTACAAAAAAATAACACGAAAAAAATACACGGTGACAGATGATGGTGATGGCTGGCTAAGTTATTGAAGGGTAATGGGTTCAAGTTAAAACTATGGCTGTCTCCCTGAAGATAACAGTAACAACGCTTTCTCACTCTATGTGAGGTACTGACCGAAATCGTCAACCTCTAGCTGAACGTCAATACGACATAGGTTGGTTGAAATACGGGGCTGCAGGTCAGATGGATTCGCCACGTAGCTGAGATACCTCTGCAGCGACTACGTAATTGACAAAGTATTAAAGATGGCGTGCCCAAAGGGTTGCCACCTTCCAAGCTTCATCAGGAAATTTTCAAATATACTACTGCCAAATTTTCGTTCGTCAAATTTTCCAGAGCGACTTTTGTCTTTTGAAGGTTGACCTTGAACCCTACAGCTTGGAAAGCATCCTAGAGTTTTCTGAAAACTGTTGACAGACCGTTAGTACTCTGCTAAAAAGGATGATATCATCTGCATACGTGAACAGCCCTTATATGTTCGACAGTTTCGACTAGCTAAATACATTTGCCTTCGAAAACCAAATAACTACTACTTTATAGTCCGTGGAGATGATCCAGCAATAGTAAACGAAACACGCCTTAGTTCATGCCACAATGTCCATAAATCAAGTAACAACTCCGCTACTTTTTCTGTCAGTGTTTCTTCTGTGACTGTATTATTTTCCCAAAATAAAGAACAATCGCCTTAAGTCACAAACCGTGATTTTATTTCAATGCACAATTAATTTCAAGCCCTGGGGACTCACCTACAGGTGCCTTAACAGTCCACATCATTTCTTCCAAATTCTTGCTAACTCTGGTCCTGGAAAGATTTCACGACTATGTTACATTATGAATATAAGTTTACAAAACTAAGATAGTATAAAAATAATTCACTATTTCTCGTAGTGGATCATGATTTCGAAGTACAGTATGAGTAGACATATTTGTGTTTAGTTTATATACGGTGTTCAAAAATTCAGTGACCAAACTGAAAGATATTACGACTGAACCAATAAGAAATGTTTTTTGTTGGCCAGTCAGGTGTCAGGTATGCATTATGGGTGGGCACTATGCATGTCTAAATATTATCCATGGCAAATGTGATAAACAGTACCTTTTTCAAACATAGTTGACCTTAATTTGATTCCAGGTAACTAGTGTTTTAACGACTTGTTGTTCTCTTAGAGCCAGCTCGATGGGTCCTTGTGGATTTTGCAGAATCAGTATGAGCAGCAGTAACCTGTACTTTCAGCAATCGGTGGATCAGCCAGAAAACACCCCTACACTGGCCTGCAACGTCCATGGATGTTATTCCACTAAACATCTTTCTCTTGGACTACACAAAAACAAAATGTATTTTTGCCCTATGGAGGAATTATTTGCAGCAATTCTGGCAGTGGCCATACACATGCAGAACACATCACACATTTTTCCATTGAACACAATCACCCTCCTATGTCAATAAAGGCTCTGCACTGAAGTTAATGGTGCTCACTTTGAACCTTTATTGTAGTACTGATGTGAACAATAGAGTATTGAAACACATGTAATATAGTTTTATTTTCAATCACCTCTTGCATACCCAGTACTCACACAGTATGCATTTTCAATATCTGATTACTTTACAAAATATGTTTGTTGTCTTCTCATCTTAGCTCTAAGTTTGGGCACTGAATTTTTGAACACCCTGTATATGTACATAAAACATGTCTACCTACACTGTACTACAAAACCATGTACCCACTACTTACTTCTGCCAGCGTAACATTATGTCACGTAACATTCTGCCATTGTTTACCCTTATTGGCAACCACTGCATGCGTTTGGAATGCCTATTGTTGCATGTCTCTCAGGTACGAGCGCTCTGTTGTTGATACTTAGGTGATTTTCTGCCCTTAGAAAGCAGGAAGAGGACAGTGACTGCTGAGTGAATTAGTTAAGACTTTTTCTACATAAGATTATGTCTTTGTATAAGATGTTAGTACTATTTTGTTGTAGAATTTTACATGCCAACTAGCTCAGCAGATGATGAAGATACTTAAGAAATATACGATGATATAAAATAAATTATTCAGATAGTTAAAGAGCACGAAAATATCATGATAATGGGGGATTGGAATTCGATAGTACGAAAAGGAAAAGAAGGAAAAATTGGTAGGTGAATATGGACAAGGGGAAAGGAACGGAAGAGAAAGCCATGTGGTAAAATTTTGCACACATCATAATTTCATCATGGTTAACACTTGGTTTAAGAGCTACAAAAGAAGGCTGTATACGTGGAAGAGACCTGGAGACACCGGAAGGTTTCAGATTGATTACGTCACTGTTAGATAGAGATTTATCAACCAGATTTTAAATTGTGAGACATTTCCAGGGGCAGATGTGGACACTGACCACAATTTATTGGTTATCAACTGTAGATTAAAACTGAAGAAAGTGGAAAAGGGTAGAAAATTAAGGAGCTGGGATCTGGATAAGTTGAAAGAACCATAGGTTGTTGAGAGTTTCTAAGGAAGCATTATAAAACGATTGATTAAATTAGGGAAAAGGAATTCAGTAGAAGACGAATGGGTAGCTTTAAGAGACGAAACAGGAAGGCAACACAGGAGTAAATAGGTGAATAGATAAGGCCTAATAGGAATACTTGATTTACACGGGAGATACTGAATTCAGCTGATGAAAGGAGAAAATTTAAAAACGGAGCAAACGAGACAGGCGAAAGGGAATATAAACGTTAAAATCAGATTGACAGGAAGTGCAAACTGGCTAAGAAGGAATGGCCAGAGAACAAATGTAAGGATTTAGAAGCATTTTTTCTAGGGGACAGATAGAGACCTCCCACAGGAAAATGAAACAGGCCTTTGGGGAAAAGAGAAGCACGTGTATGAATATCAAGAGCTCAGATGGAAACCAGTGCTAAGCAAAGAAGGGAAAGCAGAAAGGTGGAGAGAGCATGTAGAGGGTCCGTACAAAGAGATAAGCTTGAAAGCAGTGTTATAGAAAGAGAGGTGGATGTAGATGAAGATGAGATACGGGAACAATTTAACAGAGCTCTGAAAGATCTAAGACGAAACAAGAACCCCGGAAGTAGACGATATTCCGTCAGAACTACTGGTATCCTTGGGAGAGCCAGCCGTAACTCATCCATCTGCTGTGCAAGATATTTGAGACAAGTGAACCACCCTCAGACTTCAAGAGGAAGGTAGTAATTCCAATTCCAAAGAAAACAGGTACTGCCAGGTGTGAAAAATACCGAACAATCAGTGTAATAAGTCATGGTTGCAAAATTCGAATTCTTTACAGAAGAAGAATGGAAAAACTAGCAGAAGCAGACCTCGGTGAACAGGAGTTTTGATTTCGGGGAAAAGTAGCAACAAGCGAGGAAATACTGACCCTACGACTTATCTTAGAAGCTAGATGAAAGAAAGACAAACCTACGTTGATAGCATTTGTAGACTTAGATAAATCCTTTGACAATTTTGATTGGAACACTATCTTTAAGTTCGGAAGATAGCAATGGAGCGAAAGGTTTCATACAACTTGTGCAGAAACCAGGGCAGTTATGAGACTCGGGGGACATGAAAGGTAAACTGCCGTGGAGAAGGGAGTGAGACAGGCTTGTTAACTATCCCCGATGTTATTCTTCAGTCTGTAGACGAAGGACGCAGTAAAGGAAAACAAAGAAAAATTTGAAAAAGGAATTGAAGTTTATGGAGAAGAAATAAAAACTTTGAGGTTTGCCATGACATTCTAATTTTGTCAGAAACAGCAAAGGACTGGGAAGAACAGTTGAACGGAATGGGCATTGTCTCGAAAGGAGAATGTAAGACGAACATCAACAATAGCAAAACAACAATAATGGAGCAGTCGAAGTAAATCAGGTGATACTAAGGGAATTTGATTAGGAAATGACATAACTGAAGCAGTTGTTGCGTTTTGCTATTTGGGGAGCAAAATAACTGACGATGGCCGAAGTAGAGAAATAACTGATGATGGCCGAAGTAGAGAGGATATAAACTGTTGACTGGCAATGGCAAGAAAAGCTTCTCTGTTAACATCTAATATAAGTTTAGGTGTTAGGAAGTCTTTTCTGAAAGTATTTGTATGGAATATAGCCATGTATGGAAGTGAGTCATGGACTATAAACAGTTTAGATAAAAGGAGAATAGAAGCTTTCAAAATGTGGTGCTACGGAAGAATGTTGAAGATTAGAGGGGGAGATCACGTAACTAATGAGGAGGGACTGAACAGAAATTTATGGCATAACTTTAAAAGAAGACAGCGGTTAGTAAGACACATTTTGAGACATCAAGGGATGAAAAATTTACTATTGAAGGGTAGTGTGGGGGGTTAAAATCGTAGAGGGACACGAACAGATGAATGCAATAAGGAGATTCAGAAGGATGTAGATTGCAGTAATTACTCGGAGATGAAGAGGCTCGCACAAGACAGAGTAACTTGGAGAACTGCATCAAATAAGTCTTCGGACTTTTTTTCTGTCGTAATATATGAGACAATTACTAAAACTTTTGCCTGATGAAAATGTGAAAAGATGCTGAATTTTATGATACAGCTTAGCCAGAAAATGCAATTCACTGTTATGGTTCCCAATCCAGTATATAATTGTGTGTTGCACATAAGCTGCAATAGGCCGAACAGTCAATATAATGAGTCCTTCTTCGTCAGAGGCATGTCAGTGAATGAAGTGCCTGCTATCCTGAGGCGGAGGACGAAGATGCAATAGATAGATTTATTGAGGCTGCTGAAGCCAATATGTAGCCGCATTAAGACTCTGGTAAAGGAGATGAGGAATGACACGAGGGTTGGAAATTAAATAGTGGTAACTATTTATTCACAACCGATACAAAAGAATTACATGTGTGCACCTGTTACTGTCCTTCAAAGTAGTCACCAGCGTTGTGTAGAACTCGTTGCCAGCGAAGTGGAAGGCGGAGTATACCGTTAACAAAGCCTGTTCTGTTGATGATGCGAATGGAGGTTGAGTGCTGCAAGACATCAGATACGATGAAAAAATTCATCTGGTAGCTATGATGCCTCAGGGAAAAGAAGACGCTGCGCTGCATAAAACTTCAAAAGAACATCATGAACAATGTGCTGCAAATGTGATGTTGATTTGTGCATACTGTTTCATATCGCACCACAGAAAATGAGTGCTGTTGCCAAAACATACGACGGTTCAATCCCGTCTCCGGCCATCCTGATTTAGGTTTTCCGTGATTTCCCTAAATCGTTTCAGGCAAATGCCGGGATGGTTCCTTTGAAAGGGTACGGCCGATTTCCTTCCCAATCCTTCCCTAACCCGAGCTTGCGCTCCGTCTCTAATGACCTCGTTGTCGACGGGACGTTAAACACTAACCACCACCACCACCAAAACATAATATAAATGACATACACTGTACTGGGTGGTTACAATAAAACTTTCCCTATTTAAGACGTTATAACACGCTAACTAATAACCGTAAGAGCACCAAATTTGGTAGAATTAATGTTCAGAGTATGGGCTGCATGATTTCCATGCGTCACAAAGCCACCATCCAGTTCCAACTATAGCCACCAGATGCCGTGATCGGTCATCGTGATTCATAGTCTCACACACCTGACCAGTCGCAATGCACTTGTTGACGTGTCAACATGAGCTTGAATATGAATAACAAGGCATTATTGGTGAAGTTCCATTATCAAAACAACAGTAATGCTGCACTTGCACTTCGAGAACATTGCTGGCTGAAATGATTACGAAAGGGTCCACTTTCCCCACCTGCTGTGTGGTGCATCAACTTAGAATCAACTTGAGAACTGGGCGTCGCTCCGGGAAGAGGCCGACGACCGGTTGCACCACAGCTGGTTTATGAAATCGCCGTTGCTATGACAGACAGCGCTGGGCGCAATTCCCGATTGTCAGGCAGTGCGGGTGCGTGTCACGACAGGTGAACATCCCGTGGTCCACTGTACGTAAAGTGCTTCGAACCATTCTCAGATGGTATCTGTACAAGATCCATATCGTACAGCAGCTTGCACCGCAGGACGCACAACGACGTGTTGACTTCGCTCTCCACTTTTTCGCAAGGTCTGAAGTTGACGAGGGCTGGTCCTTAACCTTCCTGTGGACAGACGAAGCCCAATTTCTCTGACACACACAATTGCCGAGTGTGGGGATCTTCACCTCCTATCGCTGTGCATGACGTTCCTCCTGTATGGTGAACGTATCACCCTATGGTGTGGCTTCACGGCTACGTTCATCATTGTCCTACTCTTTTTTGAACCGGTTGCCCCTCAAGGACCAAAGATGTGCAGTGTGACTAGACTGCGTTACAACGATACCCTTCGCCAGCATGTCATATCTGCCCTAAAGGAGAGAGACACATTGAACTCAACAGTTTTCATGCCAGATTGGGTCCCACCGCACATCAGCGATCATTTCCAAATGCTTGGCCAACACGATGTGATCTCAGTCCCTGTTATTTCTGGTTGTGGGGCTAGCTGAAGGACAGGGTTTACGAGGGAAACATTCACACCTGTGCTGATCTGAAGCGCAACATATCAACAGAGGTAGCCAGCATACCTACAGACATGCTTCGTTCAGTTATGGAGAATGCAATCCTGCGCTTTCAGACTCTACTGGACACTGATGGGCGCCATTTGAGCTCCTTTTGTAGCGGCAATGGTACCGGTATCTAATGGTACGATGTACTGTAGCAGCACATTAAAAGTGTTTCAAGTGAACTGATTCTGCATTATTACTCTTCCCCATATCCTCGACTTGCCAACGGCCTTGCCGCAGCGGTAACACCGGTTCCCGTCAGATCACCGAAGTTAAGAGCTGTCGGGCTGGGCTAGCACTAGGATGGGTGACCATGCGGTCTACCGAGCGCTGTTGGCAAGCGGTGTGCACTCAGCCCTTGTGAGGCAAGCTGAGAAGCTACTTGATTGTGAAGTAGAGGCTGCGGTATCGGAAACTGACATACGACAGGGAGAGCGGTGTGCTGACCACATGCCCCTCCATATCCGCATCCAATGACGCATGTGGGCTGAGGATGACACGGCGGCCGGTCAGTAGCATTGGGCCTTCATGGCCTGTTCTCGAAGAGTTTAGTTTTTTTATATCCTTGACATTAATGCTACGAATTTTGGTCCTCATACGGTAATTAGTTTCCATATTATAACGTGTTAAATAGGGAAAGTTTAATTACAACCACCCGGTAGTAAATTTACTGTCATGTATTTCAGGTGAAATGTTTGTTTTGCCAAGCGTAATACCCTGTTGTTTAAATTGTCTAGCTCGATGTAATATGTATCTTTGATGACATTAAATAAATAAATATCGAATTCGAGAAATTCAGAACCGAAAATTAATTAAGAGAGGAATGGGTTAATTTTGGATTGTGTCGGTCTTGCAAACTTATATACACAACGTGCTACTTTGAAATACGCCAATGTAACCTTCCTGGGACCAGAACACCTAAATTTTGAAGAAAAGTGAGTGTAGTCTGTCAGGGCACCTGAAGATCAGATCCCAGGGTTTAAAATGCACCCAACATTGAAGTAAAATCACGATTTGTCCACAACTATAGTTCAGTTCTTTTATCTTGGCGGCTCGCGCAAGCCTGCCCATACGCGGGAGATTGCTGCGTTGCCAGTTGCAAACGACGCACGCGCCATGAGAAGCAGCGCCATAGTATAGTTAGCAAACTTACGTTTAGGGGGGAGCGCGCAGTTTATGAAGTAAAGCCACCAAGGTCGCATTAACCCATTCGCTGCTACAAAGACGTGCTCCCCGCATGTATTTTGTCTACTTCCTTTTAATTGATTGAAGTGCTTTAAAATAAAGCCAAACGCACCCGGTGTAAATAAAACTTTTATTACAGTCGCGAGAGACGGAATATTTCTCAATATTACATACGACACCTATCTGGTACTTAAATTAAATGAGATATTGTTATACAGTAAATGTTATATGAAATTTAGGTATCTTGTCCACATTTCATTCTCAACATTGTGGCAACTAAAACTGGCCATACGGAAAGTATATGCTATGGACTTTTACCTCTGCAAACTCTTCAAAATTTCGTGCAATTCGTACATTTAATGCTGCACAATAACTGCGTTGAACATCGAAACAAAATTAAGTCATTTATGGGGGAAAGGTATCAGTCAAGAAGATGTGTAAAAATCAAATTTTTGGGCCAAATAGTTTTTGTGAAATCGAATGATAAGTGTGTCAAAGCAGTCGGAACACCATGTGTCTGCACAGTCGAGCAGTGCAGTGCTGACAAAATCGCGCACAGCGCGGAATGCGGGGAGCACGTCTCTGTAGCAGCGAAATGGTTAGTGAAGGGACAAAGCACTAGAAATTTCAAAAAATTACATTCAAACGAATAAAATTCATAAAGTAAGACACTTCGATATTGTTTTGAAATAAAGAAAATATTAAGCAGCGCACAGAGTTTGAACTCAGAACCCTTTGTTTAGCAGCCTAACACAATGTCCACTACGCTAATGCAGTTCAGCATTTATTAAATTTCCTAGAGGACTGTAAAATGTCACGCAGAATACCGACAAACATTGTTGGTATGACTATGAATTACTCACGCTACATCGAAGTACAATAGGAAATAAATAATTACTGCTGTTTTTTATTGCGAAAAAGCGGTTCGTCAGAATGGTACAAACACCTTTCCTTGCTATCGCCTGAATTATGAGGCTTATTGCTTGTTTGGTTTCATCAATTATTAGAATATGAAGCAACTGGTACAAAGAATGCTTTTTCCAAACTTTCTATAAAAGAAAGTCTGCTATCAAGACATTGCTTTTGTTCTATTACTTTATTTATGACTGAAAGTTTCTAAAACTGAAGACTTTCGTCTGTGCTCTGCAATGCAGTCGAGTTTTGGCAACGACGTTCTCTGTTCATTGGCTGACTGTGTTTTGTGACGTCAGATGCGCAGAACGAACCTAAACTCGGCCGCCGTCATAAATGACGCGCACTATAGTGCTAGTTTCTTAATATTGATTCCGATATTTTATAAGACGGGTGCTCCCCTGTAGTTTGATCGCTCTAAACTGAGCTGAGTGGCGTGACGTCACGCTGACGTTGCACATAACTGGATGAGGGCAGCCAGCCCAGTGGTCCAACATCGCACAGTGTAGGCGACTGTCCTCTGACGTCCGCTGGAGCGCCCCGCTCTCCACCATCAATAACCGGATTACGCGCACTCGGCCACCACCGCCGCGAATGGCGTCTCTCTCTGTAGAACAATCTAGATTTATAATCCAATTTAAATTCATGGTCGAGTCGAGGCGTCGTTAAAGATATAATGAAACTCATAATCATAAATTACCGGCAATTAACCGCGATACGTCCTTTTCCCTCCGTAAGTCAGATAAACGAGAAACATGGGAACGGAACTTTTGTGGCCGCGTCCACCAAGTCGCCATTAGCCATTTATCTGCAGCGGCACAAAGTTCTTAATTAATGTGCGCCCAGGTTCTGATAAAAATCCCGAGTCTCCTGAGGTGAACCTCTTATTTGAGGCCGATTCTCTGTACCTACCTTATATGTTGGCCCTATATCTCCAATAATTAACGCAGTGCCTTTTTGGCGCACCTGTTTCACTTATTTGCATAACAACCACAAGAGACAAATTACACGTTGTAACAGGATAAAAGCTTTTTTTTTGTCTGTCACAAAACGTACATGATACCTCCCGTTAACAATGTTGTTAAGATAACGGCGAACATAAATACATCCCTGAAAATATAAAACTTCGAATTTTAAGTTAAACTAAGTCCGTGCTCAAGCTGAACGCCTTAAAAAAAAAGAAGAAGGCGAAAATAAACACCACAGTGCTCTACCATCATTGGTACAACTGATGCTGGTATGCCATTGCCTTTCTCCGACATTCCAACTAAGCCACTCTGGCACTCAGCTAGTTATACGATATATGTTGTAACATGGACTCCGAAACAAGGGGCAGCTTGGCGTTTTTGGTTCACAGAAATAATTTTTAGAAGAGAAAAAATCTTGATATCTCCAGATTAGTATTATGACCAACCCTAACAACCCCTAAGAATCACTGTTATTTCATCGCGTCTCAGGAAGTACTTTCTATGACGAAGTAAAGCCTACTCCAGCTAGTCTGTTCTTGGGTGAAATAAATCGCATAGAGCAGTAAATTAGCCTCTGTCAGAAGCGTCGGTTGTCACCCATACCCTCCAAATAGATTTTCTACCAAAATGTTCGATTCACTTCCTATCTGTCAGAGGTAAACGCAACTTACACACAAATAACGATTGAGCTCTCTCTCGATCATACTGCTCAATAAGATATTCGGATAACATGACACAGTCGGAATGAATACATATTAGTAATGTACGACGTAATGAGCTCAGACAAATGTGTACACAGTACTCCACAGTGAGGGTAATCGTAACGCTCGCTTCTATAATGATTCTTGATAGCAGACGATTGCGAGAAATAATACCGTGTAGCATTTAATACATTGCACTTCAAAACTACTTCATAAACATTAGTTGTTTTCTTTTCCGTTTTAACTATATGGGTGAAATAATAAAAAATATTCCCGTGATATTTTGCCTGAATCGTCTCTTAAATTCTATTGATTGTTTACATTACCTATCCTTCTACAGATGACCAGTTATTGTTACGTTATGTTTATTTACAAAAGCATCGTTTGTCGGGAATGATAAACTTTTCACCCATTGACTAGCTTTCTAAGTCTTTTAGTACCTGTAGTTCTCAATAGCTGCTCTGGGTTGCCTTGTCATCGTTGAGTTAAAGACAATATAGATGTCAGAGAAGAAATACGTTGGAGTGACTAGCCACGCCGATCCCGCAGTAAAATCTGCGACCACCACTACACCGAGACAAAATGGACGATCACGGGAATGGCGTGCCTCCAATATTGAATTTGAGTTAATAGCACGTTAAAAATCATCGTGATGAAGTTTTGCGCTGGGAGTGCACCGTTGAGATCAAGTTTGTGACATGCTGAAAGCCCCAACAATCACGGACGGGTCCTAGGATAGAAGTTCGATGTCCAGACAGTCAACATAGCACGCCCGTTTGAAATTTATTTTATCAGGACACGTTCATTTATTTTAAATCGACCAGAATCTGTCTACTTAAATTTCCCTTTGCTGTGTGCACACTGGTTCCAAGATCTGCTTCCGCTCGTTACAATAATCGCTGCTCCAGAACAGAAGTACGAACGGTGCGATATCCACCTTTGGAGATCCGGAGCCAGTTTACTAATCGCTGGCAAAGATGGCTGAATAACTGTCGAGATTGTACCCTGCGTTCCGGATATTTTTCAGCGTACAGATTACTTGGTCGACGGCTGCTTCCGTTTGCCAGACCATAACAGCCATGTCTGTCATTTCACGTGTGGAGTAATAGGCTTCCACTACGCTGTTACGTGCGAATATAACGTTACAACTTAAAGACATTCCACAAACTTACACAAATAAAAACCAGTTCCATTACAACTAACGTGAGTACTCCACTTACCCTGAAGTGTGAATACTATTTACAGTAGCAACATCAACAGGTGTCTGCTGTGTGCTGTTTCCATGGACAATAACAGAGGAATGTGTCTTCATTTGTTTACTTCATTCAGTAGGTGGTTCGTAATAGCCATAGAGAATAAATATCTTTGGAGCGAGCATTGCTTTCTTCATATTTTGTCATCGTTAAACTGGGATTGTTGCGTGATCTCGCGGTGGTGGTGCTCGCATACACTTTCTGCAAAGTTCGGAACATTAGAGTTAGACGTAATTCTGCGTTTTTACTAGTTCTCTATTAGTAACAGCAAAGATGAATTACTGTTGTTATAGACGGTTGCAAAGGGAAATACGTCAAAGGAGGAAATGTGTTACATTAGTATTTTGAAGTATTGTGTTGCTTTACTTGTATTTTGAATAAATGTTTTAAATTTTTTGCTACAGTTGTAAAATGTGTGGTATTGTTGGGCGAAGTCGCATTTAATGGTGAATTACATATTAGTGTTCGCCCACATAAAAAGGCAATGAAAATCCGCACAATGAGAAATGTTCGTTTCTTCTAATAGTGGTGAAACTCGAAAACACATTGTAGAAGTCAGACATTCTCCCTTTTGTTACATGTCTGATGCCACACGTCTGGATTATTTGTGGCCAGTGTTGTTTTCAACTGTAATTTCAGGAAAGTAGTTTGTGATGTATCGAACAGCAAGATGTTTGCTAAATAGTTCACTCTTATCGGAAAAGACGTTTTGAACTACCGCACGTGCCTGTGTGTATGAAGGGCCGGGGGGAGGGGGGAGAGGGCAGGGTTATTTTCGTGATAACAGTTAATCCTCAGACCTGAGCTGTACTGGTACACTCCTCTTTGTTAATAAGTTGATAAGAACTTAAAAGATTGAATTTCTATCGTAATAACGAGAAACTAAAGTCAAACAAACAAAACAAGAGCAACACATAATTATTTTAGTACAAATTCAGCTGCTTTGGCGGAATTTGCCTTCAGCTTACTGTCTTGGTTATTTCACTGACAAGCACGAAATATTAGTACCTATGTAATCAATCCTTCACGTGTGTCATATGCCCCTTGATGCTGTTACATTGGTCTACGACACAGCAGATGACACTGAGGGGCTAAAATAAATTTTGAAAGGAAATACTGGGCTACTGTGTGATAACTGAGCCGTGAAATCTTCGTTCTGCTGACAGGCTGACTTGTAGCGTATCGCGAGGTGTGTCATTAGAGTGGAAGGTGATAATTTGGTTCTGATTTACCGAAGCCAGTGAATGTGGAATGAAGGTTGTGGTAACATACTGATTTGCAGTGTAACCTTATGTTTGACACACTTTTCGTTATAAAAACAAACTGCGAGGTTAACTCAAAAGTCTATATTATACAATCGATGAGAAATACAGTACAACCCGAGTGCACTATTTAACTTTCACCAACAACAAGAAGTTCATGCCAGCTCTTTCTCTCCCGCCCTGTGTGTGTGTGTGTGTGTGTGTGTGTGTGTGTGTGTGTGTGTGTGCAGGAGAGTGAAATGTGTCATTATAAATTTTTGATATTTGGGGTCGCCTCGGGGCGTAGCAGGCGGCCAAAGTCTTCCCAGGCGGCCGCACGTAAGGCCTCCCCGGTTTGTCTGACAAACAGGTTCCAGGTGCGGTCTGTGGCTGACACTGACGCTGAGCCAAACGCTGTCGTGTGTCCTGTTTCGGAGGAAACCTCTCAGCCTGCAGGATCCTGACAATCACAGAGGGTGGGATTATTGATAGTTGAGAGCTCCAGCGCAAGGTGCGTTATGGGGCTCTTCAGGAACATAGATGCCAAGAAGGGAAAAAAAACTAATGTGCACTCCGTGTACATACCGGGTGGAGTCATTCCAGATGTGCAACGGGTCCTCCCAGATGCCATGAAGAGCACAGGGTGAAGCCAATGCAGGTGGTTGCTCACGTCGGTACAAATGATGTGTGTCACTTTGTATCAGAAGAGATTCTCTCTGGTTTCGAGCGGCTAACAGAAGTGGTAAAGGCTGCCAATCTTACTTGCAAGGATGAAAGCAGAGCTGACCATTTGCAGCATAATCGACAGGACCGATTGCGAACCTCTGGTACAGAGCCGAGTGGAGGGTCTGAAACAGTGGCTCAGACGGTTCTGCGGCCGTGTAGGTTGCAGATACCTCGACTTGAACCAAAGGATGGTTGGGTTTCGGGTTCTCCTGAATAGATCAGAAGATCGTTACACACAGGAGACGGCTACACGGGTAGCAGGGGCTGCGTGGAGTGGAGTGGGCGGTTTTTTAGGTTAGAGGGTCTTGGGAAAACACAAGAAGGGATTCAGTCACAAAGGGTGCAGGCCAACAGTTGTAAATTGTCGTAGCTGTGTTCGGTAAATACCAGAGCTCTAAGCGCTAATAGGAAGCAGTGATGCTCAAATCATTCCAGACACTGAAAGCTGGCTAAAGTCGGAGATAAGCTCAGCGAAAATTTTCACGAAGAAGCTATAGGTGTCCCGAAAGGCTAGGCTAAAGACGATTGGCGGTGGCGTGTTTCTTGCTGTTAGAAGTTGTTTATCTTGTCGCGAAATTGAAGTAGATATTTCCTGTGAGTTAGTATGGACAGAGGTCATTGTTGGAAACCAGAATAAAATAATAATTGGATCCCTTTGCCGACCTCCTAATTCAGACGATATAGTTACTGAAAGGTTCAAAGAAAACATGACTTTGTTTTCATATAAGTACCCAACTATAGTTGGTGGTGACTTTAATTTACCCTCGATATGTTGGCAAATATACATGTTTAATTCCGGAGGTATGCATAAAACATCATCCGAAACCGTGCTAAACTAATTCTTTGAAACTTATTTCGAGCAGTTAATTCATGAGCCCACGCCAATAATAAACCGATGTGAAAACACACTTGACCTCTTAGCAAGAAATAACTCTGAGAGAATAACGAGCATCAAAACGGATGCAGGGATTAGTGATTACAGGGTTGTCGTAGCGAGACTGAATATTGTAACCCCCAAATCCTCCAGAAACAAAGGAAAAATATACCTATTCAAAAAAGCAGATAAAAATTCACTTGACGCCATCCTGAGAGACAATCTCCACTTCTTCCAAATTAGTGATACAAGTGTAGACCAGATGTGGCTTGAATTCAAAGAAATAGTATTGGTAGCAATTGAGAGATTTATACCAAATAAATTAACAAACGACGGAGCTGATTCTCCTTGGTACAGAACACTGTTGCAGAAACAAACATTCCAAATTTAAACAAACGCAAAATCCCCTAGATTGGCGATCTTTTGCAGAAGCTCGAAATTTAGCGCGGACTTCAATGCGAGCTGCTTATATCAGTTTCCACAACGAAACTTTGTCTCGAAACCTGGAAGAAAATCCAAAGAGATTCTGGTCGTATGTGAAGTATGTTAGCGGCAAAAACAACCAATGCCTTCTCTGCGCGATAGAAATGGAGATATTATCGAAGACATCGCTGCCAAAGCAGAGTTACTAAACACAGCCTTCCGAAATTCATTCACAAAAAGAAGAAGACGAAGTAAATATTCCAGAATTCGAACAGCTGCCGACATGAGTAACGTAGAAATAAATATCCTCGGAGTAATGAAGCAACTTAAATCACTTAATAAAAGCAAGTCTTCTGGTACATACTGTATACCAGTTAGGTTCTTTTTAGTGTGTGCTGATGCATTAGCTCCATCTTTAACAATCATATACAACCTCTCCCTTGACGAAAGATCCGTACCCAAAGACCGGAAGGTTGCACAGGTCACATCAAAATTAACGAAAGGTAGTAGGAATAATTCACTTAATTACAGACCCATATAATTAACGTCGATATGCAGCAGGGTTTTGGAACATATATGGTGTTCGAACATTATGAATTACCTCGAAGAAAACGGTCTATTGACACACAGTCAACACGGGTTTAGAAAACATTGTTCTTGTCAAACACAACTAGCTCTTTATTCGCATGAAGTGTTGAGTGGTATTGACAAGGGATTTCAGATCGATTCCGTATTTCTGGATTTCCGGAGGGCTTTTGACACTGTACCACACAAGCGGCTTGTACTGAAATTGCGTGCTTATGGAATATCGTCTCATTTTTGTGACTGGATTTGTGATTTCCTGTCAGAGAGGTCACAGTTCGTAGTAATTGACGAAGAGCCATCGAGTAAAACAGACGTGATTTCTTGCGTCCTTTGCTGTTCCTTATCTATATAAACTATTTGGGAGACAATCTGAGCAGCCGTCTTAGGTTGTTTACAGACGAATCAGTCAAATGTAAAGGCCTAGGAATTACAATTACTGACAACTTACACTGGAATTAATTCATAGAAATGTTGTGGGGAAGGCTAACCAAAGACTGCGTTTTATTGGCAGAACACTTAGGCAGCCGTTATTGAGCTATGCTAAATATCGTTCATGTCTGGAGAGTTTGGTGGGCAGCGGAAGTGTTTAAACTGAGAAGAGTGTTCGTGGAGTCACTCTGCCACTCTGTAGCAATTCTGGACTTGTTAGGTGTCGCATTGTCCTACTGGAATTTGTCAGGTCCGTCGGAATGCACAATAGACATGAATGGATGCAGGTGATCAGGCAGGATGCTTATGTACGTGTCAACTGTCAGAGTCGTATCTAGACGTATCAGGTGTACCATGTCACTCCAACTGTACACGCCCCACGCCATCACAGAGCCGCCACCAGCTTGAACAGTCCCTTGCTGACACGCAGGGTCCGTGGATTCATGAGATTGTCTCCATACCCATACATGTCCATCTGCTCGATAAAATCTGCAACGAGACTCGTCCGACCAGGATACATGTTTCCAGTCATCAGTTACACAATGACGGGGTTGACGGGCCCAGGCGAGGCGTAAAGCTTTGTGTTGTGCAGTCATCAAGGGCACGCTTGTGGGCCGTCGGTTCAGAAAGCCAATATCGATGTTGTTTCGTTGAACGGTTCGCCCACTGACGCTTGTTGATGGCCCAGCATTGAAATCTGCAGCTATTTGCGAAAGAGTTGGACTTTTGTCGCGCTGGACAATTCTCTTCAGGCGTCGTTGTTCCCGTTCATTCAGGGCCTTTTTCCGGCCACAGAGAAGTCTTAGATTTGATGTTTTACCGGATTCCTGATATTCAAGGTACACTCATGAAATGGTTGTACGGGAAAATCCCCACTTCATCGTTATCTCGGAAATGCTGTGTCCCATCGCTCATGGGCCGACTATAACACCACGTTCAAACGCACTTACATCTTGATAACCTACCATTGTAGCAGCAGTAAACGATCTAACAACTGCGTCAGACACTTGTCTCATATAGACGTTGCAGGCCCTAGCGCTGTATTCTGCCTGTTTACATATCTCTGTATTTGTATACGCATGCCTATACCAGTTTCTTTGTGGCTTCAGTCTATATTCTCCTTTCAAGATACTGTCCTTTCCATTCAACTGCTCATACAAGTCTTTTTCTGTCTCTGACAGAATTACAATGTCTTCGGCAAACCTCAAAGTTTTATTTCTTCTCCCTGGACTTTAATTTCTACTCTAAATTTATCTTTTGTTTCCTTTACTGCTTGCTCAATATCCAGACTGAATAACATAGGGAATAGGCTACAACCCTGTCTCACTCCCTTCCCAACCACTGCTTACCTTTCGTGCCCCTCGACTCATGACTGCTATACGGTTTCTACGCAAATTGTAAATAGCCTTTCGCTCCCTGCATTTTACCCCTGTCACTTTACATTTTGAAAGAGAGTATTCCAGTCAACATTGTCAAAAGCCTTCTCTAAGTGTACAAATGCTTTAAACGTAGGTTTGCCTTTCCTTAACCTATCTTCTACATTTCTCCGCAATCCAAACTGATCTTTCCCGAGGTCGGCTTCTATCAGTTTTTCTGTTCTTCTGTAAAGGAATTGTGTTAGTATTTTGCAGCCGTGGCCTATTAAACTGATAGTTCGGTAATTTTCACATCTGTCATCACCAGCTTTCCTTGGAATTGGGATTATTATATTCTTCCTGAAGTCTGAGGGTATTACGCCTGTCTCAAACATCTTGCTCACCAGATGGAAGAGTTTTTTATGGCTGGCTCTCCAGAGTGTTACCTACTCCCGGGACCTTGTTTCAGAGCGTTTTCAAATTCTTCATACAGTATCATATCCCCCTTCTCATCTTCCTCTACGTCCTCTTCCACTGACATAACATTGCCCTCAACTACATCTCCCTTGTATAGACCTTCTATATAATCCTTCGACCTTTCTGATTTCCCTTCTTTGCCTACGTCTGGTTTTCCATCTGAGATTCATACAGGTGATTCTTTTTTCTCAAAAGGTCTCTCTAATTTTTCTGTAGTCACTCCCTATCTTACCCCTTGCGATATATACTTCTACATCCTTACATTTGCACTGTAGTCATTCCTGCATAGGCATTTTGCCATTTTGCGCTCCCTGTCGATCTCATTTTTTAGACATTTGTATTCTCTTTCGCCTTCTTCATTTATTGCATTTTTATATTTTTCATTTCTTTCATCTATTAAATTCAATATCTCTTGCGTTACCTCAGGATTTCTACTAGGCCTTGTCTTTTTATCTATTTGATCCTATGCCGCATTAGCTATCTCATCTCTCAAAGTTACCTATTCTTCTTCTATGTTGTTGTTGTGGTCTTCAGTCCTGAGACTGGTTTGATGCAGTTCTCCATGCTAATCTATCCTGTGCAAGCTCCTTCATCTCCCAGTACCTACTGCAACCTACATCCTTCTGAATCTGCTTAGTGTATTCATCTCTTGGTCTCACTCTACGATTTTTACCCTCCACGCTGCCCTCTAATGCTAAGTTTGTGATCGCTTGATGCCTCAGGACATGTCCTACCAACCGATCCCTTCTTCTAGTCAAGTTGTGCCACAAACTTCTCTTCTCCCCAATCCTATTCAATACCTCCTCATTAGTAACGTGATCTACCCACCTAATCTTCAACATTCTTCTGTAGCACCACATTTCGAAAGCTTCTATTCTCTTCTTGTCCAAACTATTTATTGTCCATGTTTCACTTCCATACATGGCTACACTCCATACCAATACTTCCAGAAACGACTTCCTGACACTTACATCTATACTCGATGTTAACAAATTTCTCTTCTTCAGAAACGCTTTCCTTGCCATTGCCAGTTGTAACGGAACATATTAAAGGCTTTACTTTACCGAAGTATGCGATACCCTCCAAATTCAACCAGTTTAACGAGTATTTATGATTATAGAAAAGTTATTGTGTTAACAATGATTGCATAACATGTCTCCGTAAACAGTCAACCCATTAAATTATACTGAATAACTGACCCACACAAAAGTTAATATCACTTGATCACTGATACAGCAAATGTCATCATGTAAAAACACTAAGTTCATCTTAAATAATTAATATGAAGTACGAAAAATAGTGGCCAACTTAGGTATTTTGGATCTCCTTAAATAAAAATCACCCAGTGAAACGTATTTGTTCACTAGGAGCGTTTTAACTCAGTATTCACGTAATCAATCCTATTTTAGACGAAAACGAATGTAATTCTTAATAATTCATGTTATTTACTTATTTATGCAAATTAGAGAAGTCAATTGACAAACTTCTAAAAAACGGCCTTTTTGTAACAAAGAATTATTCTGTCAAGTCAACAAATCTGTCATTTTAATAACATGTTAACTCATGTCACTCAATGCAAATTAATAACTTTTTTGCACAAATTATGATAACAGATGTACATGTGACTTATAAACTATATCTCTTTTTAGTAGTTCTTTGACAATGTTATAAATACAAGCAGCAAGAAGGGTCGGGGCGCAGTCGGAACGTCACTTTGGTAAAGTGT
This sequence comes from Schistocerca americana, assembly GCF_021461395.2. NCBI lineage: Eukaryota > Metazoa > Arthropoda > Insecta > Orthoptera > Acrididae > Schistocerca > Schistocerca americana. The sequence continues at coordinate 213,980,794 of NC_060120.1, forward strand.
GTTTGTGTGTTATTGTTTGAGGTGGATAAACAATGCAAAGAACATGTAAAGGAAGTACTACTTTGTGTTGTGTCACGGTCTTTGGTGGACAGTGGAATTAAGATGGCCACCAGAGTAATAAATATTTGAAGTTTACATATTTGTTGGTTTCGCTCGTTCTTTATCATCAAAAGCACATAAAAAAAACGGGACCTCATGTTTTAACCCTAGCCAATCAGATTTAGAGCCAGCATCAGCATCGAGACACAGCAGCGATCCAGCAAGCAGCAGCGATTACCACAATGCATTTTAATGGTGCCAACCTAACATCAAGTGCTAACAAGCTCCGTAAATTGGAGTGAAATAGTGCGATTATAGCAATTAGGAATATCTACGACTAGGCGGCCATTACACAGTCTACATTTTATATCCTCCCTACTTCGACCATCATCAGTTATTTTGCTCCCCAAATAGCAAAACTCCTTTGCTACTTTAAGTGTCTCATTTCCTAATCTAATTCCCTCAGCATCACCCGACTTAATTCGACTACATTCCATTATCCTCGTTTTACCTTTGTTGATATTCATCTTATATCCTCCTTTCAAGACACTGTCCATTCCGTTCAACTGTTCTTCGAAGTCCTTTGTTGTCCCTGACAGAATTACAATGTCATCGGCAAACCTCAAAGTTTTTGTTTCTTCTCCATGGATTTTAATACCTACTCCAAATTTTTCTTTTGTTTCCTTTACTGCTTGCTCAATATGCAGATTGAATAACATCGGGGAGAGGCTACAACCCTGTCTCACTCCCTTCCCAACCATTGTTCCCTTTCATGCCCCTCGACTCTTATAAGTGCTATCTGCTTTCTGTACAAATTGTAAATAGCCTTTCGATCCCTGTATTTTACCCCTGCCACCTTTAGAATTTGAAAGAGAGTATTCCAGTCAACATTGTCAAAAGCTTTCTCTAAGTCTACAAATGCTAGAAACGTAGGTTTGCCTTTGCTTAATCTTTCTTCTAAGGTAAGTCGTAAGGTCAGTATTGCCTCACGTGTTCCAATATTTCTACGGAATCCAAAATGATCTTCCCCGATGACGGCTTCCACTAGTTTTTCCATTCGTCTGTAAATAATTCGCGTTGGTATTTTGCAGCTGTGGCTTATTAAACTGATAGTTCGGTAATTTTCACATCTGTCAACACCTGCTTTCTTTGGGATTGGAATTATTATATTCTTCTTGAAGTTTGAGGGTATTTCGCCTGTCTCATACATCTTGCTTACCAGATGGTAGAGTTTTGTCAGGGCTGGCTCTACCAAGGCCGTCAGTAGTTCTAATGGAATGTTGTCTATTCCCGGGGCCTTGTTTCGACTCAGGTCTTTAGTGCTCTGTCAAACTCTTCACGCAGTATCATATCTCTCATTTCATCTTCATCTACCTCCTCTTCCATTTCCATAATATTGTCCTCAAGTACATCGTCCTTGTATAGACCCTCTATATACTCCTTCCCCCTTTCTGCTTTCCTCTCTTTGCTTAGAATTGGGTTTCCATCTGAGATCTAGTTATTCATACAAGTGGCTCTCTTTTCTCCAAAGGTCTCATTAATTTTCCTGTAGGCAGTATCTATCTTACCCCTAGTGAGATAAGCCTCTACATCCTTACATTTGTCCTCTAGCCATCCCTGCTTAGCCATTTTGCACTTCCCCGTCGATCTCATTTTTTAGACGTTAGTATTCCCTTTTGCCTGCTTCATTTATTGCATTTTTATATTTTCTCCTTTCATCAATTAAATTCAATATTTCTTCTGTTACCCAAGGATTTCTACTAGCCCTCGTCTTTTTAGCTACTTGATCCTCTGCTGCCTTCACTACTTCATCCATCAGAGCTACCCATTCGTCTTCTACTGTATTTCTTTCCCCCATTCCTGTCAATTGTTCCCTTATGCTCTCCCTGAAACTCTGTACAACCTCTGGTTTAGTCAGTTTATCCAGGTCCTATCTCCTTAAGTTCCCACCTTTTTGCAAGTTCTTCAGTTTTAATCTACAATTCATAACCAATAGATTGTGGTCAGAGTCCACATCTGCCCCTGGAAATGTCCTACAATTTAAAACCTGGTTCCTAAATCTCTGTCTTACCATTATATAATCTATCTGATACCTTTTAGTATGTCCAGGATTCTTGCATGTATACAACCTCCTTTTATGATTCTTGAACCAAGTGTTAGCTACGATTAAGTTATGCTCTGTGCAGAATTCTACCAGACGGCTTCCTCTTTCATTTCTTAGCGCCAATCCATATTCACCTACTATGTTTCCTTCTCTCCCTTTTCCTACTGTCGAATCCCAGTCGCCCATGACTATTATATTTTCGTCTCCCTCCACTACCTGAATGATTTCTTTTATCTCATCATACATTTCTTCGATTTCTTCGTCATCAGCTGAGCTAGTTGGCATATAAACTTGTACTACTGTAGTAGGCATGGGCTTCGTGTCTATCGTAGCCACTGTAATACGTTCACTATGCTGTTTGTAGTAGCTTACCCGCACTCCTATTTTTTTATCCATTATTAAGCCTACTCCTGCATTACCCCTATTTGATTTTGTATTTATAACCCTGTATTCACCTGACCAGAAGTCTTGTCCCTCCTGCCACCGAACTTCACTAATTCCCACTATATCTAACTTTAACTTATCCATTTCCCTTTTTAAATTTTCTAACCTACCTGCCCGATTAAGGGATCTGACATTCCACGCTCCGATCCGTAGAATGCCAGTTTTCTTTCTCCTGATAACGACGTCCTCTTGAGTAGTCCCCGCCCGGAGATCCGAATGGGGGACTATTTTACCTCCGGAATATTTTACCCAAGAGGACGCCATCATCATTTAACCATACAGTAAAGCTGCATGCCCTCGGGAAAAATTACGGCTGTAGTTTCCCCTTGCTTTCAGCCGTTCGCAGTACCGCAACAGCAAGGCCGTTTTGGTTAGAGTTACAAGGCCAGATCAGTCAATCATCCAGATTGTTGCCCCTGAAACTACTGAAAGGGCTGCTGCCCCTCTTCAGGAACCACACGTTTGTCTGGCCTCTCAACAGATACCCCTCCGTTGTGGTTGCACCTACGGTACGGCTATCTGTATCGTTGAGGCACGCAAGCCTCCCCACCAATGGCAAGGTCCATGGTTCATGGGGGGGTTCTTCTTCTACTGTATTCCTTATCCCTTATCCTTATCCCTCTTCTTCTACTGTATTCCTTATCCCAGTTCTTGTCAGACGTTCCCTAATGCTCCCTCTGAAGCCATCCACAACCTCTGCTCGTATCAGTTTATCCATGTCCCAATTCCTTAAATTCCTCTCCCTATTTGCAGTTTTTTCATTTGTAATTTCCGGTTTGTAACCAATAAATTGTGGTAAGAGTCCACATATGCCGCTGGAAATGTCTTAAAATTTAAAATCTGGTTCATAAATCTCTGTCTAACTGATATATATATAATTTGAATTCTTCCGGTGTCTCCAGGTCTCTTCCACTTACACACCCTTCTCTCGTGATTCTTAAACCAAGTGTTAGTTATGATTAGACTATGCTCTGTGGAAAATTCTTGCAGGCGCTTCCTCTATCATTCTTTTCCCCCGGTTCATATTTATGTACTACTTTTCCTTCGCTTTATTTTACTACTATCCAATTCCAGTCTACTGCTTTTCCTACAGTTCCTTTTCCTACTGTCGAATTCCAGTCCCTCATGGCTATTAAATTTTCGGCTCCCTTAGCTGTCTGAATAATTTCTTTTGTCTCATCATATACACTCCTGGAAATGGAAAAAAGAACACATTGACACCGGTGTGTCAGACCCACCATACTTGCTCCGGACACTGCGAGAGGGCTGTACAAGCAATGATCACACGCACGGCACAGCGGACACACCAGGAACCGCGGTGTTGGCCGTCGAATGGCGCTAGCTGCGCAGCATTTGTGCACCGCCGCCGTCAGTGTCAGCCAGTTTGCCGTGGCATACGGAGCTCCATCGCAGTCTTTAACACTGGTAGCATGCCGCGACAGCGTGGACGTGAACCGTATGTGCAGTTGACGGACTTTGAGCGAGGGCGTATAGTGGGCATGCGGGAGGCCGGGTGGACGTACCGCCGAATTGCTCAACACGTGGGGCGTGAGGTCTCCACAGTACATCGATGTTGTCGCCAGTGGTCGGTGGAACGTGCACGTGCCCGTCGACCTGGGACCGGACCGCAGCGACGCACGGATGCACGCCAAGACCGTAGGATCCTACGCAGTGCCGTAGGGGACCGCACCGCCACTTCCCAGCAAATTAGGGACACTGTTGCTCCTGGGGTATCGGCGAGGACCATTCGCAATCGTCTCCATGAAGCTGGGCTACGGTCCCGCACACCGTTAGGCCGTCTTCCGCTCACGCCCCAACATCGTGCAGCCCGCCTCCAGTGGTGTCGCGACAGGCGTGAATGGAGGGACGAATGGAGACGTGTCGTCTTCAGCGATGAGAGTCGCTTCTGCCTTGGTGCCAATGATGGTCGTATGCGTGTTTGGCGCCGTGCAGGTGAGCGCCACAATCAGGACTGCATACGACCGAGGCACACAGGGCCAACACCCGGCATCATGGTGTGGGGAGCGATCTCCTACACTGGCCGTACACCACTGGTGATCGTCGAGGGGACACTGAATAGTGCACGGTACATCCAAACCGTCATCGAACCCATCGTTCTACCATTCCTAGACCGGCAAGGGAACTTGCTGTTCCAACAGGACAATGCACGTCCGCATGTATCCCGTGCCACCCAACGTGCTCTAGAAGGTGTAAGTCAACTACCCTGGCCAGCAAGATCTCCGGATCTGTCCCCCATTGAGCATGTTTGGGACTGGATGAAGCGTCGTCTCACGCGGTCTGCACGTCCAGCACGAACGCTGGTCCAACTGAGGCGCCAGGTGGAAATGGCATGGCAAGCCGTTCCACAGGACTACATCCAGCATCTCTACGATCGTCTCCATTGGAGAATAGCAGCCTGCATTGCTGCGAAAGGTGGATATACACTGTACTAGTGCCGACATTGTGCATGCTCTGTTGCCTGTGTCTATGTGCCTGTGGTTCTGTCAGTGTGATCATGTGATGTATCTGACCCCAGGAATGTGTCTATAAAGTTTCCCCTTCCTGGGACAATGAATTCACGGTGTTCTTATTTCAATTTCCAGGAGTGTATTTCCTCAATCTACGCCTCACCTGCAGAACTAGTTGGCATGTAGACCTGGATTTTTAAGCTATCTATACAAAATATGTCTACTTATGAGTGTCCGAATATTTTGCTTTCCAAAACTTTTTCCTCCTGTACCGAGTACTTTAGGTATCGTGTTCCGCTGCTGAGCAATACTGAATGTTGGTTGGTTCTGTGTAGCGCATGTGAACAGTATCGTGAAACAAAACTTTAAGCTTAATGAAATGCAGAATTTGAAATAATGTAAATGAATCTCTTTAACTGGTAAAAGAAACTAATTAGATGCTCAGTGAAAACTATATAACTGAAATTCGGTGAAGAAGTACATTATAAAAGTTGTCTAATATGATGTGCAATGTTTGACTTGGAATGACTACAAAACTGAATGCTGTACACTGCTCAATTTGTTTGCTGAACACAACACGCGATGGCCGGCCGTTGTGGCCATGCGGTTCTAGGCGCTTCAGTCTGGAACCACGCGACCGCTACGGTCGCAGGTTCGAATCCTGCCTCTGGCACGGATGTGTGTGATGTCCTTAGGTTAGTTGGGTTTAAGTAGTTCTAAGTTCTAGGGGACTGATGACCTCAGAAGTTAAGTCCCATAGTGCTCAGAGCCATTTGAACCATTTTTGAACAACACCTGATGAAATAATCTGTTGCTGCATATGGTCTAAGATGCAATGTACACACGACAAACTATTCAAAAGTTTCCTAGGAATGATGGAGGTAAGTTTTATTTTAAAGAAAATCGTTCCTGAAAAATTAAACTCTGATTGTAGACAAAAAGGACTGTACAACTTAAGAAGACTAACAACTACGAAATTCTCTCATTACAAAAATTACAGTCATCTCAACAAATTGCGTAATTTGTGACGTAATGAAAACAAAGAGATAAAATTATAACTAATCATAAATATTATTAGCTATGTGAATATAAAAATTTCCTACAGTTAATAGTTCGACAGATAAACATCTTGTTCTTGCGCATACAATGGTTAATTTAAAAATTTCTCCAAAAATTATGTCCAATGATACAAAGTATGAAATAGCTTTATAAACTAGTTTTCATCACCATAATAAAATACTGCAGATAGTTTTTCTAAGACTCACAAATAGGTAACAGACGTCATTCCATGAAAAACTGAACTGTTCGCTACTATGCCTCAAATAAGAATGCCCCCACGCTGCGTAACTGACTAGCAAGTGAACCACACGCAAAACTAAACACAGAATCAAGAATCTTGTTAACTACTCGTGCAGTACGCTCATTCATCTTAGTCCCAGTACAGTAAATGTGAATTATTTATAATAACAGAAAACATATGAGAACCCTACAGATTTTTCACTTGTTACTTATTGGGCTATGTTGTGGAAACTTGTATATAAAATGCCCTCCATCAGAGTATTACTATTAAGAAAAATTATCTGATAGCCTGCAAGAAATAGAAAAACTAAACTAAATTCCACCCGAACAGGCCATGAATGCCCAAGTGCACCGACCCGCCGACGTGTCACCCTCAGCCCACAGGCTTCACTGGATGCGGATATGGAGGGGAAGAAATAGAAAAATGCACAAGAAAAACGAGAAAAATAATGAAGCAGCTAACTTCTTATGGTTGGGTTTCAGAGTCATTTAGGGCTTATTGACACACTTTATATTCACCGTTGGCTGTAGAATCTTCTTATTTTCACAACTGCAGTATCGGCCTTAAGGTCAGTATCAAATGATGTACTGCAGACGAATGTGCTTCCTCATAAGTGAAACATTAAAGTTCTGCGACATGTACAGATGTAATCGCCGTAAAATTATCAGGCTATGACATGTCAGCGTCTTACAGTTATAAGGGTCGTATACGACGATGACATGTGTACCTGTCAGAGGGTTTTAATGTTTAGCATTTGCTGAAGCACATTCGTCTGTAGTACACCACTTGATAATGGCCTTAAGACCAAAATCATAATTCTAAAAATAAAAGCTTTCTACAGTTAAGGTGAATATAATGTGTTTTAAAAAAAATATTAGTGACTTTAACAGAAGATAGATTGTTACAGCCCATCGGCTGGGAAAAAGCATCTCGGAAAGGGCTAAGCTGCTCAGCTGTTTGTGAGCTACTACTGTGAACATCTGTGCAAAATGGTTGGAATGCGATGAAACAAAGAGCAGGCGAGAGGTTGTTGGACGCCCACGCCTCATCACAGAATTTGGAGGTCGGCGGCTTGCCCGCTGTGGCGCACATCTGACGGCTGAGCACAGTGTTTGGCAGCACACAGTTCGGCGCACATTGTTGAATCTGAGCTTCACAGTAGACGACTCCGGGCTGACTCACCGACATCGGTTTACTGCATTGGATACGGGATCATCGAGACTGGACCATAGAACAATGTAAACTTATCTCCTGGTCGGATGAATCACATTATTTGTCGCACCAGTTCGATGGTCATCTCTGGATACTGCTTAAACGTTCGCTGAGTCACGAAAGCAGGTTGCTATGGAGGACTGGCCTTCCATGGGAAGCAACGTGTCTACATGAACATTTCCAGACTGAGTTTTCAGTCTGCAGCGGAGTGTACGCTGATACGAAACTTCCTGGCAGAATAAATTTGTATGCCTCACTGGGACTCGAATGTAGGATCTTTGTTTTTTTTGTGTGTGCATGTGCTCTACCAACGGAGCTTCCCATCACAACTAGGATGCCCACTAAGAGTCTGGAAGGACGGAGAGGAGGTACTGGTGGAAGTATTGCTGTGACAACGGGTTGTGTGCGTCGTGCTTTGATAGCGCAGTAGGCAGATCACCTGCCCACAACAGGCAAGGGTCCCGCGTTCGAATACCGGTCCGTCGTGCAGTTTAAAATTTTTTTTGTGTTTTGAGTCGTCATCTGGCTGGTTTGCTGCGGTGCGCCAGGAATTCGTTTCCCTCCAAAGTTCCCTCTAGTACCATGGAAGTTACTCCGTGATCTCTTAACAGATATCCTACCACCCTGCCCCTTCTTCTTGTCAATGTTTTCCATATATTTCTTTCCTCTTTCTTTCCTCACTGGTCACGCGGAAAACCTCCTCATTCCTCACACTGCCAGCCCACCTAATTGTCAACATCCTTCTGTAACACAACGTCTCAAATGCTTCGATTCTCTTCTGGTTTTCCCACTGTTTCACTATTATAGAAGGCTCTGCTCCAAACGTACGTTCTCAGAAATTTCTTCCTCAAATTAAGGCCTATTTTGTTCACTAGTAGACTTCTCTTCGCCAGGAATGCCATTTCTGCCAGTGCTAGTCTGCTCTTTATGGCCTCCTTGCTCCGTCCGTCACGGGTTGTTTTGCTGTCTAGGTAGCAGAATTTCTTAACTTCATCTACTTCGTGATCATCAGTTATGGTGTGAAGTTTCTCGCTGTTTTCATTTCTGGTACTTTTCATTACTTTCGTTTTCGATTTACTCTCAGTCCATATTCAAAACTCATTAGACTGTTCATTCACACACGATACCAATATCATCAGCGAATCTTACCACTGATATCTATTCACATTTAATTTTAATCCCACTCTTGACCCTTTCTTTTATTTACGTCATTGCTTCTTAGATGTAGATTGAAAAGCAGGGGCGAAACACAACATCCCTGTCTTACACGCTTTTTAATCATGCACTTCGTTCTTTGCCTTCCATCCTTATATATTGTTTAATGCTTTCTCCAGGCCGAGAAATCGAATGGACGTTTTATGATTTTTCTTCAGCCTTGCTTCCATTATCAACCGCAACGTCAGAACTGCCTTTCTGGAGACTTGACCTTTCGTAAAGCCAAGGTGATCTTCATTTTTCTGTTCCCTTCATCTGTGTATTATTCTTGTCAGGAACGTGGATACACGAGCTGTTAGGCGGATTGTGCGATAATTATCGCACTTGCCAGCTCTTGCTATCTGCAGAATTCTGTGGATGATGTTTTTCCGAAATTCTGATGTTCTCGCGCTTCTCATAGATCGTACACGACCAAGTCCATAATCATTTTGTCACCACTTCCTCCAATTATTTTAGAAATTCCGAAGGAATGTTATCTGTTCCTTCTGCCTTATTTGATTTTAAGTCTTCCAAAGCACTCCTAAATTCTGATTCTAGTACTGGATCCCATAACTTTCCCCTATCGACTCTTGTTTCTTCTTCTACCACGTCATAAGACAAGTCTTCTCCCTCATAGACGCCCTCGATGAACTCTTCCCATCTATTCGGTCTCGCCTCTGCATTTAACAGTGGAATTCTCACTACATGAAATTCCCATTGCACTATTAGTGTTAACGACCTTGCTTTTAATTTCACCGAAAGTTGTTTTGACTTTTATATACGCTGAGTCAGTCCTTCCAACAATCATTTCTTTTCAGATTTCTTCACTTTTTTTCGTATAATCACTTCGAATTAGCTTTCCTGCAGTTCCTGTTTGTTTCATTCCTAAGTGACTTGTATATCTGTATTCCTGAAATTCTCTGAGCATTTTTGTAGTCCCTTCTTTCGTCAATCGACAAAAGTCATCGCTACCTAATTGTAGTCTGAGTCTGTATTTGCCCCTGGGTGCGCCCCTGCAATCCAGAATCTGATTTCGGAATTAATGCTACTTGAATATTAGTGCTGACCTGCTGCATCCTTTCATTTTGAAGTCTTCCTCAAGGACGATGGCATCTTCCAGCAGGAAAACAGCCCGTGCTACAATACGAGAATCGTGCCTCAGTGTTTTCCAGAACATTTAGTGAACTTACGTTGTTGTCTTGACCACCAAAATTGCCTATTGTCAACTAGAGTTGGGCAAAACTGTTCTTTTCAGAGATCGGATCAGAACTGTTCACTCCCTGAAATGAACTAGCTCTTTTTCATGACTCACAACTCATTCACAATAGAAAATAAATGGAAGGCACATTGCCCTTTAAACTTGGTTTATTCCAATACTATACCTGTATTTTGATCTTAATTGATCCTATTTTGAAGTAACACAGATAATGAGTAAGAATTTTGTATTGTTTATTGAAATACCCACGATATGACAAAGTTTTTGATTATTGATTTATTTTGCACTATCGTGGTTTTTTGGGTGATTGGAAAATGTTGTAACTTGAGATTTACAGTAAAAATGTATTTGGCTATAATATATTAAAATTTCATTAACCTCGTACAAATACATCACAAGCCATATATTTTTAAAGTGAACGTTTCCTTCCGAAGACGCCTAAAATCGCAAAATCCGTACTACAATAAGAAAAAAATATATAAATTTGACTGTAAGACCAAAGTGCTGCATATGTCTTACGCAGAATAAAACAAGGAAAATATTAGTGCATCACATTTTGCGATACGTTTATCGGTTCGCTCGTAATTGAAGCGTAAATTCGAGTGTCCATAATAAAAAATCCTATAGTAAGAGGAGTCATCAGGAACCTCATCTGATCAGTTTAAACAAATAAAAATAAAATAAAAACAAATGATGTATACATAACATAATTATGTAATATACATACTGGTATTACTACGAAGAACAATATCCAGATTAGACGAACTCCGATGCAGAGGCGCTGAGTCAAGCAGGTCGAGCCGCGAGCTGTATTACTACATGAGCTAAGACCGTAGAGACCAGAGTGACACTTGAGTTGCTTTGCTCAACACTCTGGCTAGAGTCGAGAACGGTTGGGTGAGCGTTGAGCGGGCGGGTTCCGAGAGTGGGGGGAGCGGTGAAGGGCCACCAGTCACCCGCTCCAAGACAAATCGTCCGTTCTCTTGCGAGCAGGCTGTTGCAAGTAGTTCCTATGTTCTCCGCTAGGAGGCTCTCTGTCCTGTTGCTCGCGTCAACTGCCCAGAGGGCAGGACGTGCGACTGAAACGATCGCCGACGGAGTGCGATGCTAAGTTACGGTGCGCCAGACACTGCACGCGGCAGAGGAAGCACAGAGACAGCACGGCAAATGTGAAACACAAAATCCAATGGGGCACTGCACAATGCAGGCAGCCAAGGCAGAAGCAGGGCAGAGGCCGGCGCTGGCTGTGTTGTGTGGCGTGCAGTGTGCTCTGACCAGCAGAGGCCCCGCTGATCTGCTCCGACTCTCTGTCTTTCTCTCTCTCTGCTGTGGAAACGTTTGGAGCTACCGTTCTTTTTTTCTGAATCACTGCTGGTTCACTCCTTTGAAAGATTCAACTCTATGAATCAGTTCAAGAGCGGATCCCCCATCTCTTGTGAACCCGGTGAAACATAAACAACCGGTCCATAATTTAGGAGAATTGTCTGACCTATTCCTACACTTCCGCTACCAGATACCTCCAGCAACCCACGAAGAAATTTTGAGTTCCATGCCATACGGAAATCGCTGCTTATTTCATTCCATTGGTGCTCCAGGACACTGTCAAGCAGACGCTGATAATGCTTTGTCTCTTCTGGCTGCTGTGGTTGATCTAGCAGAGGTGTTCAGTAAGTAATGCAACTCATTTTCTTAGGTTAGTTAGGTTTAAGTACTTCTAAGTTCTAGGGGACTGATGACCTCAGAAGTTACGTCCCATAGTGCTCAGTGCCATTTGAACCATACGTAAGACACACTCCGGTAACCCGAGCACGCTTGACTGTTAAACAGGATACACGTATGGTGTAACAAACTGTCATAGAGTCAGTGAGTACTCAGCAGTAACGGAGTGAGCAGAGTACCAAAAAGGTGGTAGCAACTTGGGCTACAACAGCTATTGTTGGAAAAGTAGTACTTCTTCTGTAGGAAGGCACTACTAGTCCAGCCGGCACAAAAACTGATAGACAAATAGCAATTTTATAAATGTCTTATTTTATAATGGTGGTTAGTAGTGTTTTTGTTTTACTTATTGGCTTTTCGGTTGCTATGGGTTTATTTATCGACTGTCATCATTTCTTCGTAGTTCACTGTTGCTGCCTGAGTTTACATATTGTCATTTTGTCATTAGGAGATAGTGAGCGGAGCTAGAAAACGGAGTGCCAAGTGGAGAAATAGGAACATTTCCAACAGATTCTTCTGTATGAGTTCGGTAGAGGGATGACAGCAGCGGAGGCAGCCAGAAACACTTGAGCGGTGTATCGGGGTGATGTCGTTAGGCAAAGCACGGCAAGATGTCACATTTTAATGCGGATCGTGTTGACTCTCTACGTTCAGGAATACTTCCTGTTTGATGTAGATCGCTTGAACGCATTAATCAACAATCACCTCAGTGTACTCGGGACCTGGCAAATGTGATGAACTGTGACCATTATACCATCGTGTGGCATTCACATGTCATGGGGAAGGTTAAAAAATCGAGTGTATGGGTACCGCGTGGTCTAAGCCAAAATTACGAAAATCTGTGGGTGGCCATATGTGTATCTCTGCTTCCTAGTCGTCAATTGGTTCGTGAACAACATCGACCATACCTATAGTGTACCGCTGCTGGCGACCATAAATGGTGTCTTTATGTTAACATAAGGAAAAGAAAGCAATGATTGAGCCCAAACAAAGCAGCAAATACCTGCATTAATCTGGTGTGGTGTGGTGTACTATGAATTGCTTCCTCGAGGTGTATCCATCAATGGTGACATTTATTGTCAACAGCTGAGACGTCTTGCAGACACAGTCCAAGAACAACGACCCACGGTGTCACCCGTCCGCAGTCTGCTGGACTGAAAAAAAAAACACGTTATACAGTAGTTGTATTGGGAAGTTATTCTCCGCTCACCTTATTCACGTGAGCCTGCGCCGACAGATTTTCACTCTTACTTTTTCCGCTCTCTGTCGAACAATCTTCAAGGAACTTCCACTCCGCGTGAAAATGCGCTCTGAACATAGCTCGACAAGTTCTTCGCCTCAAAACCACGTGACGGCCATCCTAATGTAGGTTTTCCGTGATTTGCCTAAATTGCTTCAGGCAAATACCCTAATGGTTCCTTAGAAAGGGCACGGCCGATATCCTTCCCCATCTTTCCCTAGCCCAATGGGACCGATGACCTCGCTGTTTGGTCCCCTCCCTGATGCAACAAACCAACCATTCATCAAAACTACGTGATTTGTACACTATCTGAATCGAAAAGTTACCCCTGTGTTGGAAGAGTGTTGTAAATAGTGGAGCAGAATATATTAATGATAAAAAACGTCTCTGTTACGTGTATCTGCTATGTTTATTAAACTTGGGGAAAAACGCTACGAACCCATTATATGTTTCATTCAACAGTGTTGAACAGGCATTCGGTCATTGTCTCAATTAGCAACGTATCGGATTTCATTTGTTGGTATGAACAAGTGGCTAATTGAACTTGTCTCCTGTGAGCTAGGCCAGTGATATAACAACTAGGCCAATTAGGAAAATTAGGATTCCTGTGTTGTCGTCTTGGTTTTTTAACGTTGTATTTACTAAAAATTATCCTCTGAAGTTTCACCCATCGCCGTCTATTTCTATGGTAATGTAAACAAGGTGAACACCCAGCTCAACGCTGCTATGTGAACCATAACTGGATGCATAAAGACTACCCCACTATATTGGCTTCCAACACTTAGTCATATAGCTCCACCCTCCCTGCGAAGACAGGAAGATCTGATGAAGGAATACACAAGAATAATGAATAACCCTCTACTTCCTATCCATGAAGATGTCCCAACTTTGGAAAGAACACGACTCCGCTCCAGAAATCCCCCTTTAAGAGTGGCCCAACAACTGTCAGCTGCCAACTTCAGCATGGATACTAAATGGCACGAGAGCTGGAGTGATAGTGCCTCCCTTGACAACCGTGAACTTATCTGTCCATCAGAGAAACCAAAGGGCTTTTTCAACTTCCTCGACAGCTATGGAAAAGCCTAAACAGAATCCGAACAGGACATGGACTATGTGCACACAATCTACACAAGTGGGGAAAGCTTCCCAGCCCTAGCTGTGACTGTGGGGCACCTAATCAAACAATACAGCACATCGCCCAGGACTGTGAATTAAGAGCCTACCAGTGTAGTCGGGCTGACTTCGTCAATGCAACGCCGCCCTGCCTCGAAGGGATCGCCAATTTGGACGTCAGAATTTGAAGATTTGTGTAACGCAAAATATGTGCTGTCATTTTCCTTTTTATTGTGTTTATGTATTATATTTTATCTTAATATGTATCCTTCACTCATGTATTTTATAGTGTATTTTATCATATAATTTCATAATGTAATAAGTGTAAACTATGTGTGTAGCGCCATACGCTAAATAAATAAATAAATCTACGGTAATTTCTACTGTCTGCTGTAGCTCAAGGATAAAGTCTCCGAACGAGTGAAACTTGCTCACGCTATGGGTTCAGGTGTCTTGACCATCTATCTTTGAAGTGAGTACTCTGCCTACTTCTTCTGAGACGCACAGTCATAGCATTGAACGTAGGTATGTACTGAAATTAGCTGATAATGTTCAATACGTCATATACGCCACAATATGACGAAAATATGAGTGTGGAGCTACAGAAGCCCAATGTCTGCGGTACCCCACTGTACGTTTGGGGATGTAGTTACAGTGAAAAAAAAATTGTGTGCTTGTTTGTATATGGAAGATACATCAGTGTTACCGAAGGAAGGATCAGCTACACCTCCGCAGCAGGTACCCGAGGGTGTCAGGACGCTTATTAAATAAATCAAAAATTTAAATAAACCGACTGCCGACTACCTGCCGCAACGCATCCAAAAAGAGAGAACGGGCGAGTTTGCCGGGGCGGCCCGGGGCCGTGTCGGAGGTGCTGCGTTTCAATTAGTGTAGGGTTACGAGTGCGAGAAACTAACACTCCGATAGCATCGTAATTGGCGGCGTCCGGCGGGCGCCCATAGCGCACGCACGCGGCCGCGGACCCAGACCCGGCCGCGTATCCCGTACCCATCGGCCGGGTCGTTACTCGCCGCCCATCGCAGTCACACTTGTTATGAGCAGACCTGGCCAAAGGGCACCGGAGCAGCCGCTCCACTGCCCACGCCGCCTTCTTTCGACGGCTCACCGGCCGATCCAGCGAACTCGCCGAGGCGGTCAGTGGAGTTGCCAGGATGCACCTGTACACGCGGTGGACCGCCTGACTGGACTACTTGTTCCGACAACTTCCTTCAAGCCGCAACGCATCCGAAAAGAGAGAACGGGCAAATTCGGCTTCAAGTTCTGGACCTCATGGTCCAATGATAAATCAGTACTGCATCTGTTGGATCCACCTGCTGTTTCGTCTGCCAGCACACCTTTGTCGTCCTGGATGATTGTGGATTATTCTTAGAGTAGATCTTTTATTGGACATCCTGTAACATCATTCCACCATTCGTTTCTATAGTTTGTCTTTTATTCTATCACTCCTTTTTTTTAATTTTAATTTTTCTTTTTATTTATTTATTGAGCCATCAGCTTTCTGACTGGTTTAATGTGTCCCGCCACGAATTCCTCTCCTGTCCCAACCTCTTCATTTCAGAGTAGCATTTGCAACTACATCCTAAACTATCTGCAGGATGTATTCCAATCTCTGTCTTCCTCTACAGTTTTTACCCTGAACAGTTCCCTCTAGTACTATGGAAGTTATTCTCTGACCTCTTAACTGGTGTACTACCCTTCTTCTTGACAGTGCTTTCCAAATATTCCCTTCCTCGCCGATTCTCCGGAGAACCTCCTCATTCTTTACCTTACCTGTTTACTAAATCTCAACATTCTTCTGTAGCAACACATTTGAAATGCTTCGACTCTTTTCTGTTCCGATTCTCCCAAAGTCCGTGTTTCACTGCCATACAACGTTGTGATCCAAACGTACATTTACAGAAATGTCTTCCTCAAATTAAAGCCTATGTTTGATATTAGTAGACTTCTCTTGGCCAGGAATCCCCTTTCCACCACCACTACCTGCTTGCTCCGTCTGTCATAGGTTATTTTGCTGCGCAGCTAGCAGAATTCCTTAACGTGATCACCAACTATCATGTTAAGTTTCTAGCTCTTCTCATTTCTGCTATTTCTTACTGCTTTGGCCTTTCTTCGACATACTCTGTCCATATTCTGCACTTATTAGACTATTCATTCCATTCAACGGATCCTGTAATTCTTCTTCACATTCACTGAGAATCTCATCGTTGACATCCCTCCAACTTGAATTTTAATCCCACTCGTGAACTTTTAATTTATTTACGTCATTGATTCTTGGACGTACAGACTGAACAGCAGGGGCTAATGACTACAACCCTGACTTACACCCTTTCTAATTCGAGCACTACGTTCTTAGTCTTCCAGTCTTAATATTCCTTCTTGGTTCTTGAACGCGTTGTGTGTTACACGTCTAAAGCTTACTCCTACGCTTCTCAGAATTTCGAACATCTTGCGCCATTTGATACTATCGAACGCTTTCTCCATATCGACAGATCCAACGAACGTTTTATGTTTCTTCTTTATTCTTGCTTCCATTATCACGTGGGAACTGCCACTCAGGTGCCTTTATCTTTTCGAAAGCCTAACTGATCGTCGTCTAACAGTTCCTCATTTTCTTTCCCATTCTTCCGTACAATACTCTTGTCACCAAGCTGGATGCATGAGCTTTTAAGCTGATTGTGTGGTTATTCTCCCAATTGTCCCCATATGTAATCTCCGGAACTGTACATGGTGGTTTTGCGAAAGTCTTTTATTACTTTTATTTACTATCAAAAACAGTCTTGATCACAAATTATTTATTCCGGTGACCGGTTACCACAACTGTGGTCATCTCCAGACCAATGAGCAAGAACCTCCTTCTGCTGGTAAATCACTAGTGATCACTAGTGGTCGAAACCGGTCACCAGAATAAATAATTTGTGATCAAGGCTGTTGTTGATAGTAAATACTAGTAATAACACTGATCACTGGTTGCTCTCACAATGTATTCAAAAGTAATTTTATTACTTTACCAGTTTCATATATTCTACACGCCAACTTGAATAGTCATTTGGTTGCCACTTCCCCCAACGATTTTAGAAATTCTGGTAGATGTTATCTATCCCTTCTGCCTTATTTGATCCCTACCAAGGCCTAGAAATGCTGGCGGTGCTTGGATTTTATCCTCCAACACAACGTTCAGCGAATTACTTTTTCAAGCTAAATGTGAAGGAAACTGAATTGAACTACGTATTTGGCTGAAAAATGATGTTGTTGAAACAGCTCCAATTTCTCATGTGTATTATCATAAGCTGAATTCCAATACCCCCTTCCTAAGCCTCCTTCTCTAATAATCCTACTCTGTCCCGTATTACAGATTTGGTCTCTCTTATTTTTCCTTCTCTTTTTGCCACCTCTTCCCTCTGTTGTTCCTACCTGACTAGAATAAATTTTAATTTCTTCTTGCCTTTCCTACATTTTTTCACTTGGCCTTTAGTAATTTTATCCAAGTTAACACCGTAAAGTTTGAAACTTTCTAAAATCTGATTAATAGAATCTCAAATTACGCCTAAGTACCAATGACACCAACAATGAGCTTAATACTTAGAGCTATTTTGCATCCAAAAATGGTTTTCATATCTCCACATTCGATGACATGTCATCATCAACATCGTCGTCATCTTCATCAATAGTCGTTTAACTCATTGCTGAGTATTACCTCATATCTACATTCATTTCTTAAGTAACTGAATCTTCGACTAAATGTCTCCATCCACAGCAACTTCAGTTCTTCTCAACATAATGTGAAGACTTAGGCTGACAATCTTCTTTAGCTGATCCAGTCATGTACTTGCTGCTTTTCCATCTGGCCTGCTGCCTTCGATTTTGTTTTGGAAGATGATCTTCTCTAAATCATCCCTTTCTCAACTCACACTGTCCCCATGTAACTGACAGTATCTTTGGCTCACATGGGACAATAATCTTCTTGTGATGCTAGTTTCTTCTGCAACGGAGCCATTGGTTGTTCTTTCTGTCCACCGTACGCCTAACGTTTTCAGTTAACACCACACCTTAAATGCATCAATTCGGTTCTTATCACTAGCTTTCACGGTCCAGATCTCGCAGCCGATGATATATATAATTCTAAATTCCAACCTCTTCAGAATATAGCTAACAAATAAAGTGATAATCCCGCAAAAAGTTTTGTTTCCCATCGTGTTCCATAAGCTGGGCAAAAAAATAACGTTTCTTGAATGTGTTATTCTCTACGTCGCCCAGACCAGCTACCGATTTTGTGAAGTTTACTGATCAATAAACAAAATATACTGATGCGAAAAAAATAGCAACACCAAGATGGAGTTGTGCGACATAAATTAAAGTTGATAGACATGTTTCCACATCTGGAAGATTATGTCTCTTCAGATTTCGCGTAAGTAGCATGAAAGTGATGCTAGTACCGCCATTATGAGGATGCGAATCACTTACGCTGTAAATATCCGCTGTAACAGTCGTGAACGTTAGTTACCTTTGAGATTGGTCGTGGTGAGTTAATATTCGTCAAGAATGCCTTTAAAGTGACAAAGATGTCTTTATCAATACCTCACTGCTTTTGGACGAGGTCGTGTAACAGGGCTACGAGTCACTGCATGTTCCTTATGCGATACTGCAGAAAGGCTTGGTGGGAATGTAGCCAATGTACATGATTTGCTGGCAGCGGTAGTACGAGAATCTACGGTCGCAAGAAGACTAGGCTCCAGACAGCCACGTGGCACTACCGTGACGGAAGACCATCTTGTTCGGCGAATGACTCTGGTGCATCGTACTGCATCTGCAGCAGCATTTTGAACAGAATTTGGCACCACAGTGACGCAGTGGACGTTACAAATCGGTTACTTCAGGAACAGCCCCCGGTAGCTGAGCGGTCGGTGCGATAGAATGTCAATCCTAAAGGCACGAGGTCGATTCCCGGCTGGGTCGGAGACTTTCCCCGCTCTGGGATTGCGAGTTGCGTTGTCCTAATCGTGATCATTTCATCTCTATCGAAGCGCAAGCCGCCGAAGTGGCGTCAAATCGAAAGACTTGCACCTGGCGAACGGTCTACCCTACAGGAGGCCCTAGTCACACGACATTTACATTTTACTTCAGGGACAGCTCCGAGCCAGACGCCCTGTAACGTGCATTCCACTGACCCTGAACCACCACCATTTTCCAGTGTCGAGCGAGAGCTCCTTGGAGGGCAGGGTGGAGACCTGTTGTGTTTTCTCAAGAATGTTGGTTCTGCCTCGGTGCCAGTGATGGCTATGTGTTAACTTGAAGGAGACCAGTTCACGGCCTGCAACCATCTTTTGTTTTTGCTAGGCACACTGGACTTACACCTGGAGTTATGGCATGTAGTGCGACTTCATATGACAGCAGGAGCGTTCTCGTGGTTATCCCACACACCCCGACTGCAAATTTTTACGCCAGTCAGGAGATTCGACCTGCTTTGCTGCCATTCATGAACAGCATTTCATCGGATGTTTTCCCACTGGATAAGGCACGCCCACATAGCGATGCTGTAATTCAACATGCTCCATAGAGTGTCGCAATGTTGCTTTGGCCTGCTCCGTCACCGAATCTGTCTCCAGTCCGGTACATATGGGACGACAACTCTAGCGTCATGCACAGGCAGCGTATACCGCCCCTATACTGACCGACCAAGTGCCACAGGCACGGAACTCCATCCCACAACTTGAAATCCGGCACCTGTGCCACCAAATGAATCCACGTTTGCAGGCTTGCATTCAACATTCTGGCGGTTACACCGGTTTATGGTGTACCAGCATTTCACATTTGCAATGGCTTATCTCGTGCTTACGTTAATCTGTAATCTTGCAATGTCAATCACTTAAATATGTTACCTAGGTATATGTATTCCCGAAATATCATTACTCTACAGTAATTATTTTTTAAATTTACGATTTTTTCCCGTTAGTTTATGTACTTCGTCATTGCAAGTTCTCATAGAGATGAAAAAAAAATTCTAAATGTTCACGTTACCCTCTTTACAAAAATTTGTCACCAGAGTCCATAACAAGCTACCGTCGATCGTACAAGCGGTTTCTTTGATAGTTTTCCAGTACCATACTTGGGTTCTCAACATGCTATGGGGTTGTGCTAAGGTGTCCTTGATAGTTTTTGTCTGTTGTACTCCCAAAAGTTCTTAATTGCTGGTGATTCTATAACAGCCAACTGCAGTCATGTTTCATAAATCTTATAATCAAGTTCTATTGCGCTTTTACTTCTGTGAGCTGAAAATCTTAGCTTTTTCCGTATTTAGAGCTAGCTGACATTGTATAAGAAGCTTCAAGATTACGTAGTATCACAATCTGAATTGGCGTTTAAGTAACTTGTCTCCGGTAACATTACCTCATAACAACAAGAAAAGAAAGTCATGTTCTTCATCGCTGCAAAAATTTAATCACACATCGCTTTTCCGCATATTGACCCACTTCAAACGACAACTTTCAACGACGTTATTACTACAAGAAGTTTCTAGAAACAGTGTTATATGTAGTGAGTAAGTGGCGCAGTGTTTAAGAGATTGACTTCGTATTCGGTAGGATAGCATTTCCAAAGCACGATCAGCCACCAAGATTATCGTTTTCTGTGATTACCCTAAATAACTTAAGGGAATGCCGGGGTGATTGCTTTAAATAGGCATCGCCGATTTCCTTCCCCGGTCTGAGCTCAAGTTGTTTTTCTCATAGACTTCGTGGTCGACGCGAAGTTAAACCGCAACCTTCGTTCCGATCCACTTGCGAGTCACATCGTCCATATAAATGTCAACATGTATGAATGATATGCTTTCTTGTCTTGGCTCTTTGTTGTGCGTTCTAAGAGAAGTGGCTACATGTTTAAACTAAAGTTGAACGTGAAAGTTTATTTCTTTGTTTTACTATAAGGTGTTATTCCTTGATGATGTTATAAATTTTCAGAGATTGTGGAGAAGGTTAAAGGTATGAATTTTTGGTTAGGGACCCTAGTCCAGAAACGAACTAATGGAAAGGTATAAGCGAAGATCTATTCAAGTTCCGTCTTAGCATCGCGCAACACTCGAACTAAGGGCACCAACTTCCGAACGCTGATCATGACATACTGAATTGCCACTGAATACTCCCCAATACCCTCAAACAACTTCCCCTGTGCACGCAACTTGATCTCAGAGGCTAATTACGAATTCCATTTACCTACGCAAGTTTCACAAGCTGCTACATTTACAACAGTTGGTCAAAATGGCCCCAATGACGGCATGGCATAGTCGCACAAAGTTCTCTCTTATCAGTTCTAACATCCCTGGTATAGTCTGAACAGTGTCGCAGGCAGCGAGAATTCTTTCCAGGATATCCTCTTCAGTCTCGACAGGCGTCTCGTACTCAAAAGTTTTCATATGGCCCTACAGGAAGAAATCATGTGGGTGTAAGATCAGGTGAACGTGCTGGCCACGAAATAGGACCTCTTCTAGGACCTCTTCTACCTATTTACTTTTCAGAGAAGGTCTGATCCAGGTGTTCACGAAACCTCAGTCTAAAGTGAAGTGGTGCTCGATCATGTGGGAGCCACATCCGTTGACGAATAACAAGTAAAATAAGTTCCAGTTCGGTAGATGGTATGTCTCTGATAAACACTGTGTACTCTGGTGGATTTAAGCAGGGAGGAAGAACAAGTGGGCCTAGAACGTAATCACTGACTATGCCTGCTCGCATGTTGTCTGATAATGTGTGTTGATGGCTCTTCACAACTGTAACATGGAAATTCTCATTGGTCCAAACATCATTACTGAGACTATAGAGCATTCCGTCTCTGGTGGAACAGGCTTCATCCATCGCAAGTAGGCTACATGCGCAGGAAAGTCCGGATCGACTGTAAGGCGCTGGAAGTACCATTGGCTGAACTCGACGCGGAGTCAAAGCAAGCATTTTCTATGGATGGTAGGGGTGTAGCTGCATTTCCTGTAACAGTCGTCACACAGCAGTCTACAAAACATTCATTTCGCTTGCAACTGATCGGTCGTTGATTGGAGTCGCCCCACCCACTTGGACAGAAATTGCATCATCTGCGTCTGGAGTTCTTGTAGTTCGTCGTCCTCCTCGGTCGTCGTACTGGTACCAACTGCCCTGTTCCACTTAATCGCTGCAACAGTCTCCGACGCGGATATTGGATCCTGTACATACTCTGTTCTTCTCTGATGCTTTCATTTGCTTGCCCATGCACGAAAATCATGACTGCAAGTTTTTTCACCGGTTACAACTCCGTTTGGTTAGAGCTAATCAACGTTGGTACAGCATGTAAATACAGACATGGGTCTACTACAGTACAGGCATGGTACAGCAGGATTACACGTTATTACATACTACGCCACCTGCTTTGTATTAGTTGCATTATTAACCCAGCCTCTGCCCCTGAGTGTTCTACGGGACTGCGTACCCTACAACCTTAGCAACAGTACCGCGATATGTATTCCACTGTCAGAGTATTTTCGCTTATAACTTTCGACTCGTTCGTTTCCAGTCCAAAGTCCCTTACCTCAAATTAATACGTTTATCTTTCTCCATCATCCCTGAAATTTCGCAACACCATCATGGGATCACCCTGTATACAGTGAGGTGACAAAAGTTATGGGATAGCTCCTGATATCGCGTCGGACCTCCTTTTGCCCGGAATTGCGCTGCAACTCGATGTGCCATGGACTCTATAAGTCGTTGGAAGTTCCCTGCAGAAATATTGAACCATGCTGCCTCCTACAGTCGTCCACAATTGCGAAAGCTTTGCCGGTGCTGGATTTTCCTATCGTTTATGTCCCATAAATGTTCGATGGGATTCATGTCTGTGATATGGGTGGCCAAATCATTCGCTCGAGTTGTCCAGAATGTTTTTCAAACCAATTGCGAACAAACAATTGTGGCGCGGAGACATGGCACATTGTCATATGTAAAAATTTCGTCGTTCATAGGGAACATGAAGTCCACGAAGGGCTGCAGATTGTCTCCAAGTAGGTGAACACAACCAATTCTAGTCAATGGTCCAGTAGATTTCGTGAATACACAGTCCACACCATTATGGAGCCACCGCCGGTTCGCACAGTGCCTTGTTGAGAACTTGAATCAATGACTGGGGTGTACGACACTTTCAAACCCTACCATCAGCTCTCATCAACTGAGATCGGGACTCATCTGTAGTCCTCTGGGGTCCTACCAATATGATCACGAGCCCAGGAGAGGCGCCGCAGGCGACATCGTGCTGTTAACAAAGGCGCTCGCGTCCGTCGTCTGCTACCATACCCCATTAACGCAAAATTTCGCCATACTCCTGTGACGCATACGTTCGTCGTACGTTCCACGTTGTTTTCTGCGGTTACTTCTCGCAGTATTGCTTGTCTACTACCACTCTATGCAAACGCCGCAGCTCTGAGTCGTGAAGTGAAGGCCATGAGTCACTGCATTGTCCGTGATGAGGCTCAAATGGCTCTGAGCACTATGGCACTTAACATCTGTGGTCATCAGTCACCTAGAACTTAGAACTACTTAAACCTAACTAACCTAAGTACATCACACACATCCATGCCCGAGGCAGGAGTCGAACCTGCGACCGTAGCGGTCACGCGGTTCCAGACTGAAGCGCCTAGAACCGCACGGCCACCGTGATGAGAGGTAACGCCTAAACTTGGTATTCTAGACACACTCTCGATACTCCTGATTTCGGAGCGTCTAGCTGCAACTACAATTTCGCGTTCAAAATCTGTCAATTTTCGTTGCGCGGTCATAATCACGTCGGCAACCTTTTCACATGAATCACCTGAGTACAAATGGCAGCTCCGCCAATGGACTGTTCTTTTGCACCTCGTGCACGCGATACTACCGCCATCTCTACATGTGCATATCGCTATTCCATGACTTTCGTCACCTCCGTGTAGGTAGCTAGACTTCCAACGGAAAATCATAAATAATGCTATGTTGTCGAAAACAGGAATTTTACTTATGGTAGAATAAGGTGTTTCAACAAAATTTTATTAGTGTACACTGCTGGGTATTACAATTGCAATACAAGAAAATATGCAAGTAACTTTCTTTACTTGCTGCTCGTATTGGAAGAATACGCGATTAATTTGTAGGTTCAAAAATCCCAAAGCGAAGAATTTTTCTTAACCTTCCAAAAGTAATTGTGGACAGGCCACTTCTTTAGGAACTAACCTCTAAACGTTTGTGCGCGAAGTTTAATGGATAACTCGGAAATTACGGCTCTAGGCATAGTTCTTATAGTGCGGAAATTGCAAAAGAAATATCTCTCTCTGACTAACGCTGTCTGACGAGAGTAATATGTTGTTCATGGTTTCGACCAGATTGCGAATATCTACCTGGGTACAGATTACAAGCCTTCAAGTTAAAGTATGTGAAGGGGTCGTATAGTAGCAATGATGAAACTCAATACTCACATTTGTCCTTAAACACATTTACGAGATTAACATACAAAATGAATTTATCAAAAGCTGTGACAGTCCTTTAATCTAGATTTGCATGAAGATTAAATGGAAAGGAGTGTGACTCCGATGTCATTTATATTACTTCTTTTCCACTTAAGAATTTACTCTCTTCAAATGTTCAACGAAGCTCCCTGACACCAATTTTTACTTTTTCTATTTTTATTTTTTTCCGCTTTTCGCTGTATTCAAACTCGTGTCTGTGTGTCGTGGTGTAACGTCCGTTTGCAACAGGTAGATGTGTGGAAGGAACCTGTAATAATTAGTTACTTTCATGTTCCATGGTTCATATTGCATGATAAATCGTCATGATGTGGAACGAGTCATTTTACATTCATATTGCAAATTAATTTGCACATCTATTTGTACTCTAACACCACCATATAATTTTTTCCCCGAAATAAAAACAAGATATACACATTGAGTTAGCAATTCCTACCCGCCATCTTTTACACATTACAAACTCAGAAATTCTTCTTCGGGATAGAAGGAGTTGTCAAGGAGACAGATTTACAATTTATTTTCAAATTTTACCTTGCTGTCTGTTAGACATTTTATATCACAGGCTAAAAGGTCAAAAACTTTTCCTGCAGCGTTGTGCACCCCTTTCTGTGCTAAAGACAACCTTAATGTTGAGTAATGAATGTCATTTTATCTTCAAGTATTGTACCTCATAGTTCCTTTTGAACTGTACTGGATTATTTACAACAAACTTTATGAAGGAGTAGATATACTGTGGAGCAGTAGTCAGAATGCCCAACTCCTCAAACAGATGTCTAGAAGGTGATCGCGGGTGAGCACCACATATTATTCTTGCAGCACGTGTTTGAGCAATGAAGACCTTCTTTCTTAGAGATGAGTCATCCCAGAACATTGTTCCGTATGATATTATTGAATGAAAATAATCAAAATATATCAACTTACTGATTTCCCTCTCGCCAAAACTTGCTATGATTCTAAGTGCAATTGTGACTGAACTAAGTTTGCCTTGGATAGGTCACAGAAAATACCTACCGGTGCTATTTTGTAATTTAATGCTTGTAATATCTGGTGTGTGGACATGTAAATGGCATTCTCCGTAGAGCAACCCTTCTGAAACCCAAACTGTGGTTTGCTAAGGATATTATTGTTACCAGGTGAGACAGTACTCTAGAATACATCACCTTCTCAGAATTTTTGGAAAATGATGTTAGTAGTGAACTAGGTCGGTAGCTACTGACGTCTTTCTTATCACCTTCCTTAAAGATAGTTTTATCAATGGCATATTTTAGTCTCTACGGAAAAATGCCTTGAGTTAGTGATACACTACATATTTCGGACAATACCGCACTTATTATATGGGAACAAATCTTTAGTACTATAGTGTGTAAGAGGTCCGAGCAGATGTAATTTCGATGTATTGCTCATGCGCTGCCTGCTATATGCAAGGTCTCTGACCGGAGAGCAGTGTTGACTGCAGTAGGAACTGTAGCTGTAGCAGTAAGTTGTTGCTAGTCTGGTCTGGAGTCTGCTCTGGCCTGGTCTGGTGTATCGCGTTGGCTGGCCCGGTCGCGGTGCAGCGATGCCGGAGCCTGAGTATTATTGTATAAGGTAAAAAAGCAGCCTCGCGCACGTGTAGTAATGTTATCTCAAGTCGCATGTAAATGTTTTAAAACTCTCGTAATAATAATCTTCCTCATAAAAAGTAACTTTTAACAACCATTCATTTCAATTTAAAGAATTTACTAATTTCTCCCATCTATGATCATCCCGATTATTGCAATAGAAAAATCAGTTGCTCCCTTTCATAAATGACAGATAGGTCGGCCAGCATTGCACAGAGCTGTGCCGGAAAAATTTATTGTAAGAGCAGATATATCCAGCGACTTCATTGATGTAAGAATTTTTCCTTTTTTTATTCAGAATGATCTTTCAGGGCCATGACGCAGCACTGCTGTCGTCCAAAATTTACCAGGTTAAATTCACAGTGAATTATTGAAAAACCATAAGTGAGCGACAATTCAATTGAGAGGTTTAGGAATTTTTCTGTTTTGAGGTTACGCTAAATGTGAATGAATTTTGAGGTTAGATTACATCAGAAAGAATTTTGTGTGGAGGTTAATGTGAGAAAGAATTTTTGTGGGGAGATTAAATGTAAATGAATTTTGTAGGGAGGTTACAAAAGAGAAAAAATTTTGTGGGGAGGTCACACTAAATTAGAATCATACTCATATTATTTATTATTTAAATTTTGTGGGGAGGTTACACTTGGCGACAACCGTCCAGGATCGTATTTCCTTGTGAATCTCTGAGAAGCAGTCATACATCTGCTCTTATTTACTTAAATGTAGTTTGCATCTGGCGCAACGCATTTACTAATTTGTCACTCTTTCTTTCACAGATCATCTGCAATTTATTGCTCTTTGTTGTAATTGTGTTTGTTCCATTTCGCTTTGTCTTTGTTTCATTTTGTGCATAATTTTGATTTGCGAAAAATGCCGCAAAAACTGTTAACAGTACATCGCGATGTACAATGAGTGAAATAGCCGACTCGAATAATTTGACCAATAATACTTGCGACACTCAGTGTAATAATGATAATCCCGTAATTACAGATAATCAGTGCCTGCCGATCACTAGTATTGAGTTAAATCGTAATTATGGGCAAACAAATTCAATTATGTCCACAGTAAATTTAACAATTGATGACGCGGCACGTCCCGATACAATGAACACTGCCCAGTTTGACACACCCGGTTTGCAAAGTTTGCATAGTGAACAGATAATTGTTTCTAACGAAGGTGAACAACGTAGTCAAAATACGTCAGATTTATTTGATTCCGAGATAGTGACTAACAATGCACATCCAATTGGCGAACCTGTTCAAGAATCAGAGAATGACCAAATGGTTATACAAAACGCAGCAAATGCAGATACACCAACAAACAGCACAGAGAATAGAGTAGGTAATATTGGCATGGATCAAGTTATGGCATTATTGCTACAACTTAATGAAAATTTCAGTCAAAGAAAGAACAAGAAGACAATTTCAAACAACTTAATGAAAAACATGACAACCATAATGAAAATTTCAAACAGTTGAATGAAAAACACGACAACCTAAATGAAGAGAACAAACAACTTAGTGAACAGATTGCAGCCGTTGCCGCGCAATGTCATGATACCAAAGAACAATTACGTGAGGAAATTAAGGCTTGTGCTAGGAACAGTAGCAAAGAAATTAGATCTGTTGCACAAGAATTAAGTAATACATATGCAGCCACAACTAAATTACTTAGAGACGAAATTAGTGCAGTCGTTAAACAGTGTTCTGAGAACGCAACACAGTTACGCGACGATTTTAAATTAATGACATCAGAACTTTCACGCACACTGGATGCGAAAGTAGACGCGAAATTTGACCAACAGAACAGCCAAGTTGACGAACGTTTTAATCACCACCTACACAACAGTGAAAAGCGTTACAGTAAATTTATACAGGAACAGAATAAAGTAAAGCAACAAGTCATGGAAACAATTACTGCACAGAGACAGGAAGATAAGCGTAAATTGTTTCAGAAAGCAAAAACATACGTAGACAACAATATTGCTACAGTATCAAACGAAATCAAACAGTTGAACACCGAATTGCACGATGAAATCTCCGATCTTAAAACAAAAACAGACACACACGCATTAGGCTTTCAGACAATGACCAACAGACTTGAAAAGTTGGAACTAATACAGGTTCCGGATGCCATCAAAGCAGACGTTAAAAAATTGAACAAAAATACACGTAAATTACAAAAACAAATTAATGCTTGTGATACTAAAAACGATGATCAGGTAAAAGCACTGACTGAAAAATATGATGAATTGGCCAGTCGTATTGACGTTATCGAAAGTAATAATGACACCAAATCAGACGATACGTCACCAGTTTCGTTTAATCAAACACCCGAATTCCAAAATTTACAGCAGACGATCAGTGAGATAGGTTCGTCCAATAATACATTACGTAGAAAATTGTCAACTTTACAGCACGAAGTGACGGAGATGAAAAATATTTCAGCCTTTAACATGTCACAGCATACACCACATTCCGAACATTTGTCACACTCACACAGCCAGTGTAACTTAGGTAATTTACAGAGACTACGTAACTTAGAATCCGAAGAGACACAGACAAGCAGATTCTCATACAATCCTGAACCTGTTCAGACATACAGAGACGATTATTTTTATTACAAACACTTTCTATCTGTTAAGAAATTTAAAGTGCTTAATAATGACAGAAGACAGATTCACGCTTTGGACTGGATACGACAATTTGCTTTTGTATTTTCATCAGCTTGGCCTGTAATGCAGAAACTAAAATTTATTTGTAGCGCGTAATTGACCTCAGGGGATTCATTACGTTTTAATGAGTATGTGCCGTAGCGTGCACAGGGCCCCGAGCCGTAGTAGTGCTATTTCATCTTTAGTTTTCTGCACTGCTGCCTTCTCTTTTACTATCCTTTATATCTATCAAAACAGCTCTTCAACTATCGGTCTATCTAGGGTTAAGAATGAGTAAAGAAATCTGATATGAAGAGTTTTACCAAAAGTGACAGTTTTCATTAGATACTCCCGAAATGACAAGTAATACCAGCATAATTTTAATAACCAGACAAAATTTCAATCATCAGTATCGTCAAAATTATCAGCAACAGGAATCACATTTTGGTAACAATAGAGGTTTTTCCCATCAACAGCAACAAAACCAACCGGTTAGCATACCTAACCAACAATGCAGTCTGCAAGGTCAACCAAGCTTTAATGTTTCGCCGCCTACACGTATAGCGTCGGCCACACCAAATAGTAACGCACAGCAACAAGGAAATCAGTGCGTACAGAAAACACACCATTTCAACTCATATCGCAATGCACCGTATAGAAATGACTATCATGACAGACGTAAAAGTAATGAGCACAATTTTCAGCGTACATTTCATAACAGTCGGTCTTACCAGCAGCAAAATCATCCGCAACAACAGATTATCATGAATGAACCAGACAGTAGATATCATCCCGAGCGTAATGCGTCAGGACGAAATAACAGAACAGTACAAATAGTCGAAATGCCACAGCATCCTACCGCAAATAATAGCACGTCAGAAAGAATTTAACTAGATACAGTACAGGTTGCATCTTCCAGCAATGCAAGCAATACTTTTGACACAGAGAATCTTGTTTACGAAAATGTTATTACTTTTGACGACATCCGAGACACTCTTTTGCAGGAAAAACCAGTTATTCAAAAAACCATTTCACACCCTGTCATTGAAGTAAAGATTGGATCATCCAAATTTTCAGCAGTAATCGATTCTGGATCATCTATGTCAGTTATAAATGAGGAAACTTTCAACGAATGTAACAAAAAGAATACCTATCCTACGTTACCATTAGGCAAAACTAAAGTAAAAGGAGCAATATCTGGTAAAGGAGTAGATGTAAAATTACAGACACACTTATCGTTTTGTATTGCAGATCATACGTTTCACTCAAATTTTTGGATTGTTCCCTTATTGACAACAGACGTTAATTTAGGTACGAATTTTCTGGTACAACACGACGCAATTATTGACTTTCAAAATTCCTATTTAATGTTAAAGGATGAAAATGTACAACTGGCTTTAGAATTTCAGCCTCTTTATCTGCAGAAGAACAAACAATTAATCGTACAGAGGTCATTTCTGCATCACGTAACATAGACTGTCATTCCACATTGTTCACAGATACGTACGTACACAAATATAATACTCCAGACGAAGCCGACTATGACGTTATACAGA
This sequence comes from Schistocerca americana, assembly GCF_021461395.2. NCBI lineage: Eukaryota > Metazoa > Arthropoda > Insecta > Orthoptera > Acrididae > Schistocerca > Schistocerca americana. The sequence goes on from NC_060120.1 coordinate 214,011,166, forward strand.
TGATTTCTGATAAAGTTAAACAGAGCAATGCAAATACAGACGACGAACGTACTCAACTACACAACATTCTTTTACAGCAAGCTCCAGTTTTTGATAACGTCCCTGGTACTCTGTCCGGTTTATGTATAAATTTCAAGTTAAACAGCACGACACGTTTAAAGCCAAACATTATCCCATTCCATATATTCACAGAGAACAAGTTAAGAAAGAATTGCAAGCTATGCTTGACCAAGGTATTATTGAACCAGCAGTTAGTCCGTACATAAACCCGCTCCATATTGTTAAGAAAAAGGATGGTTCACTTCGCCTCGTACTTGATTCGCGTCACATCAATGACATTATTATTAATGAAACAGATCGCCCACAGACACTAGAAGAACTTCTACAGAAATTTCATGGTACTGCTATTTATTCCACATTGGATTTGAGGTCGGGATTTTGGCAAATTCAGCTCCATCCGAACTGCAGAAAGTACACAGCTTTTCTCTGTTTTGGTGACTGTTATCAATTTTGTAAATTACTGTTCGGTTTAACTATTTCTTCAGCAGCATTTATTCGCGGTTTGAATAGTACACTTCCGACAGAACTTAAAGACAGAATCACAACGTATGTAGACGACATTCTTATTGCAGAAGCTAACTGGTCTGAACACAATTTGATACTTGAACAATTGTTACGAACTTTTCGTGCACAATCTTAGCAAATCGCACTTTGGCAAAACTTCTATAAAATTTCTTGGACATGTAATTTCAGCAGAAGGCATTGCGCCTGACCCGGAGAAACTTCAAGCTTTACGTGACATTACTGTTCCTACGACGAAGAAACAACTACGCAGCTTTTTGGGTTTAATTAACTTTTTCCGTAAATTTATTCATTACACTGCTTTAGACACCCCTAGATTATGTCAATTGACAGGTAAAAACACTATTTGGTCGTGGGATAGCCAAACACAGTCTGAATTTGTCAATCTGTTGTCAATTTGTTGAATGCACCACTTTTATCACATACAGATCTTACTAGAAATTTTTCCATTGCCACCGACAGTTCTAACACCGCTTTAGGCGTACACGTTTTTCAGGAAATTGAAGAAGACGGTACTACAGCAATTAAAAACATCGCCTTTGCGAGTCGCATTCTGTCACCTGCTGAACGCAATTATTCTGTTACAGAACTTGAAACATTATGTGCTGTATGGGCATTTACGAGATTTCGGCATTTTCTTTATGGAAGACATACGACCGTTTACACAGACCATAGATCTATCCAGTTTTTACTTTCAGCAAAATTTACACGTGACAGGTTAAGCAGATGGAAACTTTATTTACAGGAATTTAGTTTTACAATTGTTCACATTCCCGGCACACAAAATGTTGTAGCAGACGCACTATCCCGTTCTCTCAGCAACAATCAGCAAGACATCGCAACCAACTTCTGCCAAGCAAATTCTAGCGTCATGTACATTCAACAAGTTGATTTGAAAATTTCATTTCGTCGTCATTACGAGATATAGCACAAGAGCAGAGCAAAGACAACGTATGGAAAGAAATTAAACACCTTTGGCAAGATAGGAATAATGTTACCATCAGAAACCATTACACTGTACGCAGTAACATTCTGTTTCGCCGCTCTCACCCTGACAGCAACAATTGGTTACTATGTATTCCTGACGAGCTTGATAACAAGTTAATTTGGTATACTCGTTTAAGTTACGGACATTACGGAGCCAGAAAATGTTTTCTTATACTGAGACAGAACTGTTATTTTGCCAACATGGAGAAACGTATTCGACGAGTTTTAGCGTCATGTAAAATCTGCTAGAAAGCTAAGTCAGACACGACTTCACATATTCCTCCGTTACATGCCATTGTACCTGTTAAATTGAGACACATGGCCGCTGTAGACATCTTTGGTCCGATTCCCAGAATTAATAGAGGTTTTTGTTACATCTTTGTCGCTGTTGAAGTCACTTAGAAATTTGTTACCTTCACTCCGTTACGCAAAGCTACTGCTAAATCTGTTTCGAATGCATTTGTAAATCATTTTTTATTTCATGTAGGGCATGTATTGAAAGTAATTTCCGACAATGGATCACAGTTTCGATCTGCTATATGGACACGTATGTTACGAGCAAGAAACATTTCTCTGATCTGTATATCCAGGTACCACGCTTCTTCGAACCCTTGTGAACGACTAATGAAAGAAATTGGTAAACTATGTAGAATATACTGCCATAAAAGACATATTGATTGGGACAAACACATACTCTCATTCCAGGATGTAATTAATTCCATACCAAATGAATCTACAATGTTATCTCCGACTGTTATACCGAAAAATGTTGAACCACCCAACAAAATGAAAGAATTAGAATCCTTTCCTACATCTCGTCGACTACGACATCATGAAATAATTGACATTGCACTCAACAACATCAAACGTGCCGTAGAGCGCCGGAGAAGACAGCAAAAACAGGTTTGTACACGCCGTGACTTTCACATTGGACAGAAGATATTAGTAAGCACACATTATTTATCCAACAGAGGAAAGAGTAGGTGTAGTAAATTTGAGCTTCTATACGCAGGTCAATATCGAATTCGCAGCATTCCTCACCCCAATGTAGTACATGTCGAAACTTTGAGAACCAGAAAAAGCAAAGGCAATCACCATGTCTCCAATATAAAACGCTTTATTGAATGAACATACTTTATGATTTATCACACTGTAATGCCATTTCCTGATTTTTATATGGCCACTTATGCAATTATATTTATATGAACACTTACTGATGATTATTGTATTTTTACTTGGCAAGTGCCTGGCAAGGTAAGGTTAGCAGGTCGCTTTTCTTGTCGTTACACATCAGACCGTGCACATTTTTGCAGATAAACTTACATATTTTATGACCACTTGAGCAATTATATTTATGTGAGTACTTACTGATAATGATCGTATTTTTTCTTGGCAAGTGCCCGGCAAGGTAAAGTTAGCAGGTCGCTTTTCTTGTCGTTACACATCAGACCGTGCACATTTTTCCAGATAAACTTACATATTTTATGACCAATTATGCAACTCTATCTATGTGACTACTTACTGATGATTATCATATTTTTTCTTGGCAAGTGCCCGGCAAGGTAAGGTTAGCAGGTCGCTTTTCTTGTCGTTATATATCAGACCGTGCACATTTTCCATTTTTCGTGTATGTACGATTGTTTTCCAGTTTTGTCTGTATGCACTATAAAATGTTTAAGATGTGACAAACACCAGTTGACTTTGACATATTTCCTTAAGATATCTCAATATCGTGACTATTTTACATTTTTTTTGCTACTACATTATGATACTCTGTGTACTTTTTTTTTTGCACTTGAAAACTCTCTATGTTTTTGACAATACGTTTTCTGTCATGCTATGCTGTATGCTTAATTATATCACTAGAAACAAGTTTTTATTTAATGGGTATATGATTTAAATGCAAGATATTAATCCTTATTCATCATTTTCAGAAAGCAATAACGTGTAAAAGAAATAAATTAAACAAACCACAGTGGATTACTATGAAGTGGAAATTTCACCTTCGGAATGAACGAAATAAAATGCAGTACCTCGTCATGAAGAGTATATGGATCAGAATTAACAAGCATTAACAAGAATATACTATACACATCGTATGATAGCAGTCTTAACTAATTTTTTCTTTCAGAATACGAGGCGATTGATGCAGGCTGTCAGACAGAACTACACATCTTAGTTTTAGTGATGAAATATGCGAGAAATAAGAAACTCTATACTATGAATAGTTGTATGAGTAAATGGTAATATGAATAATGAATAATGAAGTGTCTTTTTTGCAGATGATAATAAATGATGATGAATAGTTATATGAAGAATATGGTAATATGAATAATGAAGTTTTTCTTTGCAGGTGATGATAGTGATAAATTTTATATGGCCACTTAACGCACCACTTTTAAGTTTTTCTTTGCAGATGAGAATAATGATGAAGTTTATATATTTACTATTAGTTAGGAGATGCTATGTAGTTATTTAAGTATTTGTTGCAGTTCGTTTTGACAGTATGTCTTATATCACATGGTATAATGACTGAATGTTTTGGAAAGGACAGCTAAAGTACATACATATTGAGTACACGTTTCATTACCTGTTAATTCGAAGTTCACTACTTCTCAGCATAATATGCGTTTCTTCTTTCAGCTTAATAATCCATTTTGTATTTTTTCCAGGAGAAGCTATTCATGAAATTAATGTGCTACAAGCAGTTAGTTATCAAACCTGTTCTAGTACTTGCATTTTTTTTTACCGATTTGTGTGTGTCATTCATGAATGTGATCACATATACTCTACCTGTTTCACAACCTTGCTAGAGCTGACTCATGACGAATGACGTTACTAATCCTTATTTGCAGCAATAAGTCAAAAGCAAACATTTTCATGCCCCAGCAAGTAATTATCGATCCCAACGCTATGCATTGCTAGCACAAAAATGCTACTAGTTTAAGAGGTATTTATAATACTAAATATAATGCAAATTTCTCAGATGTATTATATCTATGTATTATTGGAACACAGACATTGAGTAATAGTTACAGTGTGTTACATTTTAAATATGTCCCATGTCACTTGAATGATGAGTTCTGAGTAATACTGAATGAAGTTTTGTAATGATACATAAATACTATGCCAATAATTTCTGTAAATAATATTTTTGTTATACTCTATACATGCTATGCCAATAATTAACTCTCATTTTTAATGATGACTTCTGAATAATACTGAATAATGTTTTATAAAACTATATGAATACTTTGTAACTGGCCAATGAATGCCACTGTTTCTTATATTTTAAATTTGTCTTATGTCATTTACATGATATCATATACGAATACCAGTAGCTTAATGCTACACTCATAAACTCTTGTTTTGAATGGTGACTTCTGAATAATGCATAAAAATCGTTTGTAACTGGCCAATGAGTGCCAATGATTACTATAACTAGATGAATTATGTAAATGGTATGCCATTAATTAACTCTTGCTTTGAATGATCACTTCTGAATAATGCATAAAAATGGTTTGCAACTGGCCAATGAGTGCCAATGATTACTATAACTAGATGAATTATGTAAATGGTATGCCATTAATTAACTCTTGCTTTGAATGATCACTTCTGAATAATGCATAAAAATGGTTTGCAACTGGCCAATGAGTGCCAATGATTACTATAACTAGATGAATTACGTTAATGCTATGTCATTAATTAACTCTTGCTTTGAATGATCACTTCTGAATAATGCATAAAAATGGTTTGTAACCGGCCAATGAGTGGCAATATTTGGTGAAATCAGATGACTTATGAATAATATTCTGTAATACTGCACACGTAGTACAGAAATAGTTAGTAACTAGGCAATGAGTGCCAAAAATTACTCAGATCAGTTGATAGACTAATGTCATTCTCAATGATGACTAGCATAAGACTTAATGTCCTTCTCGTTCTGACCTAATTACCAGAAATTACTGCAATATCCGTTTGTCCTGTCCATCCTCATGACCATGGAGCACTATATTTGGATTTTGCACTAATTCTACGTTGGTGTACCTTACAAGAGTGTCGTGTTGACACATCATGCTGTCCATCACCTTGAACGATGGAGATGTTATTATTGTCCCACTATTTGGTGTACTTAATGTACTACCAAAATGATAACATTCAATATTAATACGACATTTCAGTGTCTTGGCTACACTGATTCATACTTCAGGGAAGAGAACTTCAGATTGTCTCACTTGGTGTTGTGCTTCTGTAGGAAGATATGGACTTTCAGTGCAGCTACGTGCAACCTATTGTGCTACAACCATGATGCAATCCTTCCCTTGCCTTTCCTAGTTCTTTTAAAATGGTAGAGACATATACAGTGCGTGTGCACTTTATGTCATTTGTTAATGTGTTTTGTACTCATTGCGTATACATTTTGTCATTGCTTGATATTTGTCATTGCTTGATATGTTCTGTACTCAGTGCATGTGCACTCTATTTCATTTCATGTTCTGCACTTATATATACATATTCTGTGACTGTAAACTTAGTTAATTAAGTAGATTTTAGAAAAATTTGTTGCTCATGGCAAGTCCAATTGACTCACCATCGCTGTCAAATTTTTGCCCCCCCCCCAGTGGAGGGTTACGTAAGAGGTCCGAGCAGATGTAATTTCGATGTATTGCTCATGCACTGCCTGCGATATGCAAGGTCTCTGACCAGAGAGCAGTGTTGACTGCAATAGGAACTGTGTAGCTGTAGCAGTAAGTTGTTGCTAGTCTGGTCTGGAGTCTGCTCTGGTCTGGTGTATCGCGTTGGCTGGCCCGGTCGCGGTGCAGCGATGCTGGAGCCTGAGTATTATTGTATAAGGTAAAAAAGCAGCCTCGCGCACATGTAGTAATGTTATCTCAAGTCGTATGTAAATGTTTTAAAACTCTCGATATAATAATCTTCCTCATAAAAAGTAACTTTTAACAACCATTCATTTCACTTTAAAGAATTTACTAATTTCTCCCATCCATGATCATCCCGATTATTGCAATAGAAAAATCTGTTGCTCTCTTTCATAAATGACAGATAGGTCGCCCAGCATTGCACAGAGCTGTGCCGGAAAAATTTATTGTAAGAGCAGATATATCCGACGACTTTATTGAGGTAAGAATTTTTCCTTTTTTTATTCAGAATGATCTTTCAGGGCCATGACGCAGCACTGCTGTCGTCCAAAATGTACCAGGTTAAATTCACAGTGAATTATTGAAAAGTCATAAGTGAGCGACAATTTAATTGAGAGGTTTAGGAATTTTTCTGTTTTGAGGTTACGCTAAATGTGAATGAATTTTGAGCTTAGATTAAATCAGAAAGAATTTTGTGTGGAGGTTAATGTGAGTAAGAATTTTGTGGGGAGGTTACGAATGAGAAAAGAATTTTGTGGGGAGTTTACAAGTGGATACATCATCAAAAACAAAAGGGTTTTTATTCTTGAAAGAATATACGACCCTCATAATTTCAGAAGTAGAAGTTGGTGGTATATTTATATGATGTAATTTTATGAGAGTTACTTCTTCAACATATTGCTGTTATCTTTCTCTATGATTTCTACTACGTTTAAGAAACGATTATTAAATACATTTCCGACCTGCGACTTGTCATTTATAACCCTTCCACTTAATCAATAGTAATGTTATCCTCACCTGTGGTTGGTTGTCCTGTCTCTTTCTTCACTATGTTCCGTACTGCCTTAACTCTGTTGTCAGACGTACTAATTTCTGACATTATGTGCATGTTTCTTGATTTTTTAAGAACTTTTGTTAATAATTTTGAGTAGTTATTGTAGTGCACAACTACTGCGGGGTCTCTACTTGCCAAAAGTTACATTTCGCTTCTCCTTTCATAAGATACTTTAATCCCCTTAGTGATCCATGGTTTTTTACATGGCTGTTTAATGTCCCTTCCGACTAGCTTATGAGGAAAGCAGTTTTCAAATACTGATATGAATTTATCATGGAGTAGATTAAATTTTATATTGGCATTGGGTTCTTTATAAATTTCATCCGAGGTTGTTTCTTGTAAACTACTCTTAAAAACATTTGCCCTGTAGTCATTAATGATTCTAACTGACTTCCACACTGCAAGGCACAACGTCATTTATCCTGACTAACCATGCATCATGTTCAGAGAGAGCATTTGTTACTGGGTAAACCAGTTATTTTCTTTCTTTGTGCCTCATCAAAGAAAACATTATCAATTAGGGACCTACTGTCTTTATCCACCCGTGTTGGAAAGTCAACAACTGAGAGAAAATTATAGGATCCAAATAAGGTTTCCAGATCATTTTTCCTATCATAATTTTGTAGAAAATCTACACTGAAGCCACCACAGATTATGAACTGCTTGCTGATATCTCGCAGACAGCACAGTAAGGAATTCAGGTTCCTCATAAATAATTCAAAATTTCCCATTGGGGATCTGTATACTGTTACAATTAAAAGTGAGCTGTTTTTCAGCATTAATTTACAAGCACACACTTCTATGTGCTGATCACTACAAAATCTACTTGTGTCAGTGGTTTTGAACTTGTGTTCTGTCTGAATATATTCAATAACTCCTTTTCCAATATTAGTTCTGCATGAGTAAACTGCTAGACTGTAATCTTTTACACGTAACTTATGTAACCCTGTGGTGACCTGGTGCGCAGACGGGCACAGGATGTCTATCTTTTCCTCTAAATTTTGCAAGCGGGCAAGAAGCTCTTCTACCTTATTACTTAGTCCTCTAATATTTTGGTGGAATAAGCTAACCTTACTTTTCTGTGCCTTCTTGTGGGGCTCTTCTGTTATAGTGACTTCTTTCAAAACAGGGTGCCTAAAACATGATTCCGACCTAAAAAAGGTGGCCCTCAGATATCAGTAACATAGAATTGATTCTGGGCGACTACTGGGCAGCCAAAAGGAAGTGCATTGCAAATGGGAAACACAAACGTTTGATGACAAGGCAACAAATCAACTGAGTCCTCCACCGGAAACACGGACAGAGTGTCGGAGATAAGTCCCTGCAGTCGCACTCCGCTCTGTGTCCTCGCTGGCTCAGTCGGCAGTCGGCTCTCAGCCGTGGCAGCGTGCGGACGGCCCCGCGCGCCGGCCAGTGCTCCGCTGCAGGCGTTGTTTACTTCCGCGTCGTAGCTTCCAGGCTTGCGTCCGTCCACCGTGAACAACATGTCGAGCGCTTACCGCCGTGCGACCCTTAAAGTTTCCTTCCCAGCTGAACATGCGCGACCTCGTGCACATGAAGTTGAAACGTTCATACGTGAAGAAGTTCGTTTAGATCCTAACCACGTTATCGGAATCCATTTTTCGATCACGAGTAGTGTCGTTCATATTAAAATGACAAACACCGAGGTGTGTGAAGATGTTATTCGCCGCCATGCCAATGGACTTAAGTTCAAATACTCTGATGGTCACGTCGGAGCTGTAACACTTGAACTCGCAGAGTACGGTCAACGCACGATTAGGGTGTTTGAACTACCTTTTGAAGTGCCGAAGGACGAAGTTGTCTCTGCGTTACAACCATACGGTAACGTCATCGGTTACGTAGAGGAAAAATGGCAAACCTTCACGACCTACCATGTCCTTAATGGTGTGCGTCAGGTCAAAATTGAACTGAAAAAGCATATACCATCATTCCTGACCATTGGCGGGGTGCGAGCCATTGTATGTACGACGGCCAACCCCGAACATGTGCGGGTTGTGGACAAGAAGGCCACGTCAGATCCGCCTGCATGCGACGTCGCCTGATCCAGACGCCGGTCGGGGAGGAAGCGTCCCCAGCGGTGATGACTCAGATCCCTGTCACATACGCCAAGGTTGCCCAGGAAGGTAGCACCTCTACACAGAGTCTTCCTGCTCCGTTGACGTCGTCTGATCAGGTAGATGCAACCGCTCCTGAGATTCCTTCTGAGGTGCCGCAGACGCCAGATCCTAACCTGCCGAATCATCGCAGCACTGTGACTGAAAATGCTACTGAGATGGACGTTGATCCGGGAGTGGTACCTACTTCTGCTTTCCTTCAGACTGGTCCAGAGTCAGACGAAAGCCACCCGCCATCGGACTCTGAACGACTTGTTCGAAAACAAGGGTCGACACGAAAGAGAAAGAAACGTAGCCGTACACCCCCTGATGAATCCATTCTACGGATGGATACCGGGGATGCAGACCCGAAGATGGACGACAAACCGATCTCTGATGACCGAAAGGCTGATGCGACAGACCCGCCACAGGCGACCACTGGCAACGAACACCCCTCATTACTGACGCCGTCGCCCCCACAGGTCGACGTTGAAGAGAACCTATCCGATGAGACGAAAACTACGTCTCTTCTCCACGTGGATGCCGTGCACAGCCGATGCCCTACCGCAGCATCAGTCTCCTGGGCAGACGACGTGGAGATCGAAGGGACTGGGGTGGATGCTGCTGATGATGGGGGACCCCCATCGGTTGCGCCCGCGCCCGCAAACTCTCCACAATAGCAGCCTCTTCAGCGGACCGGCAAGATCGACGACCTCTCGCTCCTGAAGAAGAAGCCCCGCCTGTGCCTGTGGGACTCCAACACCAGCATTATCGTGTCGCAACGATTAACCTCGCGACCATTCGTGCGCCCCACAAACTAGCGCTGCTCCGCGATATGATTTATGATGCGGACATAGATATTGCGCTTTTTCAGGAAGTGCATGTCGCCGATTTTTCACCACCACATGGCTTCACGGTGCATCTTTCTCCCGCTTCGGACACCGGTAGTGGTGTTGCCATCATCTTACGCGAAGGTCTTCCTGCCGAAGATGTCCTATACCTCCCCAGCGGCAGAGGTATGGCCCTTACTCTCTTTAGTGTACGCATCATCAATATTTATGCGCCGTCGGGCTCCAGCTACCGTCGTGAACGCAATGCCTTCTTCGCGAATGAAGTCACACCCCTTTTTATGGGACCACACGATGACTGGATCATGGGTGGAGACTTCAACTGCACCCAGCGACCTCAGGATCAATTGCCGCGTCACTCACCATGCGCAGCTCTGGAAACAGTCGTCACGCGGCTACAATTTGTCGACACGTGGAGACATGTTCACGGTGATCTTTTGGGCTTTACGTACCACACTGCGCACTCATCTAGCCGACTGGATCGCATCTACATCTCGCGATCCCTAATTCAACACACTCGACAGGCTGAAATCTGGCCTGTTGCTTTCTCAGACCATGAGGCTTACTTCTGTGATGTTGTTCTCACAAGACAGGCAGTATGGCACGGACGTGGTTTATGGAAACTGAACACGGCACTTCTTAATTCACCTGACTGTCGACTTCTAATAGAAGACACTTGGATCACATGTAATAGACGCCGACCCACGTATCCGTCTACCATATCCTGGTGGATCCAGTGTGTAAAACCTGCTCTTCGAAAAACTTTAATCCGGTATGGCAAAGATGTTGTCGCCTGGAGGAAGAGCACTGTGGACTTTTACTATAGGATCCTACGAGAATGCTCCACGATGCCAGCCTCCCCTGAGCGCCATACAAGGATGAACCAAGCTAAGGCCCAAATCTCCAATCTCATGCGACGGCATTTGGAAGGGGCGATAGTACGATCTCGTTCTGCTGATCGCATGCCTCATGAACATCCGTCAATGTACCATATCATCCAAGAACGACAAAATCGACGCCGAAAATTGATTCACGTCCTAACGGATCAAGAAGGGCGTCGCTACGTAACCCAATCTGCCATAGGGAATGTGCTTCACGCCCACTACCGGCAGCTCTACGCCGCAGTTCCACATTCCCCAGAGTTGATCGAGGAAGTCTCACAGCTCAACTTCGGTGGTATCCCAGGAGATGCGGCGATTGAATTGATGTCGGAGGTGACTGATGAGGAAGTCCGCGATGCGATCCGGGCAGGAACCATCAATCGCTCCCCGGGCCCCGACGGTCTTCCCCTCGAATTTTATCGCACCTTCCGTGATTTGTTAGAGTCCACCTTCACCTCCATCTGTCGGGAACTGATGTCTCCGGAAGTACCTCTGCCGGACGCTTTCATGGAAGGAATTATTATTCCTGTACATAAACCGCACGGTGGCAACAATATCAGTGATTATCGGCCCCTCACCCTCCTTAACAGTGATATGAAAATCTTCACTCGCCTTTTCGCAGCACGACTTAAAAACGTTGCCCGATATGTTGTGTCGCCAGACCAAGCCTCTTTGGGAGGCGACAACAATATTCGCACGGCTTTATGCCGCTACAGGGATATGATCGCCGTTACCCAGGCACAACGCCTCTCTGGGGCACTTGCGTCTTTGGACTTCAGTCAAGCTTTTGATAGGGTTGACCATTCGTTCCTTACGGCCGTTCTCCACCATATGGGTTTCCCGGTCGCCGTTATCACGGTAGTGATGCGCCTTCTGCGGGGTGCCTCATCCAGGATTATGTACAATGGCAGACTCACTCCACCGATAATAATAGGTCGATCCGTACGTCAAGGTTGCCCTCTATCAGCAATTTTGTACGCCTTTTCCTTGGAATCCTTGCTATGTGGACTAAGACAACGTTTGGTAGGGTTGTCCATAGATCGCTTCCGATTCTGTTGCACGGCCTATGCTGACGATGTCGTCATCTGTTTACGTAATGCCGACGAAGTTCGAGCTGTTTTGACGTGGGTAGCGACTTATGGTGAGGCGTCGGGTAGCTCTTTAAACGTACGTAAGTCACAAGTTATGTTCATTGGCACGGGACTTCCCGTGGAGTGCGTTACACCTCTCACCACCGTTGATACCATTCGTTGTTTGGGAATAGATTTTTCATCTGATCTCCGGCGTTCAGCCACCATCAACTGCCGACGCCTCCTTTTAATGATCAGAGCAGGTCTTATGGACCATCGCCTTCGATCCCTAGATATTCTCCAACGAGCTCGATATGTCAATACATATATCGCATCCCGAGTTCCCCATGTAGCGCAAGTTCTACCTTTCCCGCTTACTGTGGCACGTCGCATGTTGGCAGCGATGGCATCTTTCGTCAGCTCTGGGATGTTGTTCAAAGTTAACTATGCGACCCTTACTCTTCCCCGTGAACGAGGTGGGATAGGTCTGTTTCACGTGCCGGATAGAGCTCGCGCCCTATTTGTCAGCTCCCAGATGACAGTATGGACACGTTGCCCAACGAGCCTCACTGGTCTCCTCCTGTCGGCATACTCGCCGGTCTCACTGTCAGCCCCAGTGATGATCTCGGATGTTCCGGCCCAGTTCCATTATATACGGTACTTCTTTCTGGAACTCAGTTATCTACGCCTCACCTTACCAAGACAGCTTTTACTCAAGACAAAGGCAGTATACAATGTCCTCCAATTAGGTCGTCCACCCAACCCGATTGAACTAAAGTTCCCACAGGTTGACTGGCGTCATGTATGGCGCGCGGTGTTCGCCTGTTACCTTGACACGAATGTTCAATCTGTCTGGTACATAACTGTCAATGGTAAGCAAATCAACCAATTTCGCCTTCATCGTATCCACCTCGCCCAATCACCTCTATGCTCCACGTGTGGAGTGCCAGACAATGATGAACATCAGTTTGTTTGCGGACCGGCGGCGGAGGTTTGGCACTTGGTTCGACGTATTGTGGCTTTTCTAACGCGGGACATTCCGGATCGGATTACTCCCCTTTCATTATTATTTCCGGAACGTGACTATTTTCCTCGGACAAAGACCAATGCTGTGAATTGGATTCGCGGACATGCCATTCACTACTTATTTGGACAAACTGTAGACTCTGTACTCGATTTTTGGACATACCTCAATGAACGTCATTATGTCGTTGTCCGTCACCCAAAATACAGACAATTTTTCTCGAACTTCCTTGGGAGTGCTTTCCACGAGCCGCCTTGCAGCTGGAATGTGTTAAGCCAAGAGAGGAGAAGGTTTCCTGTTTGAACCAATGAACATTTCTGAACAATTGAACGGAACACATCAATTTCGAGAAGACGTGACTCAACATATTACCAGCGGGGCGCAGAAGGCCTCTGATCAATTACACACACACACACAAAAAAAAAAAAAAAAAAAAAAAAAAGTCGGCAGGGCGTCTGCCACACAAGCAGGAAGCCCCGGGTTCGAGTCCCAGTCAGGGCATATATTTTTGATATTTATCAACGCCTATGAGCAGCGTAAGGTGTAGATTTCATTATAACTTCATTCTTCGGGAGCTGCAAGATCATCGTTGATAACTGTACAGATACCAGCTTCATATGGAAAATACTTCTGCTGCGTCATACACGGCGGTAGTGACAGTATGTGTGTCATATGATGGGAATCTCTTAACGACGCATCTAACTTGTTCACCTTGTGAGTGAGTGTGATGTGCCTCCTTGCCCGATTTAGGTGTTCATATGAGTGTGAACGTGATCACGCCCATGGAAATGATGAAAATATAACAGTTTGTCACATAAATTGCAACAAATGACAGCAACATTCTCTGTGCTCTGTCAAAACATATGTTTTTAAGGTTTTTAAAGTTCCGTTTTGAAACTTTTGGCTCTTGAATTCCTTTGTTGTAACATAGTTCACACCCGTATATTTATTGTTTTGATTTCTGTGACATGCCTAGGTGGTATTTTGCCTGCTCTCACTATTCATCACGAGGGAGGTTTGACCACTGCTCGTCCCCTTAGGAGACGAACACCATGATCACTTAACGACGACGCCGTGGCTCTTACACCTTGCTCGATGTGGCACTTCTTAAGCCTGGACCGTTGACTGTTTCTATTTTGCTTTTTTTCACTGTTCAGTACACCTTCTTTCTGTTTTAGTGCCTTATCTGTGTTCAATTTTTGACGGGCTGTCCACTTGTCACCTTACCAATAAATCTGATGGGGGTGCCATGGGGAGTTTCCCTTATACGTATGACTGGACTGCGCCGAGCTGTGCGCTGCACACGTGCTGGGTCCTTGTCGAAGACGGAGTCCTCAGTACCTTTGCGGTACTCCAATATGTTTCTGCCGCGTCGTTACGCCAAGTCGGTGAGGAGTGCCTCGCGTCCTACCGGAATGTCGAACTGGCCACTCTCACGTCCTATCTGCGGGTCGAACTGGACACTTTCGCATCCTACCGGCAAGTGATTCTCCTGCGGTCCTCATTTACGGCCTGTAAATTCCTTGCCGTCAAAAAAGTGACGGTCGCCAACTCCAAATTTACGAAGCACTGTGACCTAATCATGAGGGTTCCCTTCAACAGAGAATCCACCCCCCGCCCCCCCCAAAAAAAGAAAGCACATATTTTCCAGTCTCCAACGGCAACACGAAACTACCCCCTACTACCAAAAGCATTCATTTCAAAGCTGTGATCTGACGTCACAAGTATTTCGCCAACGGCACGTTCTCCCATCTCCAGCCTAACAACTGGGTTGGAGAAATTCAGAGAGGACCATTGCAACGCTGTAGTTTGTTTTCTTTAGCCTGCGCTTTCTACAAGCGGCAGATGCTAATCTTCAAAAAAAGTCTGAAAATATGGAAAGGCAGTCCAGAGCTGTGGCCTGTGCTTTCTACAAGCGGCAGATGCTAATCTAGAAAAGATGTCAGAAAATACGGAAAGGCAGCCGCGACCTGTGGCCTGCGCTTTCTGCAAGCGGCAGATGCTGATCTTAAAAATAAGTCAGAAAATATGGAAATGCGGCCCGGACTCACGCACGCAGCGCCGTACCACACTTGGCCGGACATTTGACGCCAGCAGTCGTGTGGAAGGACAATGTTTGCAGCCTCTTGTGCGTTTCGGGCTGACCACACTTCGAAAAATCTCACGCCATCCGGACCGCGGTCCCGTCCACCGGCCACCGACATACCCTGCCTCACGCCCACTGCTCTGCACATTCGCACGCACCCCAGAATCATACATCAACCATAAAAAACCGTCACTGGTTTAATAAAGAGGTGCTTGCAAATTACACAGGGCACCCTACTGCCAGTCACAGTGTTTTATAATATCAATAACATTTTTTATACTGAAGGTTCTTAGCAGATTAAAACTGTGTGCCGGACCGAGACTCGAACTCAGGACGTTTGTTGTGGGGACAGGTCGAGATTCGTGCATAGGTGGCTCAATTGGTGCTGGCATGGTAGTTCTGCGTGTTCGATCAGGGGGTTAGCTGCCCCTGTAATAAAATACTGAGTTAATGTATCGTCGATGAAGTTGAACAAGTGTCATGGGACGTCCGCTCCGAACATGTAGAAAGAACAATGACTAACAAAATGAGATAACGAGATAAAAAAAGGTTGGTAGACCATTTTCCCACTAAAGGCGAAGGTCCCGACTTCAAGTCTCGGTTCCGACACACACTTTTAATCTGCCAGGAAGTTTCATAGTAGCGCATACTCCACTGCAGAGTGAAATTTCGTTCTCTATTTTTATACTGATTTTCCTTGTTGTCAGCCACAGATTGAAAATACACTGACGGAAAAAAAAAAACTTGCAGCTATAATAAAGAGTTGTGCGACATAAACGAAAGTTGGTAAGTGTGTTTCTACATCTGAAAGATGATTTCCGTTCGAATTTCGCGCCAGTCGCATGAGAGTGGCGCTAATATTGTCACTATGTAGGTGCAAATCAGGTTCGCTTTAAATATTCGCTCTAACGGTCGTGAGTGTTAGTTACCATTGAGATTGGACGTGGTGACTTGATTTTAGTCAAGATCGCCTTTAAGACAACAAAGACTCCATTCTCAACACCTCATTGAGTTTGAAAGAGGTCGTGTAATAGGACTACGAAAGCTGGATGTTCCTTCCGCGATATTACAGAAAGACTTGACAGCAATGTAGCCACTATACATGAGTGCTGGATGTCGGGCTCCTGAAGGCCACATGGTACTACCGAGACGGACGACGATCGTGTTGGGCGTATGGCTCCACCGCATCGTACTTCATCCATAGCAGCAGTTAGCACCACACTGACAACGAACTGTTACAAATCGGTTACTTCAAGGACAGGTCCGTGCCAGCCGGCCTGTAGCGTGCATTCCAATGACCCCAACCGCCGCCATTTGTGACTTCAATAGTGTCAAGCGAGAATTCATTAGAAGGTAGGGTGGAGGCATGTTGTGTTTTGTTATGAAATCTGCTTCTGCCTCGGTTTTAGTCATTTGGCTAGAACGAGACTAGTTGTGGCCCTGAGACCAAGCTGTCCGCATGCTAAACGCACTCGACCTACACCTGAAGTTACACTATGTGATCCAATGTATCCGGACACGTGGCTGAAAATGACTTACAAGTTCTTGGCGCCCTCCATCGGTAATACTGGAATTCAATATGGTATTGGCCCACCCTTAGCCTTGCGACAGCTTCCGCTCTCGCAGGCACACGTTCAGTCAGGTGCTGGAAGTTGCTTGGGGAATGGCAACCCATCTTCACGGAGTGCTGCACTGAGGAGAGGTATCGATATTGGTCGGTGAGGCCTCGTACGAAGTCGGCGTTCAAAACCATCCCAAAGGTGTTCTATAGGATCATGTCAGGACTCTGTTCATGCCAGTCCATTACACGGATGTTATTGTCGTGTAACCACACCGCCACAGGGCGTGTATTACGAACAGGTGCTCGATCGTGTTGAAAGATGCAATCGCCTTCTCCGAATTGCTCTTCAACAGTGGGGAATAAGAAGGTGCTTAAAACATCAATGTAGGCTTGTGCTGTGATAGTGCCAAGCAAAACAACAAGGGGTGCAAGCCCCCTCCATGAAAAACACGACCACACCATAACAACACCGCCTCCGAATTTTACTGTTGGCGCTACACACGCTGGCGGATGACCTTAACCGGGCATTCGCCATACCCACACCCTGCCGTCGTGCCGCCATATTGTCTACCGTGATTCGTCACTCCACACAACGTTTTTACACTGTTCAATCGTTCAATGTTTGCGCTCCTTACACCAAGCGAGGCGTCGTTTGGCATTTACCGGCGTGATGTGTGGCTTATGAGCATCCGCTCAACCATGAAATCCAAGTTTACTCAAAAATGGTTCAAATGCCTCTGAGCACTATGGGACTTAGCTGTTGAGGTCATCAGTCCCCTAGAACTTAGAACTACTGAAACCTAACTAACCTAAGGACATCACACACATCCATGCCCGAGGCAGGATTCGAACCTGCAACCGTAGCAGCAGCGCGGTTCCAGACTGTAGCGCCTAGAACCGCTAGGCCAGCCCGGCGGGCCAAGTTTACTCCCCTGCCGCCTAACTATCATAGTGCTTGCAGTGGATCCTGATGCAGTTTGGAATTCCTGTGTGATGGTGTGGGAAAGATGTCTGCGTACTACACATTACGACCCTCTTCAGCTGTAGGAGGTAGTTGTCAGTCGACAAACGAGGTTGGCCTGTACGCTTTTGTGCTATACATGTCCCTGCCCGTTTCCACTTTTATTATCACATCGGAAACAGTGGACCTAAGGATGTTTAGGAGTGTGGAAATCTCGCTTACATAGGTATGACACAAGTGACACCCAATCACCTACCACGTTCGATGTCCGTGAGTTCTGCGGAGCGCCCCATTCTGCTCTCTCACGATGCCTAATGTCTACTGAGGTAACTGATATGGAGTACCTGGCAGTAGGTGGCAGCACAGTAACCCTAATATGAAAAACGTATATTTTGGTGGGTGTCCGGATACTTTTGATCACATAGCGTATGACCAGGGGTGCGATTTCGTATGATGGCAGGAGCACTCTCGTGGTTATCCTACGCACCCTGACTGCAAATTTGTACGTCTGTCTCGTAATGCTATCTGTTATGCTGCCATTTATGAACTTAATTCCAGGGAGTGTTTTCCAACAGAATAACGCTCGCCCACAGACGGCTGTTTTAACCCAACATGCTCCACAGAGTGTCGACACGTTGCCTCGACCTGCTCTGTCACCGATATTTCTCTAATCGGCCACATATGGGCATCATCGAAGGACAACTTCAGTCACAAATAGCCTTAACCGTCCCTGTATTGACCGAGTGCAACAGGCATGGAACTCCTTCCTGCAAACTGACATCCAGCACATCTGGACTCCATTGTAGTATAACCCACTAAACGTCCATACTTGGGTCGCTGTCAGCATACTTGTCTACGTCATACAAATTTAGAAGCAAAGCATGTTTGACTGGACTTTAGAACCATTAGTATGATATCATTACCAATTATTCTTATCATTAACATCTTATGCCATCTCAGTAACTCTAAAATCCTGACAGTCACACTGTGCTTCTAAAATAAGGTGATGTGTGACGTAGAGAAATACGTTATGACCCAAGCATGTGTTTCTTTTCTTTATTTAATTTTATCCATACTTTGTAGCTGTAAACGAGGCTTTATTCAATACACAGGAGATTTAAAAAAAAAAAAAAACCTTCAGTCACAATTTTTGCTTGTTGCATTAAGTTATACAATTCATTTCGGACACTGGGGGTCCACCTTCAGATGCAAGTCCTCTAATACAAAATTTACGTTTGCTGATGAATGAGGTGACATGCATTTTCCTGTGTGAGACAGTTAGGTGTTAGTTTTCATATTTCGTGTATCGAGTGCGGAAATATGTGAGAAACAGTGTGGAAAAAAAGAAACATTGAAATATTTACCAATGAAGAAGGAAGAACGTCAGCATACGTATGCAGACCTTATCATGTTAAAAATATTCTTCGTTGCATGTTCGATAAGTTTTTCGGTGTTTTTTTCCCACTGTTTCTCACATATTTCCGCACTCTATTCACGAAATACGAAAGCTAACACCTAACTCTCTCATGCAGGAAAATGCATGTCGCCTCACTCAACAGGAAATGTAAATTACGTATTGGACGATTTACACCTGAAGATGGACCGATAGGGTCCGAAACGCATCGTGTAATTTAATAAAACAAGAAAAAAGTGTGACGGACTGGGTTTTTATTCACTTTCCAAGTATGTGTGTTTAGAGGCATATACTCTACACTTGACAGTGGCTACACTGTCGAATTTAGCTATAAGGGGTAGTCAAATGGAAACGAGACAGTTGGGAAAAAAATAAGTAAACTACTTATTATTTCAAAAGTAATCCTCATAACATTTGTAGCGTTCTTTTATAAAATTATTATTTGTTTCTGTAAATGGATATACAATGCGTATTGTTTGTCTTACGGAAAGTTACTGTGTAATGTGTTGTTGAGCAGATGGTGTGCTTAACCAGTTTTACTGTAATTAAAAAAAATTAAACAATTTAATCTGGAAAACCAGTATAATATAATGCCTATAATGAAATCAGTCCCTCTGGAATTTACTCAGTCCCGTGAGCACCGAATTCTATGGCCCTGTGCAATAAACTCATAAAATTCCTATGCAAATAATCAATGAAATACTTTTTTTTAGCTCTTGAGTCGCAAAGGATGTAATCTTGGTATTCTGTTCACTCCACAGTAGGCATACAAAATATTCAAGCCTGGCTCAGCGAAGTGGAATGCCGGCCATAAAATAGCTTCATACAAATAATGTTAGTTGATAAATGAATAACCTTGCAATTGTTCAGTGATAATTTTGGATACTGGCTCAGCGCTGTGCAATGCTGAGCACATTGAAAGTGTTACAAACATTAATACTTTTCTGACTCTGGCACATTAATATTTTTTGACTCTGATTGAAAAATCATTTCTTTTCAAAAATACTCATTGGATTTAAACAAACACGACACGGAAGAGGATGAGGTATTGATAACGGGATATGCTAAGACCGAATGTTTCAGTTCGAAAATTGCATTCAAAATAAAGTTTCTCCTTCACAAAATCTCATACGAAACATTTTACATTAACTTCAAAATCAATGAACTTCTCAACTGTTCTACAATTCTCACTTACTGACGTGATTAAACACACTTGGATTGTTACATGAGAAAAAATCTAATATCGCTTAGCAAAATACATTCAAAAATTTAACTTCACTGTATCAGGATTACAAAACACACAAAATATTAGAAATTGGGTATACCTAATCAACCTATACATTATATCTAATGGCAAATACTTGGTTCCTATATTCAAGGGACGGTACTGTTAGAATTAGCAAAATCCACTTGCATTGCTGCATACTTAAAACTAAATATACAAAATTTCATTACCTTATAAAACTTTATTACGCTGCGTCCATGGGTCAACAGCTCAATTCTCACAACTAGCCTCTAGCTGTAAGTCTTACATCCTACCTTAAACAGAGTGCAACGGCAACTGCTACTGCGCTCCGCGCGCCCCTACTTACAATCGATTGTGCCACTCAGGTAACATCTTTGGTTCCGCGGTGCCAAAGACACAACCTCTTATACATGTGATAACCATTTCGTGTCATTTTTTCGTGAAATATATTACAAAATCGGGCTCCATGTACAAGTGGAAACGTCACACACTGAATAAATTTACTCTACTTTGAGAGAAGACGGCCAATGCCTTCATGGAAAAATTTTTGTGTTTGGAACCATGATTGTACCCAAGCCCGCATCTCTGCGTCCGAGGCAAATCGACAGATACCAATGTTTTTCGTGAGGGCTCCAAAAAACACGGAAATCGCATCGGGAGATATCGGGACTATACGGATGATGTGTGAGAGCGCCCCAATTAAACTTCTGCAGCGTGTTTGGAACAACCTTAGCAACATGTTGGTAGGCATTATCGTGCAACACAATAATGCCATCCGTCAACATTCCTTCGCGTCTGTACTCGATGGCGCCCTTCACTGTTTTGCAAAGAGTGCACGTATCGCTGTGCGTTAATTGCAGCGCCGTGTTCCAGAAAGTCAATGAGCAGAGGGCCCTTGCAGCGAAGGAAAAACGTCACTATGAGTTTCCTGGAGCTGATGTGCACGTTATTTCAACTACGCTGCAGAAATTTCGCTGGGAAGCCCTTACACATTCTCCGTACTATCCCGATCTCTCTGTATGTGATATGAATATCTTTGCAGCCCTGAAGAAAGACATGAATGGCCGTCGATTTCCTTAATGCTTATCGCGATAACATTTGAAATAATAAACGGCTTACTTAAGACTTTCCATCTGTCTCTTGTACATTTGACTGCCCCTTCTAGTAGTGAATGATATAAAATCAAACGCTAGTTTGATCCTAACAATAACAGCTAGTGTGGTAAATACTACTCAAGAATTTTTTTACAGAATGTACACTTGATGTCTACCGCACTTGGTGCCAGACATCTTCTTCGTTCGATAGCAGGGAAATTTAAATTAAATAATTTATTTCAAAGGAAAACAAAAACTTAAATTAAATAATTTATTTTAAAGGGAAAACATTACACAACATTTGCAGCTGATGGCCTCATCTTACTTAGCATTCTGTTTCAAAGATCTCTTCTTTCGCTGCAATTAATCTCTTTGCAGGATTCTGCAATAGTGTAGCAATGATGCCGCATGATGCTGGTATTTGACGATTCTCTGTCTCAGGATCCGTTATACAGGGTATTTGTTAAGAAGTATTTCATATTACTATAGGAGATAGTATTGGGTAAAAGTAGGAGAAAATTTCCTAATGTTTGGAAACCAATACCCTTCGATTATTCCTATGTATCTGTTAAGTAAGAGGAAGTACTACAGGCATTGCAGCTTGTCTTCACCAGATATCCTGGGAATCCTTCAGCTTTTCTAAGCAGTGTCCCATGCACTCTTTAAATACACCTGACTCCATTCGGCCTGCGTCGCATGCTTTACGCACACGCTCCTGTTCTTCTTTTCTTTTTTTTTTTTTTTTTGAGCAATCAATCTTGTGATTAGTTTGATGCGTCCCGCCACAAATTTCTCTCCTGTGCCATCAGCCTGCAGCCAGGCGACTAGCGCGAGTGTTCTCTTAAAGTTAAGTCATTTTAGATTATAAAACATATAGTTTACTACTGATTACTTGGTGAGTAGTTGTATTTGTGTGCCTTTTAAGTGTACCATTAAAGATTTCATTTTTCTTTACGTAATATAGCAAAAAAGGCGTATTTTCCGTTTAAGTTTTGCCGCAGTAAATCTATAGAATTTCGTATAGTTGTTCTTTGCTATCTCTAGCAATTTAACTGTAACGTACGTCATCATTATTTAACTAGCATTTCCGGAAAGTAGCGTAAAGTTTAAGTTGTTATTTCAGAAACTTTGCACTGTTGTTTTTGTTTACACACAGTTGCGTATAGGCCAAATTTGTGGAACCATATCTTCGTGTTTATCTGTAATTTAACTAACTTATTCTTAATACTCTATTACGTTTATCATGAGTGAAAAGTGCTTGACTTGCCGTAGAATTGTTAGGTCAGGGCTTTGGTGTGATGGGTGCTGTAGTTTTTTCCATGTGGGTGACTGCAGTGGCGTGGGAATAGGGGAAGTAAATGAAACTCATCAGTGGTTTTGTAGGATTTGTAGTAGAGTAGAAAGATACTTGAACAGGAGGGGGAAAATTGCCGCCCTTCAGGCTGAGTTAGACAAGGACAGGGGAGATCTTGACAGGTTAAGGAGGGAGAAGGGTAAAGAGAGGTGGGAAGTGGCAACAGACAACAGGAGGAACAGGCCTAGAACTTTGTCTGACAGCTTCGTGGTGAATGTGGAAAATAGATTTGACCTGTTACTTCAGTTAGAAGCTGGTGAGCCTCAAGCTGTTGCAGGTGTAGACAGGGCACAACAAACTTTCAGCAGCAAATTGAAAAGTAAGAATGTAGGGAAATCAGTAAAGAGAAAGAAAATGTTGTTGTTAGGTAGTTCCCATGGAAGAGGTGTTGGCCAACTTTTGCAGGCTGAACTATGGTCAGAATACCAGGTCACCAATTTTTTTTAAACCTAGTGTTGTTCTGGGGCAGGTGATAGAGGATTTAAGATCACTTTGCAAAGATTTCACTAAGGAAGACACCGTGGTTATGGTGAGTGGGGCAGGTAATAGTATTGACAGAGATCGTGGGGACAGTATAGAGTGTGACCTGGCAAAGATTGCATCAGCATCGAAGCATACTAGTGTTGAGTTTGTATCTGTTCTTGGGCGCCATGACCGACCTCATTTGAACTCTTCTGTGAAGAGAGTTAATTTGGAATTGGAACGGCTGCTTATGTCTGGTGCAGGGTCACACATTGGTGTGGTTCCTGTTGATTCTCTCAATAGGTGGGATTATACTAGGCATCGCCTTCACCTCAACAGGAAGGGGAAGGGTACACTG
This sequence comes from Schistocerca americana, assembly GCF_021461395.2. NCBI lineage: Eukaryota > Metazoa > Arthropoda > Insecta > Orthoptera > Acrididae > Schistocerca > Schistocerca americana. The sequence goes on from NC_060120.1 coordinate 214,034,920, forward strand.
GCTGGGAAAATAGCAGGAAAGTTAAAGGGGGGAGGCACTGTCATGAGTGATAAAATACCAGTGGTTATAGGGTTCAGAAGAGACCCTTTTTTAGGGTAGCGAGGACAGAAAGAAACCAAATTTTAAGAGAGGTCAGGACTGAGACAAACCTTCAGATAGAGAAAGAAACCAAAAAACATACTTCTAGCTTATTACATCAGCATAAACAGATATTGGTTAAGAATTTACAACAGTCAGCAGACATTTTAACTCTACCCAATTTTAACTCAGTCAATGTGAAATTTCAGCTATCTTTATTGCATCAAAATATTCGAGGACTGAGAAATAAAATTAATGAATTAATTATCTGCATAGATGAATTAGAGTCTTCAAACCCAGCTGACATAATCTGCCTCTCTGAACATCATGTGACCACTGGTATAGAACAATTAAATGTTACAGGGTTTAGGTTAGCATCTCACTTTTGTAGATCAGAAGTGGAAAAAGGAAGAGTTGCCACATTCATCAGGAACTGTCATAAATTTAAGAACATAGACATTCATAAATTTTGCGTAGAACAGCATATGGAAGCATGAGAAACAGAAGTAGAATTTCACAAAAAATCCTTCATAATATTAAGTGTATATCGAGCACCTGCAGGTAACTTTAATCTGTTCGTAAACCACCTTGAAGCTGTACTTGCCCATTTAACAACCAAAAACAAAGAAATAGTGGTTGCTGGTGATTTCAATGTAGATTTCCTTAAAGACTCTCCCAATAAGAACTTATTTGAGTTAGTAACACTATCATCCAACTTAATTCCCACTGTAAAGTTCCCCACTAGGGTAGCCACTTGCTCACAAACAGCCATTGATAATATCTTTATAGAAAAGTCCAATGAACAAAATCATGTTACAAAACCAATAGTCAATGGCCTCTCAGACCATGACATGCAGTTCCTTCTGTTAAATTTTAATACTGGACAGGATATAAAATCTGTTAAATCTGAGCTCAAGAGGGTAATCAATAAGCCAAAAATTGATTATTTTGGGACACTCCTCAGAGACATTCACTGGACTGATGTTTACAGTGCTCATGGCATGAATGAAAAATGAAACACTTTTGCTAATAAAGTGCTTACCCTATTCGAACACTGCTTTCTCCCAAAACTTACCAAGGTTAGAGCAAAGTCTACAAAGAAGCCATGGATTACTCAAAGAATAGGGGTACCTTGTAAAACAAAAAGAAAACTGTATCTGTCAATACGAAACAGTTCCGATGTTGATGCTATAGCACTGGGTAGGGAGGAGACCCCCCAAGATGGATCATTGCCGACAAAATTTTATTAAATAAATTTTCCATGCATAATGTTCGGCCGTAGCCGGCTTGGGCATACTGTGGTGGAAGGTGCTGGCCGGAAGACCATGGTCGGCACATTCCTGCCACGTGCTCCTCGGTCAGACTCAAGTCCCACGAGTTGGTTGCGCTGACGGGGGTATGCTACTAGCAAGGCGCGTTGGCGGAATCAATCCTCCAATCAGAGACTAATCGTGTGATCACGTGGGGACGCGGCCGGGAGCGGCGAGGGCGGCTTGGAAACAGCTCCGCGCTCTCTTAGCTTCGGACCTCGGCCCCGAGTAGTCACTCCTCTAGCCTCTGCCTGTCTGATGAGCAGACGGCAACCCGTCTTGGGGCTGCTCGGCCCTACGTAGGCACCAATGTATCTTCATTACAGGAATAAACTGGGTCCATTCCACTTCATTACTTTTCATTTTACAGCGCCCTCCGCTCCTGGCCTGTATCCTGACGAACAGCACATTACAAGAAATACTGCAAAATATTAAAGACTGTAATACGAACATCAAAACCGAGCGAGGTGACACAGTGGTTAGACACTGGACTCGCATTCGGGAGGACGACGGTTCAATCCCGAGTTGGGCCATCCTGATTTAGGTTTTCCGTGATTTCCCTAAATCACTCCAGGCAAATGCTGGGATGGTTCCTTTGAAAGGGTACGGCCGACATCCTTCCCCTTCTTTGCCTAATCCAATGAGACCGATGACCTCACTGTCTGGTCTCCTTCCCCAAACAACCCAACCAACCAACCCAGACACCAAAGGAAATATATTACAAGGAAAAGATAGTCATATCAGATAGCAAAATAAAGACTATATGGGATATAGTGAAGGAGGAGACCGGTAGAACCTGACATGAAGAGGGACAAATAGCATTAAGAGTAAATGATACATTGGTGACAGAACTTTTTAACAAACATTTTATAACTGTCACTGACAAAGTGACATGCAGTTGTCAGGTTCTGTAGATGCTGCTATGGAATACCTCAGACCAGATATTTCAAGTAACTTCCATAATATGAATTTGACCCTCACTACCACAGCAGAAATAATATCCATCATAAAATCATTGAAATCAAAAACATCTAGTGGGTATGATGAAATATCAACAAAGTTAATTAAAGAATGTGAATCTGAGTTAAGTAAAATATTAACCTATCTGTGTAACCAGTCATTTATCAGTGGAATATTTCCTGAATGGTTGAAATATGCTGAAGTTAAGCCACTGTTTAAGAAGGGAGATAAAGAAATAGCATCAAATTTCCTTCCAATTTCACTTTCGCCAGGATTCTCAAAAATTTTAGAAGAAGTAATGTACAATCGGCTTTATATCCATCTTATCTCAAATAACATACTTTCAAAGTCACAGTTCGGATTTATAAAGGGTTCTGATATTGAGAAGGCTATCTACACTTACAGTGATAATGTGCTTAATTAATTAGACAAAAAATTGCAGGCAACTGGTATATTCTGTGATCTGTCAAAGGCATTTGATTGTGTAAAACACAATATCCTTTTAAGTAAATTAAAATATTATAATGTAACAGGAAATGCTGCAAAATGGTTCAAATCTTGTATCTCTGGCAGGAAACAAAGGGTGTTATTAGGAAGGAGAGATATATCAAGCATCATCCAACTGGGAATGAGTTACATGTGGGGTCCAACAAGGTTTCATTTTAGATAGAAGAAGTGGACAGTGTTAAATTCTTGGGATTACAGCTTGATAATAAATTCAACTGGGAGGAGCACAGCATAGATCTGCTGAAGCATCTTAACAAATCGCTATTTGCAATGCGAATTGTGTCAGACATAGGGGATATAAAAATGAAAAAGCTGGCATACTATGCTTACTTTCATTCCATGATGTCATATGGGATTATTTTTTGGGGCAATTCATCAAGCCAAGCTACAAAAACGTGCAGTAAGAGTTATATGTGGTGTGAACTCAAGAACATCGTGCAGAAGCCTGTTTAGGGAACTAGGGATACTAACTGCTGCTTCCCAATATATTTATTCCTTAATGAAATTTGTCATTAAAAAATATCACTTTTTCAAACCAACAGCTCAATTCATGGAATCAATACTAGAAATAAGAATAATCCTCACAAGGATTTAAAGTCACTTATTCTTGTGCAAAAAGGTGTGCATTATTCAGGAACACACATTTTCAATAACTTGCCAGCAGCCATAAAAATCTTAAAAACCAATGAAATTCAGTTTAAGAGAAGCCTAAAGGATTTCTTGGTGGCCAACTCCTTCTACTCCATTGATGAATTTCTCAGCAGAACCAACTGATTTTTATATTGTCCAGAAGTTTTATATATATATATATATATATATATATATATATATATATATATATATATATATATAACTTCTGCACAATTTCAGTGCAGTAATGTATTCATTGTAAATAAGTGTGTGTGTGTGTGTGTGTTTGTGTGTGTGTGTGTGTGTGTGTAAGTACAATCTAACTTCTGCACCAGTTCAGTGCAGTAATGTGTTCATTGTAAATAAGTGTTTAGTAGTTGTATTACACGTTTACTACCTTATAAATAAATAAAAAATTATTATAAATTCAATGCATTAGTATTTGTAAAATGATTCTTTCATATAGCGTTCATTAAAAAATGACGACCATGCCACTTGGGATCTGTGGAATGGTACATTAGCTTATTTGTTTGAGTTGTAAATATTTGTCATGTATTGTTGTTTCTCTGACATGTTCTACATCCTGGAGGACCTCCTCACTACGGATCAATGGGAATGAAAGTAAATCTAATCTAATCTAATCAGAGCAGCACTTGCAACCTACGTCCTCAATTATTTGCTGGATGTATCCCAATCTCTGTCTTCGTCTACAGTTCTTGCCCTCTACTGCTCCCTCTACTACCATGGAAGTCTTCCCACATGTCATAACATATGTCCTATCTTCCTGTTCCTTCTCCTTGTCACTGTTTCCTAAGTGTTCCTTTCCTCTCCGCTTCTGCGCAGAACCTCCTCTTTCCTTGCCTTATCAGTCCACATAATTATCAACCTCCGTCTGTAGCACCATATCTCAGATGCTTCGATTCTCTTCTGTTCCTCTTTTCCCACAGTCGATGTTTCACTACCATACAATGTTGCGCTCCAAACGTATATTCTCAGAAATTTTTTCTTCAAATTAAGGCCTTTATTAGACACTAGTAGACTTCTCTTGGCTAGGAATGCCGTTTTTGGCAGTATTAGTCTGCTTTTGATGTCGTCGTAGCTCCGTCCGTCATTTGGTTATTTTGCTGCCTAGGTAGCAGGATTCCTTAACTTCATCTACTTCGTAACCACCAAATCTGATGTTAAATTTCTCTCCGTTCTCAATTCTCTAATTTCTCATTACTTTCGTCTTTCTTCTATTTACTCTCAATCTATGTTCTGTACTCATTAGACTGTCTATTCCATTCAGAGGATCCTGTAATTCTTCTTCACTTTCACTGAGGATAGCAATGTCATCAGCGAATCGTATCACTGATATCGTTTCACCTTGGACTTTAATCCCACTCCTGAACCTTTCTTTTATTTCCATCATTTCTTCATCGATGTACTGATTGAACAGTAGGGGGTGAAAGATTGCATCCCTCTCTTACATCCTTTTTAATCCGAGCGCTGCTTCTTGGTCATCCATTCTTATTATTTCCTCGTGGCTGTTGTACATTTTATACATTTTATATATTAGCCGTCTTTCCCTGTAGCTTCTCAGAATTTCGAACATTTTGCACCATTTTACGTTGTCAAACGCTTCTGCTAGGTCAACAAATCCCATGAAAGTATCTTGATTTTTCGTTAGTCTTGCTTCCATTATCAACCGCAACATCAAAATTGCCTTTCTGGTACATTTACCTTTGCTAAAGCCAAACTCATCGTCATCTAACACATCCTCAACTTTCTTTTCCACACTTCTGTATATTATTCTTGTTAGAAACTTGGATGCATGAGATGTTAAGCTGATTGCGCGATAATTTTCACACTTGTCAGCTCTTGCAGTCTTTGGAATTTCGTGGACGATATTTTTCCAAAAGTCAGATGGTGTGTCGCCAGACTCATACATCCTACACACCAACGTGAATAGTTTTTTTTTTGTTTTTTTTTTTTTGCCACTTCCCCTACTGATTTTAGAAATTCTGGTGGAATATTATCTGTCCCCCGTGTCTTATTTCATCTTAAGGCCTCCATAGCTCTCTTAAATTCTGGTTCTAATACTGAATCCTCTATCTCTTCCAAATCGTCTGCTGCTTCTTCTTTTACCACATCAGACAAATCTTGTCCCCATAGAGGCTTCTTTTATATCTGCAAACTGACGATGTATTGCGTGTACTACAATGCCTTTAAATGTCCCTATAGCCACAAATCTGATTGAAGTCCGGTGAACGGGGGAGGTCATACTAGTGGACCCCCTCGACCAATACACCATCCGTGTAACGTTGCGGCGAAGTACTGTCGCCAGATAAATAAAAAAAGGATTGTGATGCCCCGCCGCGCGTAAAACACAGTCATTGTCTTCCTGCAATGGTAACGTTCTACAATAGCGTTCGTAATCCTGAAGCGATAAGGATGCGGGGATCTGGGAATAATGAGCTGCTAAGTTCACAATCAGCAAAATAAAATTTCACAGTTTCACTCGTAACATTTTACTTAAGGTACAAGCTGGTAACCTGAGCACGCTTGATTATTAAATTTAACGTATTGTAATTACTAAACTGTTTAATAACACCAGCAAGTAAGGCAGGCAGTTTTAACATCAAGACACCTTCAATTAAAAAGAATCTCTATGCCTCAACGTTTAATTAATTCAAGACTTATAAGTGGTAGAATTCCAATAACCAAAGTTATAATACAACCCACAACTTTGTTAAAACATCGTAGTAGCAGGAGAAAAGCGACGAAGGGAGTTAAACTCATTCTGAAAAGCTCCGTGCAAAAGACTGGTACAAGAATTATACACAGTCACCACACATCTCAACAGTTCTTCCTATCAGATTTAGACAGATATGATAATCAATTACATTTTAGAGCTGTAAAACAATATTACCACATTTGTCATAGTATCTTAAAACAATTACATGTAATTTAAGCGAAAGTACCAGAGTTGAACCGTCTCCACAAACCAACAGCATAAATAAATTTATCATATCAGTGTCCCAATGGCTCGGTTGGCCACACTGCTCCTTTGGCCCAGTCATACACATTCAAACAGAGTACCTGCTAGACAACCATACCTGCGGAATTTATTGTTAACTGCTGTCGGCAAATAAATTCAACCTCAGTGACATACCATAAACTCAAAAGAACCCATAATAAAAAATCTTGACCACAGTCATCAGCCACCTCATCGAGTTCAACACAAATTGCAGCTTGTATAAGATGTCGCCCACCCGTGCAATATTTACAGATTAAATCAAATCGCAGGAACGTATAAGATACTTTTGGCACTCCCTTGGAAATCTTAAATAAGAGGAACACATAAATTTAGCATATCGTATCACGATATTTGGCACCTGTTTTGTAAACATTAAACCGGAAACAATTTTCGTCGATCCGTGAGTGATGGTGCAGACGATCTCGTACGAACACTATTAAAATATCCCCACGCAGATAGTATGTTCTCTCACTTTGGTACACTAAACCCCGTTAAGACGTTACTCAGGTGGCGGAAGCTCACTATTAACACCCTTTATAAGATTATTATAACCAATCAATTATTCAAAAACAGTCTTAATCGCATTTATTATTATTATACCGCCAACTGGTTTCAACCCGACGTAGGGGTCATCTTCTGGGCGTTTACACCATTGGTCGACTGCTGGTGGTGTCACTCCTGCCGTGAGTGACACCACAAGCAGTTTACAGTGGTGTAAACGCCCAGAAGATGACCCCTACGTCGGGTTGAAACCAGTTGGCGGTATAATAATAATAAATGCGATTAAGACTGTTTTTGAATAACTGATTAAACATACTAATCGCTGCTTCATCTCCACAACCATGTTGTCCAAAAATTATTATGACTGCCACAACAGCAGGTAAACCTCAGCGATTCACTTTCGTGACATGATCAAAACCTCAATTAACCACATGGAAAAACTGCAGACCAGCAACAGAAAAACCGCAGAAGAACCTAGATATGGTTCGCGGGCGAAACATCAGAAGTCGGTGTGAAATTTCCACAGTATTTCGTACAACTTATCGACATCTTCAGGTGCGCCCAAGATGTGTTTTCGTCGCACCTGAAGATGCCGTCACAGTAGCATGAATATACATTTATTACTGCATTGGTTATGACTGCAGCAATAAATTTTATATTCGTGCAGCTGAGACGGACAAAATAAAAATTTATTAATTTCCTCAGTGTTGTACAGTTCCGGACCTACCATACTTTTCTTTCGGTGAGCGATGACCATCTTCAGATCTGTATCAAAATATACCCTACTATAATATAAAATACCATTAGGGTATGTTTTAAAACAGATATGAAGATCACCATCGCTGATCGAAACCGGAAGTCTAAAGACTCAATAACACCTTATTAGTTATGACTTCCAATAAATTTTTAGTCGTATAAACGTATCTTTTACTGAACACGTTTCAAACGACACCAGTGCAGCGCATTTTCGACCAATCAAACGGAGAAGAGGAATGAGCGGGGTGGGGAGATGGAGCAATATTTTTGAATGAAGAAAAGCATGCACCAGTGGCGTTAGGGTAGCGTCTTTCACTTTTAATCCTAAAGTTCTAAACCCGCCACTGCTGAAATTTTGATTACTAATCAGCATTGGCGGTGGAAGACTTCCGGCATAAGAAGTCAACCTCATTCTGCCAAAGGTCTTGTCAATAAGGGCGGAGGAGCGGACAGAGGTTCAGGGGTGGGAAATTGCCCCTAAAGGCGGAAGAATCAGCAATGATCAACGGAATGAGGATGCAGAAGGCAATGGAAATCACTGCAAAGTAAAATTAAAGCAATAACAGCCTTTGATCGCAAAAATGAAGTCTTTTGACCTAGGTTTCGGCAACTGCTAAGAGTGCCTTCATCAGAAGTAAAACATTCAAACTGGCCTATAACCGAAGTACAAAGACTTAGCAATTGTTTTTAAAGTGTAAGTACTGATTATCAGTACAAAAGAGAGAAGAAACAGTATTTATATGTCAAGTATAAAATAAATATCAAGCGATAATGCTTTAGTCACAAAATTTTAAAATATAAAACATAGAAGGCAAGCCACTACGGGCTGCTCACACATGTTGAGCTGCGGTAGCATCAGACTGAGGCGCCTGCTTTAGATGGAGTTAAGGAATTGTGCTACCTAGGCAGCAAAATAACGACTGACGGATGGAGCAAGGAGGACATCAAAAGCAGATTAGCACTGGCATAAAGGGCATTCCTGACCAAGAGAAGTCTACTAGTATCTAACACTCAAAATATAGGCAGACGAATATTATGATGAAGATTATTTAATACATGAAGTAAGAGGTAATATTTTATCTGACAGCAGTAGATGTGGTAACAATTTGTCGATTTAGAAGAGAAGGGGTCTCCAGTATCAGAATCAGAATTTAAAAGAGCTTTGAAGACCTTAAGGTCAAATAAGGCAGAAGGGATACATGACATTCCATCAGAATTTCTCAAATCATTGGGGGAAGTGGCAAGAAAACGACTATGCACATTGGTGTGTAGAATGTATGAGTCTGGCGACATACCCTATAACTTTCGGAAAAATATCATCCGCACACTTCCGAAGACTGCAGGAGCTGACAAGTGTGAGAATTATCGCACTATCAGCGTAACAGCTTATGGATCCAAGTTCCTTAGAACAATAATTTACGGAAGAATGCAAAAGAAAATTGAGCATTTGTTAGATGACGGTCAGTTTAGCTTTAGAAAAGGTAAGGCACCAGAGAATCAAGTCTGATGCCGTTGACAATGGGAGCAAAACTACAGAAAAATTAACTTAACACCAAGACTGATGGTCAAGAAGTAGATGAAGCTAAGGAATGCTGCTACCTAGGCAGCAAAATAACGACTGACGGATGGAGCAAGGAGGACATCAAAAGCAGACTAGCACTGGCAAAAAGGGCATTCCTGACCAAGAGAAGTCTACTAGTATCTAACATAGACGTTAAACTGAGGAAGAAAATTCTGAGAATGTGCGTCTGGAGCACAGAATTCTGTTGTAGTGAAACATGGACTGTGGGAAACCCGTAACAGACGAGAATCGAGGTATTTGAGATGTGGTGCTGCAGAGGAATGTTGGAAATTAGGTGCACTGATAAGGTAAGGAATGAGAAAATTCTGGGCAGAATCGGAAAGTAAAGAATTATGTCTGTTAAGACTTCAGGGAATGACTTCCTTGGTAGTAGGGTGGAGGGCAAAAACTGTAGAGGAAGACAGAGATTGGAAAACATACAGCAAATAGTTGAGGATGTAGGTTGCAACTGCTACTCTGGGATGAAGAGGATGGCAGAGGAGAGGAATTCGTAGCATCGTTAGCTGTTGTACGCAAGCGTGGAAGTAATCCATTTCATTATTCAGTGAGTTTATGCTTCCGCAGAGTCGACAACGTGTTGATACGCCAGAAGTTCGGAAAGCAAGTTACACGTATCGTCCCAGGTAAGACCGTTTCACAACAAGAGTGGGTCACTGTCAGAAGGAAGTACATGTTCTGCGTTTTCTGCACAGACAGTTCTGCTGCGGTGCGGGTAACGAGTACATCACAGTGTGTGTGAATGATATGGTACCGCAACCGGAAACTTATTCCAGAGTTGAAGCAGGCGCGACAGTCCGATTTTTGTGGGCAAAACGTCTAAACTGCACACAGATTCACAGTGAAATTCTCACAGTATGTGGACCAAATGCAATATCATGTCCAGCCGTAGCGAAATTGTGCCAACAATTTGACCAAGGCCGCACAGAGGCAGGTGTATATATGACTGCACGGCACAAAGCTTTACACCTCGCCTGGACCCGTAAATACCGATATTGGACTGTTGATGACTGGAAACAGGTTGATTGGTCGGTCGAATCTCGTCAGATTTTATCGAGCGGATGGATGTGTACTGGTATGGAGACGGCCTCATGAACCGATGCACCCTACATGTCAGCAGGGGACTGTTGAAGCTGGTGGAGGCAGTGTGCAGTTGGAGTGATATGGGCCCCTGATACGTCTAGATACGACTCTGACAGGTGACACGTACGTAAGCATCCTGTCTGATCACCTGCATCCATTGATGTCCATTGTGGATTCCGACAGACTTGGGCAATTCCAGCAGGACAATGCGACACCCCACACGTCCAGAATTGCTACAGAGTGGCTCCAGAAACACTCTTCTGAGTTAAAACAGTGCCGATGGCCATCAAACTCCCCAGATATGAACGTTATTGAGCAAATCTGGGATGCCTTGCAACGTGCTGTTCAGAAGAGATCTTCAGCTCGTCGTAGTCTTAAGGCTTTATGCACAGCCCTACAGGATTCATGGTGTCAGTTCCCTCCAGCACTACTTCAGACATTAGTCGAGTTCATGCCACGTCGTGTTGTGGCACTTCTGCGTGGTCGCGGGGGCCCTACACGATATTGGGCAGGTGTACAAGTTTCTTTGACTCTTAGGTGTATATATAGATAGTGAGACATATGTGTAATAAATGCAAAGTATCTCAAGAAAATGTCTTCTCCAAGTTATAAACAGTACCTGCAACAGCGAAGAAATAACTTCATTACTCGCTTCGAAACAGATACAGGAACTGAGGGTTGAATAACACTTACGCGGTTTTTTGTTCTACTGATTTTTATTTGTATGAACTAGTTTTCGGCTTTTTAGGCCATCTTCACATAACTACTGGCTGTTGTTTACAAGGAGCTTGTGTTCTTACGGACCAAACATTCTGGACTAAGATACAACGCACTTACATACGATCTTTAGTTGTGGTATTGTCTTTGGAATTGTCAAATGGGTCTTTTGACTTTACACAATAAAGTAAACCTGCTACTAACGACTAAGTGTCCCAATAGTAAATAGTTTCACACCCCAATATAATGTAATATTCCTTATGTTTTTACATTCATAACTTTAACTCAACTGTAACAATGTAATATTTGGTATATATTTATGCACAATTTTGTAGTAACTAAATGTAACCCCCAAAGAAAACATCGCCGTTGTACAACCAACAATTAAAGTCCAATACAACTGTCAACAACAGATACCAAAAATTGTAATTTTTTTATAATGTGTATTCTAAATAATTCTAATTGTTGTCACACATGGTAGTGACAGACCATAAAATGTGATTTATTATGTTAAAGAACGGTTTTACAGAACAAAAAGTCAAAAAACCCGTTTGTCAATTCCAAAGACAATACCACAACTAAACATCGTATGTAAGTGCAGAACGTTTGGTTCGTAAGAACACAAGCTCCTTGTAAACAATAGCCAGTAGTTATCTGAAGATGGCCTAATAAGCCGAAAACTAGATCATACAAATAAAAAATCAAAAAATCAGTAGAACAAAAAATCTCATAATTGTTATTCAACCCTCAATATAGAATTGTTCTATCAAGAAGCGACGGAAGAATCCATAAATAAGATAAATGAATTATTTGACAGCGTGACACCGCAGTAACTATTAATGGCTGCTATAGTGCTGTACACATAACTATTATTATTACTATTAGTGACTGAAGTCAGAAACAAAGCATTAAGAGCGGAAAGTATTTCAGTTTCTGCCAGTTCAGAAGTAAGGAGTGCAGCTATCAAGAGATTTATGCATAGTAAGTATAGTGCACACATGTTAACTTGATTGATTTTAAATGTGGTTGCAGTGTGCAGAAGAAGCAAGCGCCGCAATGCAGAGAAATAATGCAGGGGAAGTTTGTTTTGTAACAAGTGTCTACCCTCACTGTTGACAGTTACTTTCTTCTCTAAGATGGAGTTGTGGATAGCACTCGCAATGCACCAGGAAAGTGTCATTGATATTTCATCATTTAAAAAATAAAAGTGTTACAAAAAAAGTCTTTCATTGCACAGTTTAGTTGGATGCTAAATTTTGTGATGGTGTGGGGGAAGGGGAGAGCAACAGATGGCAGGCGAGGGTGGGGAGGGTAGAGCGGGGGTACTGGCTAATGTTTAATTGCTCTCAGGGGTAATGGTCTAAGGAAACTTGGGAACCACTGGTCTAAGGAATGGACACACACCTCCTCGCCTTCGCGGAAGAAATGCGGAGTTGCGCAGTTAGCAGGGAAGGAGTTGCGCACACCGAGTATGAGGCAAATGCCACAAACATCGATGCGGTTTCGTACTGTGCAACACTGGCATCGCTGCGCAATGCCACAAAGAAAAACGACTTGGAAAATTAACGAAGATGTTGTTCTCCACACGATATTACAACACCAAACACGGTGAACACAACACAAGTTTTGCTTCAACGTTTTCTATGGGAAGTTTGGAAGCATCTGCTATAGAATCCAGATCTTGTAGCATGTGACCACCAGCACTCCAGCAACCTGAAAGAACATCTGTGGGGAAAGAGATTTTGCAATGATGAGATCATTCAGACAGTGGATCATGAATGACTCCGTAACCGAGGATCGGATTTCTGTCGCCGAGAAACTCAATAATTGATTGAACGTTCCGAGCTTTCATTACAGAGGCTTGGTGACTACGTCAAAGATGTATGTGCGACACTCTGAGGCATGGTGCAACACTGGATAAAAGTTACTTACTCTGCCATAATATCTTGTAGCCTAATTTCTTCAAGTATAGATCCACAGGTCTCTACGTAATTTCTGAATGATATAACTTACTTTCTGAGCTTCCCTCTTCCATTTCAGGAAACCAGAGAAACCAAATATATTTTATGAACGCTACAAAACAGCACAAAAAACAGTATTTTTTAAGTAGAGCAAACGGACCTACAGTCTCAGTTCAGTGAATATCTGATACCTTAAACACGATCCATTAGAAGTATGGAATCACGTCATCAGTGCTGCCTCTCTAAAACTGCAAAAAACTGTGGTTAAATAACTGATCTGCATATCCACATCGTCTGAAACACTGCTCTCAAACGCATTGCCTACTACCTGTCAACAACGTACTAGACCACAGGGGAAACTTGTCTCAAGAACTTTATTTTTGCAATCTATAGGCAAGAAGCTGTGAGATATTTAAGGTTAATTAACGCGATATTTATTGATTAACAAATACGGTTTCGGATGTATCTGTGTGTTGATTTTTACGCCATTCTGTAAATTCGTCTTTTAAAATCAATGTTTAACATTGTAGGATATAGCTTCCGCCTTTTTGCAGACACACTGTTTCTTCTTTTTACCCAAATATGTTTCAGCACCTCTGTGCCATCATCAGTGGGTTTTTCTTTATTGAAAACTGTAAAAAGTGAACATATTTTACGTTGTAACTGATCTAACAAAGTGAGGCCTAAAGAAATTTGCTGTTCGTTTTGCTTCTTACCGTGATTTTACATTTTATGGTTTTGCAGGACCAACTGTATGGTGTCCTGCACTGATACCTTGTCACCTCCAAAGCAAACGATACAAATGTGAGTTCCACCGGCAAGTTAACACATCCTGTGACTTTTTTTTTTTTTAAGAAAAACTTGGTTTTGGCGTGTGAAAACGTTTTGCTTAGTGTAATTTCGTTTTGTATAAACACTTATTTACTTCGCAAAAACCGAGCGAGGTGGCGCAGTGGTTAGCACACTGGACTCGCATTCGGGAGGACGACGGTTCGATCCCGTCTCCAGCCATCCTGATTTAGGTTTTCCGTGATTTCCCTAAATCGTTTCAGGCAAATGCCGGGATGGTTCCTTTGAAAGGGCACGGCCGATATCCTTCCCCACCCTTCCCTAACCCGAGCTTGCGCTCCGTCTCTAATGACCTCGTTGTCGACGGGACGTTAAACACCACTAACCTAACCTAACCTAACTTCGCAAAATACGATGGGCACTATGTTGTGTTTCCTAACCCAGTCGGCGTTGACGTATTCCCGAGATGCTTTGGCATCGAATTTGAATTTTGTTTACTTTCTCTCTCTCTTTGGACGCGTGCGCGCGCGTGTTGTGTATGTGTGTGAAGCTCCTTTATTTGTCTGTGTTGCTTTTTCTGTAAAGTTCCTTTAATGTGTAGTGTTTTCATTTAAAATTTGTTTGTTCTCTGCTATAGGCGGAACATCTATGCTATAATTTAACTGCAAACATGTTATGGGGCGACTATCATTTAGACGCCGATGATAAACTCAGGAATATGGCACATCTCTATCTACAGCTGAGCCTTTAAGCAGTGTAGTTACCTAAAGAAGAAGAAATTAGTCCGAGGTAGGAAGTTGAAAGAATAGTACACAAAAAAGGAAAAGTTTTCATTTTGAGCTAACGTGAGCGCGAGCGTGAGTGCCCTCCAATACACCACAAAACGAAAACGTTACGAGAGTATTGCCAATACGGCGCGGCATTCGCATCACGGTCTAGCGCCGCCAAACTGCCGCGGGGTTGGGTCAGAGGGCGCTCCGGCGCTGTCGTTAGATGTGAACAGGTATTTGCAAATATGGGCAACGCAGTGTATGTACGGCCGGGGGGCGTCTGTTTGTTGGGAGTGGAATCAATCGCCGCGATCTGCGAGACAGGAGATTGCATGCAAATTGGTGCAGGGGAGCAGACCGACCGGCGCACGGCTGTTTGGGCGCCGGCAGTTATTGGCCACGCGAAGGGAGCGGCGGTGCCACAGGTAGCGATTTCACGGCCTCTGATGGGGATGGGGTGGGGGGAGGGGGGCTCCACTGGCGTGTCAGCTCGTGCCCTCATCCGCTCCAGAACTGCACTTATTCCGTTGTCGGCTGTTGATTTACCGCGCTCTATTGTTTCCTTTTAGAGGGCGTGCGCCGGCCGGCCATCGAGATAAGAGACTCGTGATTTACGCTGTGGTGCCGGTGAGGGCTGCGGGGGCGGCGTGGGGGCGGAGGCAGACGGCGCTCTCGTTAGGCGCGCAGCCCGGGGGCGGCTCTCAGTCAGCCGCCCCAAGCGTCTCATTCCACTGTTACGCTTGTACGTTGGCGGGCCTCTTATCTTATGGAATACACTGAGGTGACAAAAATCATGGGATTGCTATATGCGCGTATGCAGTAGAGCTATTGGTTCAGTATCGATGAGTCGATGCATCGATATTTATCCAAAATACATCGATATAAGTTGAGATATATTTACGAACGATATACCGATATCGCAATACTAGTATCGAGCGCCAATACTTTTATTTTATACTAGCTGACCCGACAGACTTCGTCCTGTCAAAAAGATTTGTAATATGGCAGTTTTTTTGCCTACGTATTTAAAAAAATTCTCCTGAACAGAACCGTCACCCTGGTGATAGGGCGTTGTGAATAAAAAATAATTAAATAAAACATATATAAGGATTTAAAAGTAAGTAATCGCTTTATTGTTAATCATGTGAATCATAATTATTATTATTATCATTGTAGTGCTTCGTGGTATACGATGTTTTTTGCTTGATTACCTGGCGCATAGATAAACAAATCTGATGGTTTTCCAACACGGGAACAGGCAACATACAATTGACCATGTGAGAAACATGGGTTTTCTAGATGAATACCACAAACACTTAATGATTGCCCCTGGGACTTGTTTATAGTCATAGCAAAAGCAAGCCGCACTGGAAACTGTAGTCGTTTAAACTCAAATGGCACATCAGTCGGAATCATTGGGATGCGCGGTATGAGAACATCTTCTCCTTTATACTTTCCTTTGAGTATAGTTGCTTCTATCACATTGTTTAGTAATTTTTTTATCGCTAACCGTGTACCGTTGCAAAGACGCGGTTGGTTGATATTTCGCAACATTATAACCACCGATCCAACCTGTAATTGAAGATTGTGAGGTGGCAATCCTGGCAAATCCAGCGAGTTTAAAAATTCCGGTGGATAGTTGACTACATCATCTTGATTAGTAGCCGAATCAACTGATTTATATATCCTCAATTCGCCTGTAATTTGTTCTTGAATTTTGAAATTTAATTCATTTACATCTATGTTTTTTGCAGCCAGTATAGCTCGTTCGCTCAACCAATCATGGTTTCTGTAATTTTGAGAAACATCTGGAAACACCTTCTGAATAAGTTCATCTTTTGATCGAGTTAACTGACAAAAACTTTGAGGAAAGTTAATGCAGCCAGTCAACATGTCTATAGGAAATTTGCCATTACCAATTTCAATGAGTTGTTTAGAGAATATGTTTCCAGATTGGTCATTTCGCAACTCGACACGCATATTCTTGCTTAAATGAAGTACTTTGACATGTTTCCACAAATTGGAGGACTTTAGACATGCATTGAGTTCATCAGCTGGCGTTGATCGTGGAATCACTGGCAATGTTTGACGAAAATCTCCTGCTAATAAAATCATTGCACCACCAAATCGGTTATTATTGCTCCGTAGATCTTTTAAGGTTCTGTCTAAAGCCTCCAAAGATTTTTTATGTGCCATCGTGCATTCATCCCAAACAATCAATTTACATTGCTGCAAAACCTTTGCCATTGCAGAGTTCTTCGAAACGTTGCAGGTTGGAGTTTCATTGCTTTGCATATTTAATGGCAATTTTAGTGCTGAATGGGCTGTTCGACCACCTTCAAGCAAAGTTGCTGCGATTCCCGACGAAGCGAGTGCAAGTGCAATTTTATTTTGTGAGCGAATTGTTGCTAATATTAATGAAATCAAAAAAGTTTTTCCTGTACCACCAGGTGCATCTAAGAAGTAAATCCCTCCAGTTTCATCATTTGTTACTTTCATAAGAGTTTCAAATACATACTTCTGTTGTTCAGTTAACAGTGGAAGATTTGTTTGAATTAATTCTTTCAAAGCGTTGAGATCATACAGTTTTTCTCGATGCAACTCTTGGTTAAAAGCGTCATGCATTGGACGATTGGGCGCGGTCAGGCCTAATTGAATTAATAGTTTGTTTGACATTATCAAGCACATGTCCTCAATTGAAATCAATGCTTCATTGTAAATTTCTTCACTGATTTGTATATTTGGATTTCCCATTCTATTCCGTATTTGATACAAAATATCATCACACATATAATCTTTGTACTTGATCCACAAATCAATTGGGTTTGATGGGAAGCATGTAGATATGATTATAGAAAACAATGTTCGTATTTGATGAGCGTGTGATGATATTACAGCATCATTGAGAGTTTGCTCCCAATGAGCGTCATTTTCAAGCAATTGCAAACGTTGACAGGCTTCTCTGTAGGATCCACACAATTCACCATGAACAGTTCGTAACTGTTGGAATGATGTTGGGCCACGTACATTGACTAATAGCAGTCGTAAATAAAAACATTCATCATTGCTTGGATGTACTGAATAAATCCGGCCAATCGCATCGGTGGAATATACATCTGTATATCCTGGAACTGGTTTTCCTTGTTTCCGTCGTATAAATCTCCTTGAGGATTGATTCCAGGTATAATGTTTTGGCATTTCAGAATATAGCAATGTTTGTGCGAAATGATCGTTTTGGCATGTCTCAAAAAAACTGGTTAATGTAGTAGATGGTGGCTGAGCAGCTCTTTCTACTGCGTTCTGTGCTGTAAAATACACTCTTTGTCCATTTTCTAAATGCACAGCTAAGTGAACAACAGAAGGGTGTCTCTCATGAATAGGAAAAGAAAATATTCGCCAAACTGCTTCATTACTACTGACATAGCGGCCCATTTGGTATTGGGTAACTTCATCATTGGAATTCTCTGCACCAATTCCAATCACAGCCATATCACTCCCTTTGGTTACATATTTGCAAATGTATTTAATAGATTTCACTGAATGGCAAGATTCAACGTTGATGTGTGCTTTGAATGTCTTTGATAAAATGGGTGAATATGGAACAATCCAACGATTATCTATTTCAATATCTTGTTGATTTAATTTGACAATTGTTGATTTTCCATTGTCTGCTGTCGATCTGCGACGATACAATGGATAACCGTCATTACCAGTAATTGTTTCCGATATTAATGTCCGTGGATATCGTTTTGAACATTTACCATCCATCATACACGGTGAATTTTGATTAAGAGTTCCACAGGGACCATGTATCATGTTTTTGATAACTACCTCATGCAATCCAGGATCTACTTGTACATTAGGGATTTCAGCTGATATCACTGCATCAACTTCATTTGGCCTTATCTTTTCAACAAACCAAATCAAAATGTGTGCATGTGGCAATCCTCGTTTCTGCCACTACACAGAATACATCCAGCAGCGTGTCTCACCAAACACATTATGTTTTACGATGAAATCCATTAAAGATTTCAACTTTTGTCTAAAGACTCTGGCTGTAATATCATGACGATCAATGGGTGATTGCCCAGGGAATAACTCCTGCTTGATTTCTATCCATTGCGGATTGCATGTAAATGTGATGAACAAATCTGCTGTACCATAATGACGAACATACGACATGGCATCTCGCGTGCCGAAACTAATACAAAAGAAACGCGAGTTTCGGAACGCGACATTAAACTTCTCCAACTATGTATTCTGTGCTCCAACGCACACACGCACATTGTTTTGATAGATATGATCTTTGACGTTAGGAACACACCTACATTGCTTAGACAACAGTGAGTGCTTGTAATTTAATATGAACTTTATACCATAGCAATAAAGCTCAAATTGACTACGTTTTAGTTACTCCGTAAATATCCTGAAAGAGGACAAAGATTTAGTGGCCGAAAAGTGAGTCGAAATGTGTGCTAAGGACTTGAGACCATTTAGCAGTATAGAGGGAGAAGGATTTCTTAATTTAGGGTAGACATTGATCGATATAGGTAAAAAATATGGCTCAGTTGATATTAGAAATATTATGCCTTCCCGAGTGACAGTAGCTAGGAAAGTTCAAACCTTAGCTGATACAGCGCGCAGCAAAGCAGTAACGGAATAAACCGACTTGTATGTCATCAATTCGCCAGGTATCATATTTTGAATCTGAAAACTCATTTCGTTAACATCAAGGTTTTTTGCAGCCAATATAACACCTTCGCTCAACCAAAAATGGTTTGCAATTGTTAAACGACATTTGCTGTGCGCGAATTGTCAAACACGATGACGGTGAATGTGTCAGACATCTCTTTTCAAAAAGATCATAGACATTTCGTTTATATGTACAAAAAATGCGCATGGAAATATTCAGAAACCTTCTCCATGGAAACATGCGTACATGAGTCAACTTTCATGGTAACCCGCAAACGATGTCAAAATCTTTTGTAAGGTGCTCTATGCCATGCACTGTCCGAAATATTAAGTAGACAGTGATGTTCCTCTTGATGGTCAAGTGTGCAAAATTTCTTCAAGATCGGAATAAAACTGTAGGTTGGTGTAGAAGTGTGTAAGTAAAGTACCCTCCGCCATGTACCATTCAGAATGTTAAGCAGACAGCGCCCTTCATCCTGCTTTGAATATCAAGTGTGCCAAATTTCATCAAGATAGGAATAAAAACGTACAATTTGTCGAATTCCGTTAGGTAAAGTAACCTCTGCCATGCACCCTACGGAATTTTATGTAGACTGTGACCTTCCTTTTGGTTTCAAGGTATAGTGTGCAAAATTTCATCAAGATTGTATGCAATACAAACACACGGACACAATGAAAACGCACTTTCAGTTTTTCTCAAATTTTCCAATTTTTCGGTCGATTTTCCAAAAATTTTATTTCATAAAAACCTTGTTCGGAGAATTACGAACACAGGAAAAAAAAATTGCCGAATTGGTCCAGCCGTTCTCGAGTTTTACGCTTATCAACACATTTGGCAATTCATTTTTATTTATATAGAAGAAAAGGGCTATTTTTAGGGTTTTTCCAGCAATAATTCTAATTTTTCTCGCCGAAAAAACGATCCTCGAACTTCAACGAACATTTTAAAAAAAGATTTGGCCAAATTGGTCGAGGCGTTGTTGAGTTATGCGCTTACCAACACATTTTGCGATTCATTTTTATATTATAGATTATTTTTTCGCAATTTTTCAGTAAATGTTTGATGTCGTTCTTTTGACATTGTAATAGAACATAATTTTACTTCACTGTGTGATGGAATCTTATTACTTTTTGAGCTTTCGTCTCGTGCATTCTTTCTCTTTGACTGTGTGAAGCAAGTATACCTGGCGCGAAAGAAGTAGTTCCTTCAATTGCTCTGGGGGGGGGGGGGGGGCGTAGAAGGGGGGAGGGTGCAGTGTGACTTGAATAACAAAATTTCTGATGTGAAGAAACAACATACCCGATGCGATAAAAAGCAATTTTTAACGCAACCAGTGCTATTTCTTCACATCGGCATTCTTCAAAAACAGCTTTTGAAAATGACGAACAGAATCTACATGACGAGATTGGTCTTTGCGGTGGGCGGAAATGTGCGAATGTAAATGCTGACGCAATCGGCACTCGGCGCTACCAACAGAAACTGCAACGTTTAACTTCACCACGCAATTTTGACACTACAACTGCTAGGTCGCTGGCGTTTGCACAAATGAAAAAAATTGTTCAAATAGCTCTGAGCACTATGGGACTTAACATCTGAGGTCATCAGTCCCCTAGAACTTAGAACTACTTAAACCTAACTAACCTAAGGACATCACACACATCCATGCCCGAGGCAGGATTCGAACCTGCGATCGTAGCAGTCGCGCGGTTCCGGACTGAAGCGCCTACAACCTCTCGGCCAACACAAATGAAAGAACAGCTAAGTCGACATTATGCGTTCAAGACAAATCCGATATGTGACGAAACCGAACGACGGACACACTAGACACCTTTTATTGTGTCACTTACATGCAGTTACTACTGTTAGCACAGTAGTTATCGCCAAGCATGATCGTACATCGCTTACATTTTCGAAGGCAGTTACGTAATTTTATTCTCCACTTTGATGACACACTGTGCAAACTTAAACAGCTTGCATATATTTCAAATGTCTTTTCCAGCCGATTCCCTCTCACTGCGTCAGCATCTTTGGCGGCACTGAGGTATATACCTCCTACGAACACTAAATGGCTATTCGGATTCCATCCAGTTTCTTTGTCATTAGATGTCTTAAAACAAAAATTTAGATATTACAAGATCTTCCCTTCGGGAATCCAATTTGCTTTTCATCGTCTGTCAACATCCCCTCCACCCTGTGTGTTAGGACCCGACCATACCAATAAAGTTTGTAACGCAGACTCCATGATAATTTCCACATATTTTCTTATCACCTTACTTAAATGCCAAACTTCATTTCTTTGGCACTTCTCCCCCTGACATGCTTACGTTAAACAACCGACTCAAACATTCCCATAATACACTCGGCCCATGCTTCACTAACTCTAGTGGTATGTTTCCTGGTTCGAGAGTTTTTCCATTTTCCAGTTCTTTCGTATATATTCTTACTTCTGCTGTAGTTAGAGTCGGCCGAATCGGGCTGGGGGACCAAGTAGTATAGGAAGAGCTGCCACATCGTAGTGACTGTTGGAACTCGGTGTATAAGTTGAAAAGTGGAAAATATTGTCAGGTGTGTTCGTTGGTATGTTCAAGTTTGTGGAAGATGTGTTGTTTCTGGTCAGTTCTGAAAGAATTCAAGTTTGTAAAATAGCTTTGGATTCAAATTACTGTGCCTCTCATAAATCGTACAGTAACATGTTAAGTGTTCGTTACTTAATAAGTTCATATACTGGGGAACAGGTTATGGTGTTACCGGCACGTAAATAAGCTTGCGCTGGACTACCAACTACTACCAACATAGGGAAAAAAATATTCTGCATTTCCAGTGAAACGGGTCAGTACAGTGTGGATATAAAGGGCCAATACTTTTATTTCAGTTAACTGAAATTATTATACTGTTTTCGTTTTGTATTAGTCTGTTTTCGTTGTATATTGCAGATGGTAAAATGTGAAAGGAAAACTTTTTCTTTGTGGTCCGAGGATGATACGCAAAATGCAATTAAAACTTACCTGGAGGGCAGAAGTCAAAATGGTTCAAATGGCTCTGAGCACTATGGGACTCAACTGCTGTGGTCATAAGTCCCCTAGAACTTAGAACTACTTAAACCTAACTAACCTAAGGACATCACACACATCCATGCCCGAGGCAGGATTCGAACCTGCGACCGTAGCGGCCATGCGGTTCCAGACTGTAGCGCCTTTAACCGATCGGCCACTCCGGCCGGCTGCAGAAGTCAGCGCCAGGCAGCGATGGTGTCTGGGGTGCTGCATTCCTGTCTATAAAGACGACAGCAAAGTGTAAAAGATTCTCCAGCAGAGGTAAGAAGTGGGCAAACAATATTTAGTAAGAGGCAAGAAAAAGAAATCCTTTCAAGAATCCTGAAGTTACGTGCATGTCGCTTCTCGTTGGATTCCAGTAATATAAGGAGGGCTAACATATAAAAAAAAAACTTTTCAGACGCCAATACTTTTAATACAGAGGATGTGGCTGACATCATTTCCTTCTTAGGAAGAACTACCGAATTTAGTTACTGGAAAAACCTCAGCTGATTTATAATGCAGATGAATCAGGTTGCCAAATGAACAACAAGCCTACAAGAAAAGTTTTTGCCTAAAAGGGAAACGAAGTTGTTTATGCAGAGACTTCTGTAGCAAGAGGAGAACTTGTCGCCGTCTTAGCTTGTACTTACGTCACAGGACACTTTATCCCCACCACGGTCATACTTAAAGGTGAAAAAAAATTACCTGACTTTCCTGTCGGTTTTCCAAACGACAAATTCCGGCTGGGTTAATGGAGAAGTATTTCTCAAATAGCTGAAACGTTTCCAATCTCACCAAGTTCATGGGCACTGCATCTTACTTGTGGATGGTCATGCGTCTCACAAAACTTTACAAGCGCCCCAGTTTTGTGAAGCAAAAAAAATTATGATATGCCTAACAATCCATACAACACACCGCCAAGCCTCTGAGAGTGTTACGTATGCGCAGGGGCTACGTAGACCATGTGCACAAAGTGCTTTCTAACTGAAATGAAATATCGTGTGGCTAGGGCTCCCGTCGGGTAGACCTGTCGCATGGTGTAAGTCTTTTGCGTTGACGCCACTTCGACGACTTGCGTGTCGATGGGGATGCTATGATGATGAACACCCAGTCCCTGAGCGGAGAAAATCTCCAACCCAGCCGGGAATCGACCCCGGGCCCCTTTGCATGGCGTTCCGCCTATCGAGGCGGACGATTTCTGACTGTAAATGGTTCTGTTTCTAACAAACCTATGTATAATGTGCTACATTTTATACACCATAAGTGACAACATGGCATGAGGTACTAACTCACTCACAATGGAACACGTTTTATAACAAAAAAATTTTTTTTGGACACCAGAAGATGGTAGGGCATGTGAAAAACATCATGGAATGATTCCCATGGTACTAGAGGGGGCTATCGAGAGTAAAAAATCTGCGGGAAGACAGAGATTGGAATACATCTAACAAATAATTAAGAACATAGGGTGAAGATGCTACTGAGATGAAATGTTGGCGCAAGAGAAAAATCCGTATCGGGCAGCATCACACAAGTCGAAGACTGACGAAAAAGAAATCACTGATCATTGCAAGAGACTTAAACTGCAGAATGGGTATGCAACACTACAAAGAAAAAATAATAGCGGAAAAGTTGTATGAAGAAGGCCTTATCCTATTAAACACTCCCAACTACCTACATATATTTCCCACAACGGCAAAAGCACAACAGACATTGCATTCATAAGGGGACCAACCAGGAGCAATACACCATCTCTCTAAAATGCAGAACGCACACCACTTCCGAAACATATCCCTCTGGAAATAAATATCCAAGGACCAAGACAAAAAGAGCAAGGAAAAGAAGATCAAGCTCTTTCGAGAATAATAGATATCGGCAAAGTGGAAGAAAAATCAGACGACATAAAACAAACTAAAATACTAGTAGACAATATGCGACTAAATTTAGCAACAGAAGCGGTAGGAGAACTCCTAAGGAAAACCACCAATCCCAGGTACAATAGAAGAACGAAACAATGGTTCGACACTGAGTGTTACAGTCTAAGAAAGGATGTACTAGAAATCCTACGTCATCTAAAACGGTGCGCGGAGAACTCTGCACTCCTCATGACTTACACCGAAAAACTATGTATCTACAAGAAAACTCTAAAGTAAGAGAAGAGAACATTCTGAACAAGAAAAGGAAAGAAACTAGTGGAGGAAGCCTCAATGGACCTATATGTTGCGCCTCGCCGCAGATAACGAGCTGAAACCCATTACATCGATGTGAAAACAGGGGAGACGCTCTTCGACAAGATACTGCATAAGGATGGACTAAAGGGGAGACCACAGGGCAGACAGCATACAGTGCCACAAACAACTAGGGAATGGGTCCCATTGTGACATTAACAGCACCGAAAACAAAAAAGCTGCAGTCGCTGGCAGAATATTGAAAAGTCACTGCCCAAATGCTAACGCCAATGTCGACAAGACTCTACAGTAAGTGCATAGAAACAGCCTCCATTCCAGAACAATGGAGACAGTCAAAAGTAAAAGTGCTACATAAATGGAAATGAGACACCAAGGACCCTAGAAAATGCAGGCGTTGCCATAGAAACTTATCTATCAAAGTGTTCACAAAAACACTAACAGGAACAATAAAGCAACCAATCGGTGAACAGCTCCCCGAAAGCCAAATGGAATTTAGGAAAGGAAGATCAACTCTGACTACAATAGAGTTCCTACTGAAGAGCATAAGGGAAGAGTTTTATGCAGTGTTTATAGACTTCGGGAAAGCTTTGACTTTACAAACAGAAAATTAGTGACCAAAAAAGTAGAGAAAACCCAAAGTGAAAACAACGTATGCGCAATATTGCGATGGAACGTAGTAAGGATCTCGGACAACGTCTCCCTATCGGAGCCGATACTCCAACCAAACGGAGTACTTTAGGGAGATCCACTGAGTCCTCTATTATTTATCCTCGCAGTGGAGGAAACTGTAAGAATACCCCAAGGGAGGGTGTAACCTCATATGCATATGCAGACATATTATTATAGGCGCTAAGAACATTGGAGAGTTACCAGAAGCAATAAACAATATGGAAGATTGGTACGTCAAAAATGGCATCGAAATAAATGTGGCGAAAACAGAAATGATAGTTCTTCGAAATGGAGTAAGAGCACCTGAACAGCGGAGATCTTTATACCGAATAGAAAACCGAAAGTCGTATCAGACTTCAAGCACTTAGGGGTCACAATACAAACAACTGCAAAATATTTCACAAAACGTGTAACAGAGAAATAGAATACTTTACTAGGTCCATTCAAGTTCTAAGGCCTCCGATTTTTTTTCTAATTAACTAATCACCCGAAATCGATGAAAATGGCGTTACTTCTCGACGTAATCGCCCTGCAGACGTACACGTTTTTTACAACGCTGACGCCATGATTCCATGGCAGCGGCGAAGGCTTCTTTAGGAGTCTGTTTTGACCACTGGAAAATCGCTGAGGCAATAGCAGCACGGATGGTGAATGTGCGGCCACGGAGAGTGTCAGGTGAGTATGGAGCATGAGGAATCACTTCAAAGTTGTTATCACGAAGAAACTGTTGCGTAACGTTAGCTCGATGTGCGGGTGCGTTGTCTTGGTGAAACAGCACACGCGCAGCCCTTCCCGGACGTTTTTGTTGCAGTGCAGGAAGGAATTTGTTCTTCAAAACATTTTCGTAGGATGTACCTGTTACCGTAGTGCCCTTTGGATCGCAATGGGTAAGGATTACGCCCTCGCTGTCCAAGAACATGAACACCATCGTGTTTCACCACTGGCGGTTACCCGAAATTTTTTTGGTGGCGGTGAATCTGTGTGCTTCCATTGAGCTGACTGGCGCTTTGTTTCTGGATTGAAAAATGGCATCCACGTCTCATCCATTGTCACAACCGACGAAAAGAAAGTCCCATTCATGCTGTCGTTGCACATCAACATTGCTTGGCAACATGCCACACGGGCAGCCATGTGGTCGTCCGTCAGCATTTGTGGCACCCACCTGGATGACACTTTTCGCATTTTCAAGTCGTCATGCAGGATTGTGTGCACAGAACCCACAGAAATGCCAACTCTGGAGGCGATCTGTTCAACAGTCATTCGGCGATCCCCCAAAACAATTCTCTCTACTTTCTCGATCATGTCGTCAGACTGGCTTGTGCGAGCCCGAGGTTGTTTTGGTTTGTTGTCACACGATGTTCTGCTTTCATTAAACTGTCGCACTCACGAACGCACTTTCGACACATCCATAACTCCATCACCACATGTTTCCTTCAACTGTCGATGAATTTCAATTGGTTTCACACCACACAAATTCAGAAAACGAATGATTGCACGCTGTTCACGTAAGGAAAACGTCGCCATTTTAAGTATTTAAAACAGTTCTCATTCTCGCCGCTGGCGGTAAAATTTCATCTGCCGTACGGTGCTGCCATCTCTGGGACGTATTGACAATGAACGCGGCCTCATTTTAAAACAATGCGCATGTTTCTATCTCTTTCCAGTCCGGAGAAAAAAAATCGGAGGCCTTAGAACTTGAATGCACCTCGTAGTTCACTCAGCCTAGAGACAGTAATGACACTACTCATTGCCACGATCTCACTAATACTGACGTACGGCATAAAAATTAACGGACCACATCTTATAGTGAAAAACATAACAACACTAGAAAGAGTAAAGGCGACCTACAAAGCGACAATAATTGAATTATATGAAATAAAACGGTTTGCGTTAGGACATTCAAACTGCACAGCTGGCAGCGGCGAATGATGGAAATCAGTATGCGCCTATGGCTTGGTTTAGCGACGAAGTCCACTCTCATTTCCATGGGTTCGTCAATTAGCAAAACTGGCGCATTTGGGGGAATGAGAATCCGGATTTCGCAATCGAGAAGTCCCTTCACCCCGTCATCTGTTGACTGTGTAGTGTGCAATGTTCAGTCACGGAATAATCGGTGCAATATTCCTTGATGGCACAGTGACTACCGAAAGGTATGTGAAGGTTTTGGAAGATGATTTCATCCCCATTATCCAAACGAAACTGATTTCGAAAAGACGTGGTTCATGCAAGAAGAAGCTCGATCCCATCGAAGCAGGAGAGTGTTTGATGTCCTGGAGGAGCACTTTGGGGACCGCGTTCTGGCTCTGGGGTACCCAGCGGCCACTGCCATGGGCGTCGATTGGTCGCCATATTCTCCCAATCTGAACACATGCGACTCCTTTTTTTGGGGCTATATTAAAGACATGGAGTACAGCAATAACCCCAAAACCATTGCCGAGATGAAAACAGCCGTTCAGGAGGTCATCGACAGCATCGATGTTCATGACGCTTCCGGAGGTCATGCAGAATTTCGTTGTAAGTCTCCGCCACATCATCGCCAATGATGGCAGGCATGTCGAACGTGTCATAACCTAAATCCGGATATCTGTAGTGATGTTTAATTGTTGAATAAAGTGTGCACACGGGGTTATTTGTAACAAATTTACGTTTTCTCCTTCTAGTTCAATAGTTGTCAACCTGTATACAGGGTGTTACAAAAAGGTACGGCCAAACTTTCAGGAAACATTCCTCACACTCAAAGAAAGAAAATATGTTATGTGGACATGTGTCCGGAAACGCTTACTTTCCATATTAGAGCTCATTCTATTACTTCTCTTCAAATCACATTAATCATGGAATGGAAACACACAGCAACAGAACGTACCAGCGTGGCTTCAAACACTTTGTTACAGGAAATGTTCAAAATGTCCTCCGTTAGCGAGGATACATGCATCCACCCTCCGTCGCATGGAATCCCTGATACGCTAATGCAGCTTTGGAGAATGGCGCATTGTATCACAGCCGTCCACAATACGAGCACGAAGAGTCTCTACATTTGGTACAGGGGTTGCGTAGACAAGAGCTTTCAAATGCCCCCATAAATGAAAGTCAAGAGGGTTGAGGTCAGGAGAGCGTGGAGGCCATGGAATTGGTCCGCCTGTACCAATCCATCGGTCACCGAATCTGTTGTTGAGAAGCGTACGAACACCTCGACTGAAATGTGCAGGAGCTCCATCGTGCATGAACCACATGTTGTGTCGTACTTGTAAAGGCACATGTTCTAGCAGCACAGTTAGAGTATCCCGTATGAAATCACGATAACGTGCTCCATTGAGCGTAGGTGGAAGAACATGGACCCCAATCAAGACATCACTCACAATGCATGCCCAAACGTACAGCAATGAGTCGCATGCCAACATAAGTACCGAAGTCAACATTACCTTCCTTCAATTGGGCCAACTGGTGGTGAATCGAGGAAGTACAGTACATACTGACGAAACTAAAATGAGCTCTAACACGGAAATTAAGCTTATCGGGACACATGTCCACACAACATATTTTCTTTATTTGTGTGTGAGGAATGTTTCCTGAAAGTTTGGCCGTACCTTTTTGTAACACCCTGTATAAAGAAAACAATAGGAGTGTCCAAAACAACACGATCCGGACTTGTATACCTGCTAGAGAGGGAACGCTTCGTCATTGAAGCCCTACGAACAAACCTGACGCTGCCCAACACCAGCGCTTCGGAAAGTCCACTAAAAACATTGAAGGAAGAGAGGGAAGATTTACCTCCAGAATTTTACAGCACAGGTACCATAACTGACCGAACATGGACAAAGGAAAACTTCGAAATAAGACACGTGATCACCAGAATGGCAGTCCGTGGTTTATTTCCAACAACGTGGCATATCATGAACCAAATGCAATGTGTGAGTATAAACTGTGTCATGAAATATGCAAAAGTTGTCGTATAGAACTCTGTACCAAAAGGTCACGCTTAATAAGTGAACATGCAAATCACAATATGTAAAATTTCTAATTTCGTGTATTATTATTATCATTCTACTTTGAACTTGTATTGCTATTTGGCTGCAATAAACCTATTATTATTTTTAAAAAAATACCCTTTCTTGTACCTATGTTTGTCCGTCAAACGTCCTACATCTGTGATAGCTCTTTTTACAGGTGTCCACTTCTCTTCAACCGAACTGCCTACTGTTGTCTTCCTTATCGTAATATCAACATCTTTAGTGAACTTCAGACTCGTCTCAACCTTTCACTGTACTTCAGTATCGTACTTCCTTCCATACTGTTCCTTCCAGATGATTTTCTTAAGCTTCAGTATGGTCTTCATCATTATTAAATTGTGATCTGTTCTTGGGTACGACTTACGATCCAGTATGTGGTTTCAGAATCTATGTGTGACTGTGCTGTCATCGAGTGAGAAGAACCCAATAACCGAACTGTTCACAGTAATTCGTTCTCTGTCCTGCTTTCCTGCTAACGAGTCCTACGCCCGTTGCACCAATGTCTGCTCCTGCTGATAGTAGCCTGTATTCGTCGGGCGAGAAATCTTTATCTTTTTTTCATTTGACTTCCCAACTACATTTCCGAACTAGACGGCAAGGAAACACCGTCAGGAGACGTTTGTGGAAAACCAGAATGTACGACCTTGTCCTTCGGGCGTTTCTGCACGTGAACTTGCATCTGAAAAGTCTTAACACCAGTTAGTCGAAAATATTTAGGAATCTTTATAGCAGATCCTGTAAAGAGTTCCACAGGGAATCCGGAAAATTCTCACGTCGTCGAAAGCTACATAGGAAGGACATACATTACACAATTTTATAGTACGTAACTTGAGTGCAACGTAAATCTCGACGAAGAATCCGAGGCGACAGAAATAAACCGTGCTTTTTGCATCTCCGCCAGACTTTTGGTGATGTGTAGACGGAGGGAGATTCCGCCTTTGAATCACATCCGCCCCGGTAATAGAGCGGTTTCTCGGGGAGTATTAACGGCAACAAATTAAAACACGGCCGACTTCTCTAATGAAGAGGTGGCCACAACTTAGAGGAATTCCGGTCCACTTAACGAGCCCTGAAGGCATCGGTTAGGATCTCCGACCGGGCCGGCCCCGGCTCGTATAACATCACAATCAACGGCTTCTGAAGAAGCACTGGCCGCCTGATGCCTTGCTGGCTTTCTCCCATAAACCGTTAACGGGCTGTGTCTGGTGTCTCACGCACGGCCAATAAAGAGAACGCACTGCTCGAAACACGATCGTCTGCTTCTCCCTCATTCGTCCTCTTGATTGTATTTCGATTAACCTTTACGTTATAGCGACACTTGTAAATGCTTTTCCTATCGCTGAGCGGGGCCAACAGCCACTTCTTAGAAACGATTGTAATTGAGGCAGAGATCGGAAAGATTACACGTAGAGTATGGAGAACCTTGCATGACTGTGTGTACTAATGCGCGTTGGAGCCGAAACAGAGAAATTAGTCTCTTTACCGCTGCCAGACGCTCGTACATCTCTTCAAGGAACTACTCCAACACAGCTGCCGAAATACAGAATCAGTGTAGCGTGCTGGCAGGGCGTGATGGGGCGGGTTCGAGTTTTTGGTCATGTGCGTAGGTTTTAAATATGCCCTCGTTCATTGCTTTTTACACAGATGAAGGATGAAGTTACGCAAATGCAAATGCACGTGGACCACATTTTCGCTATTGCCCTAACACTGCGGCAACGGCCTTGCCGCAGTGGATACACCGGTTCCCGTGAGATCACCGAAGTTAAGCGCTGTCGGGCGTGATCGGCAGTTGGATGGGTGACCATCCGGGCCGCCATGCGCTGTCGCCGTATTTCGGGGTGCACTCAGCCTCGTGATGCCAATTGAGGAGCTACTCGACCGAATAGTAGCGGCTTCGGGCAAGAATACCACCATAACGATCGGGAGAGCGGTGTGCTGACCCCATGCCGCTCCTATCCGCATCCTCCCCTGAGGGTGACACGGCGGTCGGATAGTCCCGGTAGGCCACTTGTGGCCTGAAGACGGAGTGCCCTAACACTGCAGCATTTACCTTGACGTTTTAATTTATTGCGACGCTCGTTCAATTTTTTTCTGAAAGCGGATTGGTTTTACTCGGAATTACAGCACACCATATTACGTCCCCCTCTTTTGGCTACAAAACCTTGTTTTTCAACATAATCTCCGTTCCAATGAGACGGCTTTACGCCATCTCTTACGCCATGTCACTGGGAAGGCCTGTGTGCCCCCACGGTACCGCTTTACTTGGTTGTTGGTTGTTTGGTAGATGAGACCAGACAGCGAGTTCATAGGTCTCATCGGATTCCGGAAGGATGAGGAGAGAAGTCGGCCGTGCCCTTTCAAAGGAACCATGCCAGCATTTGTGTGGAGCGATTTAGGGAAATCACGAGAAACCTACAGTACTGGCCATTCAAACTGCTACACCACCAAGATGACGTGCTACAGACGCGAAATTTAACCGACAGGAAGAAGATGCTGTGATATGCAAATGATTAGTTTTTCACAGCATTCACACAAGGTTGGCGCCGGTGACGACACCTCACACAAACAGCAGTTGTCCGGCGCTGCCTGGTGAAACGTTGTTGTTATGCCTCGTGTAAGGAGGAGAAATGCGTACCATCACGTTTCCGACTTTGATAAAGGTCGGATTGTAGCCTATCGCGAATCGGATTATCGTATCGCGACATTGCTGCTCGCGTTGGTCGAGAATATGGAATCGGTGGGTTCAGGAGGTTAATACCGAACGCCGTGCTGGATCCCAACGGCCTCGTATCACTAGCAGTCGAGATGACAGGCATCTTATCAGCATGGCTGTAACGGGATCGTGCAGCCACGTCTCGATCCCTGAGACAACAGATGGGGAGGTCTGCAAGACAACAACCATCTGCACGAACAGTTCGACGACGTTTGCAGCAGCATGGACTATCAGCTCGGAGACCATGGCTGCGGTTACCATTGACGCTGCATCACAGACAGGAGCACCTGCAATGGTGTACTCAACGACGAACATGGGTGCACGAATGACAAAACGTCATTTTTTCGGATGCATCCAGGTTCTGTTTACAGCATCATGATGGTCGCACCCGTGTTTGGCAACATTTGAAGCATGTATTCGTCATCGCCATACTGGCGTATAAGCCGGCGTGATGGTATGGGGTGCCATTGGTTACATGTCTCGGTCACCTCTTATTCGCATTGACGGCACTTTGAACAGTGGACGTTACATTTCCGATGTGTTACGACCCGTGGCTCTACCCTTCATTCGATCCCTGCGAAACACTACATTTCAGCACGATAATGCACGACCGCATGTTGCAGGTCCTGTACGGGCCTTTCTAGATACAGAAAATGTTCGACTGCTGCCCTGGCCAGCACATTCTCCAGATCTCTCACCAACTGAAACGTCTGGTCAATGGTGGCCGAGCAACTGATTCGTCACAAAACGCCAGTCACTACTGTTGATGAACTGTGGTATCGTGTTGAAGCTGCATGGGCAGCTGTAGCGGTACACGCCATCCCAGCTCTGTTTGACTCAATGCCCAGGCGTATCAAGGCCGTTATTACGGCCAGATGTGGTTGTTCTTGGTACTAATGTCTGGGGATCTATGCACCCAAATTGCGTGAAAATGTAATCACATGTCAGTTTTAGTATAGTATATTTGTCCAATGAATACCCGTTTATCATCTGCATTTGTCCTTGGTGTAGCAATTTTAATGGCCAATAGTGTAAATGAGGATGGCCGGATGCAGGATTGAACCGTCGTCCTCACGAATGCACCGCTTTACTGCTCGACGTCTCAGCCAAGTCTTGCTGCATCAGTAACTTTCCCATCATCCACGTACCGCTTCCCCGGGAGTGCATCCTTCACTGGGCCAAGCGGATGGAAGCCGGAAGGTGCGAGATCCGGGCTGTAGGGTTGTTCAGGAAGAACAGCCCAGTTTTGCATGGGGCTTCAGATTGTCATGGAGAAGGAAAAGTTCATTTGCATTGCTATGGCGACGAACACGCTGTAGTCGTTTGTTAAATTTCCTGAGTGTTGCACAATACACTTCGCAGTTGATCATAGCGCCATGAGGACGTCCAACAGAATATCCCCTTCAGAGAGTCCCAGAAGACCGTCGCTATTACTCTACCGGATTAGGACGCAGCCTTATTTTTCGGAGCAATGATGGTGTGGTGCCACTCTATGGATTGCAGTTTTGTTTCCAGTTCGAGGTGATGAACCTATGTATCATCGCCTGTGACGACATTCGACAAAAAATGTCACAGTCAGGCTAGTAACGTGCAAGAAGTTCCAAACAGATAGTCCTTCGTGGCTGTTTATGCTCTTCTGTTAGGCGGTGAGGTTCAAATGGCTCTGAGCACTATGGGACGTAACATCTGAGGTCATCAGTCCCCTAGAACTTTGAACTACTTAATCCTAACTAACCTAAGGACATCACACGCTTTTATGCCCCAGGCAGGATTCGAACCTGCGACCGTAGCGGTGCACTTCCCTCAGGCGGTGAGGAACCCAGAGTCTACACACCTATGAGTGTCCCAACTTGTGGACGAGTGTGTCAGCACTTGTAACAAAAACGTCCAGTTGAGCAGCGAGGAGTTGGATTGTAATCTGTCCATGGCCTCGAATGAGAGTGTCCGTACGTTTCAACAGTGGAGTCACAGCTGTGTGTTGCCGTCCGGCACGCGGGAGATCGTACAGGCTTCCCCGATCTCTTTGCGATGATAGACGTCTCGCACAGTGTTTCACCGTGCCTTTTTCAGGTCTCTGTAGGTATTCTGCAGATGCATATGAACATCTGTGAAGCTCTGGTTTTCTGCCAAAAGAAACTCAATACCTCTCTGCTTGGAACGCACCTTCACTGCTGACGCCATTTTGAAGACTACGATAGCGCCTCCATCACTCAGGGGACTTCAGGAAACTATAGGGGCTGAAGCGGGAATATTTCACGTTGTCCCACAACAAATTCCGGATTTCTCAAGACAAACAAATTCGCAGGTGATATCCACATATACTACCGAATTTACTTCTTAAATAATGTCATTTATGACACATAGTTCAAGTGTATGACGTCATGTATATTGGTATGCTTGAAAAATTATCTTTTCCTAAAGCGGATTGCAAATTGCCCACACTATACTCATCCACTGTTTGACATAACGAGCTCGAAACGACTTTCATTAACTTTTGTGTATACGAGTTCGATTCTTTGTAAAATCTGGTTTGACGAGTGGACTGGTATAACATATTTCTGTCTCGTTCGGTATATCTCTTTCGTTCCGTTAAACTTCAGTTACACGATAAATCAGTAAAATATAAAGGCCGTAAATTCAACTAAATACCTAGGAATTACAATTAGGCACAACTTAACTTGGAAGGAATACATAGAAAATGTTGTGGGGAAGGCTAACCAAAGACTGAGTTTTATTGGCAGGAGACTTGGAAAATGTAACAGATCTACTAAGGAGACTGCCTACACCAGGCATGTCGGTCCTATTTTAGAATAGTGCTGCGCGGTGTGGGATCCTTACCAGATAGGACTGATGGAGTACATTGAAAAAGTTCAAAGAAGGGCAGCATGTTTTGTATTATCGGGAAACATGGGAGAGAGTGTCACTGAAATGATACAGCATTGGAGCTGGCCTTCATTAAAGGAAAGGCATTTTTTGCTGCGACGGAATCTTCTCACGAAATTCCAAACTTTCTACTCCGAATGCAAAAATATTTTGTTGATACCGACCTACATAGGGAGAAACGAACACCACGATAAAATAAGGGAAATCAGGTCTCGTACGGAGAGATATAGGTGTTCGTTCCTTCTGCGTACTATACGACATAGGAGTAATAGATAATTGTGAAGGTGGTTGATGAACCCTCGGTGTGCGAGGCACTTAAATGTGATTTGTAGAGTATCCATGTATATGTAAATGTAGATGTAGAACGGAAATAGCGTTTCCCAAGAAGTGCAACTCATTTGCTCCGAGGCAAACAACAGTGGCATTGTTGCTGATATTGCCGAGATCAAAGTGAATCAGATCTCCATATAATACTAAAACTCTAAAACTCCTCCCGAACAGGCTATGAAAGCTCGAGGGTACTGACCGGCCGCCGTGTCATCCTCTGCCCATAGGCGTCACTGGAAGCAGATATGGAGACGCATGTGGTCAGCAACCGCTCTCCCGGACGTGTGTCAGTTTCCGAGACCAGAGCCGCTACTTCTCAGCCAAGTAGCTCCTCAGTTTGCCTCACAAGGGCCGAGTGCACACCTCTTGCCAACATCGCTCGGCAAACTGGCTGATCACCCATCCAAGTGCTAGCCCAGCCCCACAGTGCTTAGCTACGGTGATCTAACAGGAACCGGTGTTACCACTGCGACAAGACCGTTGGCTCTTCATACAATACTATCTGTGATTATGTTGGCTGTAGGGAAGTGTATAAACGATGACTGCTATGGCGGTTGATCGATTATCGCAAGGGAGGCAGACATTGTCTCCGAAGAACATGCACCGATTTTCCCGTGACGGAAATGCTTTTCTTCGTTGCATTTTGATGGAATACGAGTTCTCGTTGCACTGCTGCAAACTACTCTCACATTCAGAAAAAATTGAACACCTTCAACAACTATAGATAGGACGTTTATATTCTCAGGACATGTGGATTACTATGTTGCGCAGAAATGATCAGCATTTGAACCAAATTGGCCAGCAGGCTCAAGGTCAACATCGATATCGTGGCACAACACTGCCCACCGGTGAAATGTGCCTGCAGCTATCGTTGTCGCTGTAGACCCAAGGTAATGGATCAATGTGACTTGAGTAGCCGTGCAGGATGCCTCGCAGACGTATGCGCGAATCGTACCGTCAAATCAATGAGTTTGAAAGAGGGCGCATTCTTGGCATGAGACAATGTGATGCAGCCATCCAGTAAATTGCTGTTCATATGGAAAGACGTGTTTTGGCATCATCCGGGGACCTGCTACTCGTATGGAACGAAGTGTTTCGGCAGGAAGATCGACACCTCATCCGAATGGCTTTGCAGAAAAGACCTGCGTCCTGCTCGGCTCTGGCGCAACAGTGGAACAGTGTAGCACATCGTACTCTATCAGCAGTGACAGTCCGTCGCCGTTCATTACGGCATGGGTTACGTGCATGTCGTCCACACTACTCCGTCTACCTCTGACGAGTGTGCAGAAACATGCTAGTAGACAGCAATGGTGTACGGAATGGCGTCATTGGAGACAAGAATGGCATCAGAAAATGTTTAACGACGAATTCAGGTTATGTTTGTTTGAAAATGGCCGCCGTATTTTGGTTCGCCGGAGACAGGCGGAGCGGCATCACAGAACCTGCTTTGGCACAAGACATACAGAACCAACTCAAGGCCTCATGGTGACGGGTGCTATTGGGTACAATCAAAAATCACAGCTGGTGTGTGTCCAGGGCACTGTGACCAGTGTGACCTACGTGAATGACATCCTGCGATCCGTAGCCACATAACATCCCAGACGCCATTTTCCAGCAAGACAGTGCACGACCACATGCTGCTGCACGAACACGTGCTTTCTCGGTGTCACAGGATGTCAGCCTTTTGCCCTGGCCCGCCAGACCACCGGACTTCCCGCCAATCGCGAATACGTGAGATACGATGAAACGACTGTTGCAGCGCTGTGACCCAATGCCAACCATCACAGATGAACTTTGGAACCAGGTGGGTGCAACATGGATCGCTATAGCACTGGACGTCAATCGCGCCTTATATGCGTTGATACCATCATTCATGGAACATATTATCACGGCTCATCGCGGACACTGTGCCTACTAGGCAACAGAACACATGCTGAACTGAGACGACTCAAATGGTAATCATTTCTGCAGAACGTACTAGTGTGCATGTCCTGTGAATATGAACGTCCTATCTCTAGTCGCCCAAGGTGTTCTGTTTTTTCCAAATATGAGTGTAGAAAGAAAGAGCATATCGACCAAACTGAAACAACCACTGTTTCTGGCCAAGAAAGCACAGGCGCGATTGACGCCCTGTGCTTCGGAGACAGACACAAGTAGCGCCTAAGCATGTCATGCTGGGAATATGTTGATAACATTTTGTCAAAGACTCAACTCTAGCTTAGCTCCAGCGGAAGGGCCAAAATGTGTCTAGATCTGGTTACAGTAACAGCTGAAGCCGCCATTTTATCAAAATACCGTAGATCCTGAAAGTTTCTCTGGTATTCATCCGGGTAGCGTCGTCCAAAAGGCGTGATATTTCGGCAAGTCGACTTCTTGCCATCTTCAGGCGTTCTTGGTGTTCAGACACCAGGAACGCCTGAAGATGGCAAGAAGTCGGCTTGCCGAAATATCGCACCTTTTGGACGACGCTACACGGCTGAATACCCGAGAAATTTTCAAGATTTCTGTACGCCGGGAAAACCTCAGATCACTCATCAAAATACCATAAACTTCTCTTACAAGAAAAATGCTTCTTCATCACAAAGCACGCCTCATATGATTGTGCATGCTACTGACACACTAGCGGTATGTCATCTGAAGTGCTGAATATCAACAGCACTATCTAGACTTGCCTCATCACAGTTTCACCGTTTCCGACCACCAGAAGAACAGTTTGTAGATGACGTCGTTCGTGGAAGTATGTTACGAACCACATTTTTTTCTTCCTCAGGGCTGCAGTAAGCTTCTTCATACTTGTTGAACAGGAAGCTGGCTATGTGGAACAATAGTGCAACAACTTCTTCTTTAAGCAATATAAGAAAATGTTTTCAATGTCTAGTATACAAAGAGACTGTAAAGGCCATGCGAGAGTAGTTAATGACAGACCATATAATAATGTTAAGATGCAGGAACTGGAGTGTGAAAGCCATTTACAATCTTCCATGTTAGTTATCAACGCACGAGTTACGTTATCACTCGCATGATTGAGGGATTGCACTGATAAACCAAAACTTTACGACCACCGTCCACCGTGACGTTGGATGGATACCACCTGGTGGCTTTGCGAGCACGTGACGCGGTAGCAAAAGTATGTAAGCGTGGTAGACATGGACGGGGGCTTACGCTAGCGAAGATTTGGGCTGTAGATGTGGAAATCCATTGAGATAAGCAGCTTTGACAAAGAGCAGATTATTATTACGCAGAGCCTGTCAACGAAAATTCCGAAAATGGCGAGGCTGGTCGAATGCTCACGTGCTACTGTCCTGAGCATCTACGGAGAGAGGTAGAACGACATTGAAACTACCATTAGGAGCTAAATGGTTGGACGTCCACGACTCTTCACGGAAAGTGGGGTTCGGAGGCTTGTCTGCTCTGTACAGTACGATAGATGGTGACCTGTGGCATCTCTGCCGAAAGAGCACAATGGTGGCGCAAGCACAAGTGCTTCGTAGAACACCGTTCATTGCACACTGTTGAACATGGAGCTCCGCAGCAGACCACGCCTACGTGTTTACATCTTGACCCAACGACAGGGTTAATTATGACTGACGCCATCGGTCAATGAAACCGTGCCGACTCTTCGCGTGAATCACATGTTTGCTACTCTAGGTCGATGGTTGTCTCCACAAACGGCGTCATCGAGGTGAACGGCGGCGCAGCGCGCCACCCATGCAGGTTGGTGGGAGCAGTATTACACTATGGGAGACATTCTACTGCGCTTGCATGGGACCGGTGGTGGTAATCGAAGACACGCTGACAGCAGCGAACCACCTGCATCCTTCATACTTTATGTCTTCCCCGACGGCGATGTTATCTTTCAGCAGTACAACTGTCCAAGTCTTGGAGCAAGAATCATGTTACAGTGGTTTGAGGGCAATTTTAGTGAACGCACGTTGATGTCTGGGCGACCAAATTCGCCTGATATGATTCCTATAGAACCCATCTGAGTCGCTACCAGGCGCTATCACCGCGCACGCAAATCAGCGGCCTGATATTTACGCATGTTACATGACCTGCGCGTACACATCTAACGGCACATACCTCATACCTCCACAAACCCACAAACAAACTGCCGGGTCTCTGAAACGCAGAATCAGTGATGTATTTCGTTCCAAAGACGGACAAGCAAGCTATTAAGCAACTGGACATAATGCTTTGGCTCATTAGTGTATACAGTGAATGTTTTTGTCGGCTAGAGGAGTCTGCCTTTGTTTGGGTAGTGTAAAGGGCTATCTTCAGGTTGTACCTTGAGCACACTGTCTCGTCAAACAGGCAGGTTTCTTGGCGCAGAGTTTCAAGTCGGGCTGACCAGCATGGCCTGCCGGACATTCTGTTATATTTTTCCTCTTCGCCTGCTCTGCGCCAGACGCTGTCTACAGCATGTTCCTGCTGACACTTTGTGAAGTTCAGAATTTTAGCTTGTAAATTACTGCACATGGGCACCACTACGCTGCGGCGTCTAGAAGTATTGGTAAGATGCTTGTTCGTTTGCATTGTATTGCCTTAATTCTGTATCACATAATTTTTCATGTGCTGCTACTTGACTTGCTTTTGCATCTGTCTATCCATGTGAGCGTGGTTAGGTCTTTGTTCTGTTCGCATCTTTGTTCGAATAAGCGAGTATCAATTATTCTTTTCCAGTGAGTCATCCGAAGATAAAAGTTGTCTTTCTTGTTACCTCCCTGCTGTATAAATAGTATCACAAGGAATGTAAAGCATATGGGGCTCTTCTTCAACTTTTTATTAATGTTTTGTATTGTACTGCCACATGGTCCTTGATGGGGCATTGGTATTTGTTGTTCGTGAATTTTCGAGTGTGTTTTCTGAATAATAACTGACATTAATTTTAAATCTAGCGTGAATTATTTTCCTCCGAGTTTTCAGTTCTACGATCTTTTACGCGCTTGTGCACTTATGCTCATTTATCTTTGGTCATGCTAGTGCCACGTGCGAGTATAACATATTTAAAACAAAATGCCTTGAGCAGTATTAATATTACGATGAACTGCTTTCAGCAGACATAGTATTTTCTTCTTTTATATCCAATTTTCAGATCAAAAAAGGTAAGTGTGAATAGCAGAGAACTTCAAGTCATCTCCCGCAGCAATGAATATGTGAACACACTGCATTTCAGCGAATAATTTATTTGTTCTTAGGCATTGGGACATACAAAATGCAGTTACAACTCCTATACGATAAGAGTATTAGAAGTGACTCACAAAACTACCGTCCAGTATCCTTGACATTGATTTCCTACAGAATCTTAGAATATATTCACAGCTCAAACATAATGAGATATCGTGAACAGACCAGCATGTATTCCGAAAACACCGACCATGTGAAACCCAACTGACACTTCTCTCACATGATGTACTGAAAACTTCGGATCAAGGCAGTCAGGTAGATGCAGTTTTTCTTGTTTTCCGAAAATCATTTGACTTAGTACCATTCCTACGCTTATTCTCAAATATACATCATAAGGGGTATCAAGTGAAATTTTTGACTGGGTTGAGGACCTTTTGGTACAGAGGACACTGCTCATAATCTTGGTTGGAGAATCATCGTCAGATGTAGAAGTAACTTCAGGTGTGCCTAAGGGAAGTGTCTTCGATCCCTTGCTGTTCACGTTGTACGTACATTAATGACCTTGCGGACAATGTTAATAGTAACCTTAGTCTTTTTGCAGACGATGCAGTTATGCATGATCAAATACTGTATGATCGAAGCTGCATAAATATTCAGTCAGATATTGATAAGATTCCAGAGTGATGCAAACATTGGCAACTTGCTTTAAATGTTCAGAACCGTGAAATTGTGCATTCCACAAAACGAAAAAAACGTAGTATTTTATAATGAGGCACAGTTGGAAACGACCAACTCACGCAAATACCTGGCTGTAACATTTTGTAGGGATGTGAAATGGAATGAACACATAGACCTAGTCGTGGATAAGGCAGGTGGCCGACTTCTGCTTAATGGTAGAATGTTTGAGAAGTGCAGTCAGTCTACAAAGGACATTACTAACAAATCACTCGTGTGACCTATTCTAGAATACTGCTCAGGTGTGCAGAACCCGTACCAAATAGCACTAACAGGGGATATTGAACGTATACAGAGAAGGGCAGCACGAATCGTCACAGGTTTGTTTAACACGTGGGAGAGTGCCGCAGACGTGCTGAAAAAACTCAACTAGCAGCCTCTTGAAGATAGACGTAAATTACCCCGAGGATGCCTACTTCTAGAGTTTTAAGAAATGGCATTAAATGATAAATGTAGGAATATACTACAACCTCGTACGTATCACTCACATAGGGATCGCGAGGACAAGATTAGAATAATTACAGCAGCACAGAAGCATTCAAACAATCATTCATCACGCGCTCCATACGTGAATGGAACGGGAAGAAACACCAATAACTGGTACAACGAGACGTACCGTCTGCCATGCACTTCACAGTGATTCGCAGAGTGTAGATATAGACGTTGAAACTACTAAGTAGGTGCTTGGTGAAACTACTGAGTGGGTGAAGCTACTAGTCTTTTTATTTATTTTTATCATTTCAACACTGACCTACTGAATTGTCCCTGACAAAGACAACTCAAACTTAACCTATTCATTTATTACCCACAATATAGAAGCCCAACGGAATCTGACTGCTTTGTAGTGACAACATGGCTTCAAATAATTAACACTAAAGAATGGCCTTGAATTGCAAGAAATCCTAACAATAATCCATACATTTTAATGAGTCACTTACCACACAGAAAATCCTCATAACACGAACTACAGCAATTACAGCAAGCAACTACAACCATCTAAATAAAAAGATTCTAAC
The DNA here is from genome assembly GCF_021461395.2 of Schistocerca americana. Classification (NCBI taxonomy): domain Eukaryota; kingdom Metazoa; phylum Arthropoda; class Insecta; order Orthoptera; family Acrididae; genus Schistocerca; species Schistocerca americana. The sequence continues at coordinate 214,076,971 of NC_060120.1, forward strand.
CACTGTCGACTCTTACTATTAGGAGGCATATGGTTAGCAAAAGAAAGATTTTGTTGACGAGCAAACAATCTATTTAGAAGATTTTGCCTTATTCATATGGCATCCAGTTCCAAAAATTATATAGCTGTCAATAATTCCACTACCCAAACATTACCAACTACATCCATCCTCATTTTGCATTGCATGTCATACCAACACTGAGTCTCCGCTAAGAAAATCATGTCCAAACCCATCTCCACCCGCTCGCTAACTGCTAGTTCGGTCCAACCACAGAATCTCTTGCCGAGGTCGCAGAGCGCTGTCAGCTATATTAATACAGCCTATAGCACTGCCAACATACAAATATACAAAGAGGCTACATGCAACATAGATGTAGGTAGTATGTGTCTTTTCTACCAAGAAATATACATTTACGCTGATAGTTCGTAGTTGCGCTGCCAGTTGTAGTGACGTGTGCCAGCAAAATGCTTTTCAAGGACTATTTGTACAAGGCTGATGATAATGACGATAAGTGAAACTTAGATATAGATCCAGAATATGTCCCTGAACTCAAAATCACTGCAAAAGTTGCTGATAATCAGCTCAATGTGGATACTTAGTTAAGAGGCTCCGGAACGTCCTATGCTTGCAATGTTAAAATAACGCTTATAAATTAAATCTTTCCTCACAAAGTATTTGAGGTAGGAAGTTGAACGTTTTACAGATTATTTATTGGAATATGGGCTACAACTTAACACAGGGATTTTACAAAATTTTAGTTCAGTTATTAAAGATGATTTTTTTTCAATTGTAATGAAAATTCACAACATTTTTTTGCAATTTTTTGTTTATATATTCAAAAATATACAGTTTTTTGGAAAAAGGCTGTGTTAAATTATGCAGAAGGTACTGTGTAACATTTACTGAAAGTTTGAAACAAATATGTTTGGAAGATCCTTAGAAAACATGTAATTAGTATGAGAAAATAAAAGTTTTGGGAATCGAGCGACAAAGATTGGATTAACCTTTTAGTGCATTCCAGGTCCATAGGATGGATTATCTTCATCCTCTGCAAAATCCTCCTCCAGCTTCCTCTTGTTCCTCCTCCTGTTTACTCTTGCTCGTATTTCTAGACTCTTTACAGCCCTGTCTGCAGCCCGAAGGCGTTCCTTGTCTAAAGCAAGCATCGCTCGTACCATGTTAGAACCTATCTTCATTCCCATATTTCTAAATACCTTGCACCTTACAATGTTGCCATCATTGAAAGTCGCAACAGCATCATACACATCAAAGTGAAGTGTTTCTATTCCAACAAATACAGTCTTGGGGATTCTCGACCATATAACACTACTTACACTTTAATTGGAGTTTTGAGTTTTTCCGTGAATACACTTTTTCAACAGTTCAGGTGCTGCTAAGTCTCTGAAAATAGGTTTTATCACCTCCATACTTTATCTCACATCACTAAAATGTACCTGATGAACACGGACGTTAATAATAACACCATTTGACAGCAGTTTAACAGCGCCACAGTGGGTCACGCCCATGTAGAAAACATTTCAAAAAAAATTTAAAAATAGTTGTAGTCTTCGGAATTGAATAAATTATATATCTATTAAAAGGTAATAGTCTGCAGATTCAGAAAACGCAAAAAAGTAAAAATTGAACTTTTAATGATTTTGAGCCTTTCCGGAGCCCCTTAAGCAAGTAAAGGCTATTGCGCCCCTTACCATCATTCACGTGACATTACATGACACGGTGATGGTAGAAACGTTAAGCGGCTATCTTCATATCATTTATGTGCTGCAGTAATGTGCTTGCTTGAACTTAATTTTATGCTATTCTCGGTCACAGATTAATTTTCGAGTTTATTATACTTTTTATTGAGAAAATTTATCAATTTAAATCTTAGTATCATAAAACGAAAGAATTCGGATCTTATAAATTTGTAGTTTTGCGAGGTTGTGCCGTAAACCTTCGTTAATTCCTCCAGCAAAGTAAACTATGGCACGTTAGTGCTAAACTGTGTTCTGTGTGGTCTGTTCGCAAGCAAATACAGTGTGTTTCAGAAATCTTTCCCTGATAATAAACGTCCATAAGACACACAGACAAATACGTTTTATCTTGAATTGCACGTGACACATTCAAGTGTTTTTGTTCATAGATTCCGTTGCTTTGTTTGTTACAGGGCCCAGCGACGCAACAACAGCTGAATCGGATACCACTTACAAACAACATGTACTCAGACCAGGAGAAAGCCCATTGTGTCTTCCGGTATCACGAGACACAGTCACCAAAAATTTCAGACGGCATACCATTGACAGCCACCAGATGTTGAAAGCATCAAGGCGTGATATGCGAAGTTAAGGTAACAGATAACTTCCGTCATTTTCCTGAAGAGGTGGGCCTGGACCTAGTGTGCAGACAGTTCAAAAAGTGAGAGACGCCTTGGTGAGAAGTCCCGAGAAGTGTGACCGTCCAGTCTCACATGAGCTGCAGTTTCCGAAGAATCAGCGGACTGCGTCCTACATAATCTACTACTTTTCCGTGTGTACAGAGTCCGGATCCTGCAATCCCTCTAACCAACGGATTACATTGCTTGTTATGACTTTGCTGTTGCTATGCTGGCTGAGATTGAGGATGATTATGAGTACCTGAAATACGTCCTTTCCTCAGATGAGGCCACATTTCATTTGAACAGTGTTGTCAACCGACACAGTGCCGGGATTTGTATGTCTCAGAGTCATAACGATGTGTTTGCTACTGTCAGTGAACATAAGCTGAAGATAAGGTGCGGTCCTACACACAATAAAATCATAGGAACTCTTTTCGTCAGTGAAACAACAGTCACAGCCAATAGCTATCTTGATATGTTGCAGTTATTTGTTGTGCAACAGGTTCCGGACATTCCGTACTTCAATTTTTCCACAAGATACTGTGTCACCTCATTGGAGGTTAGACGTTCCTGCCTATTTGGACACAATATTTCCCGGAAGATGAGTCGGGAGCGGTCATCCCATCAATTGGCATCCGCGAACACCGGCCGTAACGCAACTGTTGGTCTTTTTTTCCTTTGAGGGTATGTCAAGCACCAGGTTCACAAAACACAAGTGGATGACATCGCAGCATTTCGGAGCAGAATTAATGATGTAACATCTATCCCTCGAGAAATGTTGACCAATCATGGGTGAAATTGGAATATCGCCTGGATATCCGTCGAGCAAGAAAAGGAGCAGACGTCGAAATTTATTAACTGTGTGTGTACATAAAAAATTTGAATATATTAGCTGCACTGCAAGATAAAAGATATATGTCTATGTGTCATGTTTTCACCTCTACGCAAGCTTGTAAACTACATCTACATCTACATCCTTACTCCGCAAGCAACCTGACGGTGTGTGGCGGAGGGTAGCTTGAGTACCTCTATCGGATCTCTCTTCTATTCCAGTCTCGTATTGTTCGTGGAAAGAAGGATTGTCTGTATGCCTCTGTGTGGGCTCTAATCTCTTTGATTTTATCCTCATGGTCTCTTCGCGAGATATACGTAGGAGGGAGCAATATACTGCTTGACTCCTCGGTGAAGATATGTTCTCGAAACTTCAACAAAAGCCCCTACCGAGGTACTGAGCGTCTCTCCTGCAGAGTCTTCCACTGGAGTTTATCCATCATCTCCGTAACGCTTTCGCGATTACTAAGTGATCCTGTAACGAAGCGCGCTGCTCTCCTATCTGCTACGGATCCCACACTGCTGAGCAGTATTCAAGCAGTGGGCGAACAAGCATACTGTAATCTACTTCCTTTGTTTTCGGATTGCATTTCCTTAGGATTCTTCCAATGAATCTCAATCTGGCCTCTGCTTTACCGACGATCAACTTTATATGATCATTCCATTTTAAATCACTCCTAATGCGTACTCCCAGATAATTTATGGAATTAACTGCTTCCAGTTGCTGACCTGCTATATTGTAGCTAAGTGATACGGGATCTTTCTTTCTATGTATTCGCAGCACATTACACTTGTCTACATTGAGATTCAATTGCCATTCCCTGCACCATGCGTCAATTCGCTGCAGATCCTCCTGCATTTCAGTACAATTTTCCATTGTTACAACCTCTCTATATACCACAGCATCATCCGCAAAAAGCCTCAGTGAACTTCCGATGTCATCCACAAGGTCATTTATGTATACTGTGAATAGCAACGGTCCTACGACACTCCCCTGCGGTACACCTGAAATCACTCTTACTTCGGAAGACTTCTCTCCATTGAGAATGGCATACTGCGTTCTGTTATCTAGGAACTCTTCAATCCAATCACACAGTTGGTCTGATAGTCCATATGCTCTTACTTTGTTCATTAAACGACTGTGGGGAACTGTATCGAACTGTAATCAAGGAAAGAGTTCTGGATATCCCATAATGTTACGCATCCAGTGCCATTATTTAAGAATAAAACATTGGTGGTATTTACCAGTTCAGAAAAATATCGTCACTGAAGATATAAACAATGAATTACCTGAATAAAAAATCACAATGCATGCTCTTGAAATATCTTGTTTATGAGATTTTATAGAAACTTATTTACGGAATTTCACACAACAACCAACATGTCTCCTATCACTGTTTACAGTTGAGATTCAAAAATGGTTCAAATGGCTCTGAGCACTATGGGACTTAACATCTGAGGTCATCAGTCCCCTAGACTTAGAACTACTTAAACCTAACTATCCTAAGGACATCACACACATCCATGCCCGATGCAGGATTCGAACCTACGACCGCAGCGGTCGCGCGGTTCCAGACTGAAGCGCCTAGAACCGCTCAGCCACAACGGCCGGCACAGTTGAGGTCTTCATTTCATTAATATTAGTCAGTTCATGTTGTTGATTTATGGCGCAAATTTAGTGGACAGGGAAATAGTTCCAGGGCATTAATAAGGGATTTATAGTGGCTATGAACTCACGTTAAACTTAATAGGACAGACCAGCTTTAGGACACTTCCGGACGTGGATAGCTGATGAAGCTGTTTAAAGGCTATTGTGAAGAAAGGTAAAGGTGGAAATGTGTGGGAAACCATGCTCATCTTACAACAGTGAAATGGGCATTTTGACACAGAATTATGGGATGGTGACCAGAAGAATTGTGGAAGATTTGCAGAGTTTGCAGAGCATGAGATAAACTGTAAGGGCACCTTGAAATTTCTAAGGACAGAGCGCGCCACATGGATTGTGCCCAAACTTGTTGTGCAAGTTAGATACTTTCATGTTGCATGGAGCATCTGCACCATAAATCAAAATGATGTGAAACTATTCGATTTACATTCAAATAACAAGTTAATTCCTAAACATAGCTACATGGTGACTATTTTTGTAAAGCATGGAGGTGAGTTAGTAATTCCTATCCATCACCGTTGCACGAAATACAAGCAGTTGTATTTTGCAATTTGTTTTCAACTTTTACTTTGCTGTATGTCAGACATTTTATATCAATAGACAAGAGAATAAACATTTTGTTTACAGCATCATGCAACTCTTTTCTGCTAAACCCAAATTTAAAGTGGAATGATGAACGTCATTTTTCTTGTGGTATTGTAATTATTTACATAATTGTTCTTTTTGAAAGGCAATGGATTATTTGCAACAAACTACATTAGGGATTAAATTCACTGTGAAGTAGTAGTCAAAATGCCTTCCTCCTTAAACAGATGTCTACAAGGTGATTGTGGGTGAGCACAGCACGTTTTTGAGCAATAAAGGCTTGCTTTCTTAAAGATGAGTTACCCTAGAACGTTATTTCATATGACATTATAGAATGAAAATGTGCTAAGTATGCAGCTTACTGATTTGTCTCTCTCCAAGATATTGAATGATTCTAAGTGCAAATGTGGCTGAACTAAGTTCTTTTAGTAGTTCCAAAATGTGATTTTCGCAGGTACCTAAAAATTTCCATCCTTCTTGTTGTTTCCCCACCAAGCTTTACACTTGTCATTAGCGTTGTGCATCTAGGTAAACAGAACTGAATACCTTGTGTCTCCTTAAAACTGAGACTGAGACCATTCGCAAAATGATACTTTTAAGAACGATACTTACTGAAGAAACTGCAAAAAGGTGGGAATTTAAGGAGATGGGACCTGGATAAACTGAAAGAACCAGAGGTTGTACAGAGATTCAGGGAGAGCATAAGGGAGCAATTGACAGGAATAGGGGAAATAAATACAGTAGAAGAAGAATGGGTAGCTTTGAGGGATGAAGTAGTGAAGGCAGCAGAGGATCAAGTAGGTAAAAAGACGAGGGCTAGTAGAAATCCTTGGGTAACAGAAGAAATATTGAATTTAATTGATGAAAGGAGAAAATATAAAAATGCGGTAAGTGAAACAGGCAAAAAGGAATACAAACGTCTCAAAAACGAGATCGACAGGAAGTGCAAAATGGCTAAACAGGGATGGCTAGAGGACAAATGTAAGGATGTAGAGGCCTATCTCACTAGGGGTAAGATAGATACCGCCTACAGGAAAATTAAAGAGACCTTTGGAGATAAGAGAACGACTTGTATGAATATCAAGAGCTCAGATGGAAACCCAGTTCTAAGCAAAGAAGGGAAAGCAGAAAGGTGGAAGGAGTATATAGAGGGTCTATACAAGGGCGATGTACTTGAGGACAATATTATGGAAATGGAAGAGGATGTAGATGAAGATGAAATGGGAGATACGATACTGCGTGAAGAGTTTGACAGAGCACTGAAAGACCTGAGTCGAAACAAGGCCCCCGGAGTAGACAATATTCCATTGGAACTACTGACGGCCGTGGGAGAGCCAGTCCTGACAAAACTCTACCATCTGGTGAGCAAGATGTATGAAACAGGCGAAATACCCTCAGACTTCAAGAAGAATATAATAATTCCAATCCCAAAGAAAGCAGGTGTTGACAGATGTGAAAATTACCGAACAATCAGTTTAATAAGCCACAGCTGCAAAATACTAACACGAATTCTTTACAGACGAATGGAAAAACTAGTAGAAGCCAACCTCGGGGAAGATCAGTTTGGATTCCGTAGAAACACTGGAACACGTGAGGCAATACTGACCTTACGACTTATCTTAGAAGAAAGATTAAGGAAAGGCAAACCTACGTTTCTAGCATTTGTGGACTTAGAGAAAGCTTTTGACAATGTTGACTGGAATACTCTCTTTCAAATTCTGAAGGTGGCAGGGGTAAAATACAGGGAGCGAAAGGCTATTTACAATTTGTACAGAAACCAGATGGCAGTTATAAGAGTCGAGGGACATGAAAGGGAAGCAGTGGTTGGGAAGGGAGTAAGACAGGGTTGTAGCCTCTCCCCGATGTTGTTCAATCTGTATATTGAGCAAGCAGTAAAGGAAACAAAAGAAAAATTCGGGGTAGGTATTAAAATTCATGGAGAAGAAATAAAAACTTTGAGGTTCGCCGATGACATTGTAATTCTGTCAGAGACAGCAAAGGACTTGGAAGAGCAGTTGAATGGAATGGACAGTGTCTTGAAAGGAGGGTATAAGATGAACATCAACAAAAGCAAAACAAGGATAATGGAATGTAGTCTAATTAAGTCGGGTGATGCTGAGGGAATTAGATTAGGAAATGAGGCACTTAAAGTAGTAAAGGAGTTTTGCTATTTGGGGAGCAAAATAACTGATGATGGTCGAAGTAGAGAGGATATAAAATGTAGGCTGGCAATGGCAAGGAAAGCGTTTCTGAAGAAGAGAAATTTGTTAACATCCAGTATTGATTTAAGTGTCAGGAAGTCATTTCTGAAAGTATTTGTATGGAGTGTAGCCATGTATGGAAGTGAAACATGGACGATAAATAGTTTGGACAAGAAGAGAATAGAAGCTTTCGAAATGTGGTGCTACAGAAGAATGCTGAAGATTAGATGGGTAGATCACATAACTAATGAGGAAGTATTGAATAGGATTGGGGAGAAGAGAAGTTTGTGGCACAACTTGACCAGAAGAAGGGATCGGTTGGTAGGACATGTTCTGAGGCATCAAGGGATCATCAATTTAGTATTGGAGGGCAGCGTGGAGGGTAAAAATCGTAGAGGGAGACCAAGAGATGAATACACTAAGCAGATTCAGAAGGATGTAGGTTGCAATAGGTACTGGGAGATGAAAAAGCTTGCACAGGATAGAGTAGCATGGAGAGCTGCATCAAACCAGTCTCAGGACTGAAGACCACAACAACAACAACTTTTAAGAACGTTGTTTACTATTTCTTCTGTTACTGTATGTATTCTTGGATTGGTTACACCACTAGTGTCATCAGTAAGAAGTAATCAGCTTGTTATATATTAGCGGACCTAAGACTGAGCCTTGGGGAGCCCCATATGTGGTATTTCCACCGTCAGAGGAATTTCCCCTGATTACATTGGATGAATTACTAATTACAGCTTTATGCACTCGTTTGGACGACATTATTCGTTAGTTGGTTATTCTATCAGTTGCATAAAACCTCAGTTTATCCAGGAGAATATTGTGCTTCACACAGTCAAATGCTTTAGATAGGCTGCAGAAAATACTAACCGGTACTAGCTTGTTATTTAATGGTTGTGAAATTTGGTGAGTGAACGTGTAAATGAATTTTCTCAGTTAAGCAATACAACCGAAATCCTACTGATTTGCTGAAAATATTATTTATGCGCAGATGGGATACTATTCCAAAATACATAAGCTTCTCAAACAATTTGGAATATGATGTTAGTAGTGACATAGTTGTAGATCGCTCTTACCTGTCGCTGTTACAGAAGCAACAAGAGCAGTATATAGGAACCTTGCTGAATGGTTGTTAAATTTATACATGGCTATGTGTACTATCCTAATGAAAGGTTTAACAGGTGCATATGACAAAAGCACCATTATCGGAATGGCCAACATTTTCGAGAAAGCTAGCATCAAGACGTAAGTAATTTTCTACTTACAAGTAAATGAACGAAACTTATCAGCAGGTGGAACAATTTTATTTATCTTTCTTCATTTAAGAGTTCATTTGTAGACCCAAGTCGATGGGGTGAACTGATTTAGATCTCGGAAGGATATAGAACCCTTTTCTTTTTCAAGTAGAACAGGGGTTTTCTCGCTGATAATATTCCGGTGGGAATTTCCTGTTGATTTGTCTTTTAAACGACGAAAGACTCTCGATAACCTTCTTTGGAACGAAGGGGACTGGGGGGTGGGGGGTGAGGTACTGGGGGAGGGGGAGGTCTGAAGAGCGGATTAACTTTTATTGATACATGGAACAATTGTGTCACGGCGAAAAATGTACAAGCCTTTTGTGTGTGTGTGTGTGTGTGTGTGTGTGTGTGTGTGTGGGTTTGGGTGTGAGCGTAACCATTTATATCAGCTTCATAAAGTTAAATCTATGACTGGTGCGATTTGTACTGGAATGTATATGTGCCGTTTCAGTGCAATCGACTGGAACTCTGTGACGGATTTTAAAAAAATACGTATGGCAAACTGAAATTCTCTACGTAATTGTAAATAAAACCAGCGGAAATTTTCTGCAAACCGGAAGCTGAAACCCATGCGCTGCTACAAGATTACATCCAGTTATATTATTTGTTACGAGTGCTTTAATCCTTCAGCGAGCACCCGGGTGTGAATCGAGATTTTGAGAATACTCTTTACCAAGTGCGCATTCCACGTGTTCGTTATAAAATTCGCGGGGAATTACTTACAGCTGTGTGAATTTATTAACACGAGATCTTTTTGCATTCGTTCAGTACTTTCATTATCTTTTGTTTTACATAAACAACAATGAAAAGAAAGAGTGAGCACGATTATTAACAATCATTCTCACAGCCACGGTGATTAAATTGTAGTATATAATCCTTCAAAGAAACAGGCGGTTTTGTATGGAAGTTCAGCTGCGTAACAAATGACTGTTGCTGGAATGTTGAACATGGATTAGCGTTGGCTACATGACAGATTTCTTTGCTAGAAGTTGCTTTCAGTGTGACTACCGCAAAGTAACGAACATCCCGGCTGTAGAGATTACTATTGCAATCTGGAACAGCGATTGTACAGTGGATCATCACATTTCGCCGACAGTACAGAGATGTCAGATTTAATTAAACAAGTTATATGGTACGCATGCCCTTAATAGACGCTACTGGTTGCCCTGTTTTGAGGAAAATGGAGTTTCGCTGCTTACGAAGAGATGAAACAGATATTTCTCCGCCAGCCTTTGATCTTTGCTGCGTTAAAAAAGCGGATCCGATAGTGGTCCACGTGATCAAAGCGGCCAGGTGAATTATTCAAGCTCTACATTTTAATCCCGAATTAATAAACCACTTGTGCTTCTTCCAGAATTAATGAGTATCTCATTCATTAGAGTTTTATTTTAATGAACACGCTCTCCTATATGAATGAGGTCTTCATTATATCGGAATGTCTACCTCTGGGGATTCATTACACGGTTAATAAAGCGATGCAGCTAATGGAAACATTCAGAAAATTGTGTGCACGGTTACATATTACAAATGTTCGTAATTATGTTCGAAAAGATTATGGATAGTTGAAAGTTCTCTGTGTTATGTTAACAAGTACTATACGGATGTTGAAATATTGCCGCAAAGGCTATTACATGTTTGTCTAAATTGTGTATAGCAAACACAAATGAGAGAAATGTTGATCTGTTAATTTTCTGCAGACGTGGTTTAAATATTTACTCCTCAACACGTGCAGAACCACCGTAAGCAGTTTTATACTTGTGTGTTTACACTGTATAAGCTAAGTAACACACGCTAAAGAAGAATTTCTTTGAAATATCTTATTTCGTGCTCCTGACCAGGCACTAACGGCAACACCTTGTTGATTTAGCTATCCTTCTCTTTTTTCTCTTCATCTGTAGCATTTCGTCTTACTTTCTGACGTCCACTCCAACGATAACGCTTTGTAACTTGGTTGTTCTGATTCTGCCTGTTGATCTCTTCCCACGATTGCTCCTTCCGAGATTTTTTCCATGAAGTCGTGTCTTTGAATCGTCTGTCCAGTTGATTTATTTCTCCTTCTCTGTATCATGCTAATTAATGTTCTTTTGTCTTTAATTTCTTTTAGTATTTTTTCATTAAATTTTCGTTCAGTCCAGGAGGTCTTTGTGTCTGTTCTCTATATCCACAACTCTATTACTTCTAATAATTTTTGCTTCCCCAGAGTCCTCCCTCCACAACGATAGCTTAAAATACTCCAGATAAATTGTTGCTCAATTACTTCCTCGTTTCCATACCAAGGTAGATTGCTTGTTAGAAGTTGAAAAACAAAGCAAAATTGACGTTTTTGGTTTTTGCATGGTGCTGCTGCGTGTGATATATTCAGCAGCCAGTAAAAAACTGTAAGCTAATTTGTAGTCACTATACTGTCTAATTTCAAATGGAATTTTTAACATCAAAGTCTGAAATTGAATAATGGTGAATTAGAACTGAGAAAAAAGTGTTTCTTAAGTAATTGTTTTCTTAGCGGCAAACATGAAATTGCATTCCTTTACTCTTGGGCCAGCAAATATTGATACAGCTTCACAAAATTATCAGACAAGAACAATAATTCTGAGCGTATTAACTCGACGTATTTCTGCAACTGCGGTTACTCCTTTATGTAAGACTACTCTATTTGTTTGCTTTGCACCCTCATTGGTATCAGCTTAAATAGTTTCAAACACAGTATCAGTATTTTGTGTTTACAACGTGTATTATAGAAACTACTACATCATATCTCGTGATGTTTAATTTAGTATGAATTCCGTTCGCAATTCCCAGGAGCTGTCCAGCGTTAATCGTGATGTGTGCCGAAGTGTCAGCGTGAAGCTTCATGTAGTTCCTCGCAGTACTGAGTCAGCTTGCAGTTTGACACATTATAAGGTAAACGCATTGTAGAGGCAATGATAATATAGGCGTGTAATTGGGTGAACATATCTTAGGTACATTCAGGGTTACATTTTTCAGTTCTGTGCAAAAATTTGTGTCAAATGACAACGTAATATTCCTTTTTAACTATTAGTGAAATATCTATTTGTTTTCTGTACGGATCTCAGATAAATAATTTGACTACGTAAGTAAAGCAACCATCACTTGTGTTGATCTAACGAGAAAGTTGTCGTGCTAGCCACTGCCGTATTTTTCCCGTGGCAAAAGCATGTAATGGATTAAATGACGCCAACCGAAGTGGCCGTGCGGTTAAAGGCGCTGCAGTCTGGAACCGCGAGACCGCCACGGTCGCAGGTTCGAATCCTGCCTCGGGCATGGATGTTTGTGATGTCCTTAGGTTAGTTAGGTTTAACTAGTTCTAAGTTCTAGGGGACTAATGACCTCAGCAGTTGAGTCCCATAGTGCTCAGAGCCATTTGAACCATTTTTGATTAAATGACGTCCTTATATGGTTTGACATGAAGAGACAGACGACAGCGTTTATCCAAGTCTGCATGCTCTACATTAGTAAATATGACGAGTCAACAAAAACTTAAGAGGATAGAAAATGTGGAGAGCATTTGTCCTTAATTCCTATTCATATAAACAAAACTTTTCTCCTTTACATCAACCGCAGGACTTCGTAGTTGAGTCCGTAACTCAGACCCGGGATGCTTTTCGTATGATGTTTATTTTACCTTTACAGTGATATGTTTTACAGCTTTATGTCTATGAGGATCATCATTCCTGAGTGTGTGGGATTCTCTCTATAACAGGATGATCCTCAGGAAAGAAAAAGCGAAGTATGGGTCACCTGCAATACTACAGTACCTAGCAAGACAACTTCCTCGTCACATCAACGACAGTGATTGCTCTTTACTTATTTATCATTCACTTAAGACAATTGCGTTACTCTTTAATCGTCTACGTTGGCGCGTGTTCTCCGTATGCACAAGTACTACAATGCTTTTAATCAATGATAGACCTAGGTGAGAGTAGGTATATCCAGTGTCATGTTTGGTGTGAGGTATTGGCTGCTGTAGACACACCTGCCCCTTGTGGCACGTTTATCGGCCGCTGTTTTTCCTCTCCAGTCGTAATTGGCTGCTACGCTGGAGCATGATCTATGTTAATGTCTTCAGTTCATGGAATTTGATAATTTGTTTGCTTATTCTGTAGTAGTGCCTGCCAACACGATGTATGAACTCATTAAGCAAAACGTTTCGCATGTCCCGTTCGTTGCATATGTCAAAGCGCAGCAAATTTCAAATTTAACCCTCTTAATTCGTAGGTGATCTGATTCAGCTGTCATTTTCTTCGTTTCCCGAAGATAAACATTAGAATATATTCCCTCGACAGCTTATTTGCATTTGAAATAATGGTTTCAGTCCCGTACCCAAATCCGAGCTATACGTCCCGCTTTTTAAAGGCACTCCCCGCTACATGTGCACCCTTTTTTGTCGGCAGTTCGATCTAAAATGAGAACAATCTTCCTCTTAGCCATCTCTATTTGCCAGGCCGCATCCAAATTACACTACAACTCGTACCCGATCGGGGCGCCGCATCCTATTGGAGTGCGATTGCTCCCAATCGAGCCCGCTGTGCTGGCCGAATGAACGGCTTTCCGTCAGCGTCGCGTCCCGGGGTGAGCGGCTTAGGCCCAGATAAGGCGTTATGAACGGGCCAGTTAGGAAGAGGCGCGCGCGCATAACTCGCCCACTTTACTGGCCGAGGTTCGGCGTTCCGCCGCCGACGGCAGCACCGGCGCGGGACAGGCCGCCCAAGGCCTTCCGGACTAATTTCTCTGCTTTCATTTGCCGTCCGCTCTTTTATAGGCGGGGCGATTCTCAACAGTCTTTTTTTGCTCCAGTGTTCTCAACAGAGTGCGTCTGGCGCGGTGTAGCGGCTCAGCGGCCGTGTCTCGATGTGAAAGAGGACAGCGACACATCGCTCCTCTGACAAGGACACATACTATAGCCAGCACAGGCCCATAATCCCATCCATTCCACTCTTTCCCCATAAACACACATAACTTTCAACAAAAAACTTCTGCAACAAATCTATCTTAGGTTGCAATTACATAAATAATCTTTTCATTGGATTGAACCACTAAGGACCACATGAAATTACATGTCTTTCTTTTCCCCTTTTTTTCTTTCCAATAAGTTTCTATTCTTCCGCTATGTTCTTCTCGTTTTTCATCTGTCCTTATTACACCTTTTTCTTTGTTAACTCCCTGAAGCTCTTAAAACCTTTTTTTTTTCTTTGAACTTTTCTGTTTCTCCTATTTCTTCCTATGTTAATTCCGCTACTCTCAGGTCTGCTTTAACCTCTTTTACCCACGTCATTACCACTTTTGGGCTGCGGACAAAAAAGTTGTCTTTTTGCTATTCGGTTTTTGTCTAGAGTTTTTTGGTGTCCTTAAAATAAAATTCTTCTCCACCTCATTGTGCTTAACATCCATTCTTTTCTTTTTTTTCATAGATTTCTTTATTAATTCTTAGTTTCCATTTCCCATTCTCATGTTTTGGTCCCAAGATTTTCTGGATTGTTTTGGAGGAAAGAGACCAAACAGCAAGGTCATCGGTCTCATCGGATTAGGGAAGGACGGGGAAGGAAATCGGCCATGCCCTTTCAAAGGAACCATCCCGGCATTTGCCTGGAGCGATTTAGAGAAATCACGGAAAACCCAAATCAGGATGGCCGGACGCGGGATTGAACAGTCGTCCTCCCGAATGCGAGTCCAGTGTGCCCCAAGATTTTCCTGATTTTTTCCTTTCCTTACTATTTCATCTAATTGTTTAGCTGAATCTAATGAAAGGCATTCTGAAGTAGTGCCAGAGTTCTCATTTATGAAAATAGATTTCTGGTTATGCAATTTGTTCGTTATTGAAAAGGCACCTATCTTGCCCTTGCTAAGGTAGTTTGTTCGCCCAAAGTTCTGGTTGCGTTTTTTCACCTAGATATATGAATTTTGTAGACTCTTACGTTCATTCATAACCAGTTTCAATGTATTTCGCTGTCTTCTTCACACCTGTCATATATTCTTCTTTCACAGAAGACATACATAGGCCTGCTTTTGAAGCTGTTTGTTGTAGGAAATTTATCTGTATTGTTGCATCTTCTGTAGATTCAGCTAAGATGGCAAAGACTTTTACAAAAGCTAAACAATCAGTATTCAGATTATCCCCTAACCTCTTAATTCTGATTTTTTAAATTTCTTCTTTTTCTGTTTTGTCCATCCATTCCCTGATTATCCTTCCCAGTACGCAATTGAACAGCAGTGGGTAAAATCCATCTCCTTGTCCCACAACAATTTTGATTTCAAAACCCTTGGAGATTTCACCCAAAAATTTAATATCGCATTTTTTATTTGTTTGTGTATTTTTTTTTATTTCCACTGATAGGTTGTCATCTCCAAAATCTTTAAAGGTGTTGAATAATGTTTCCTTGTGAATCGAATCATATTCTTTCTTAAACTGCATAAGTTATATACATTGTTTTGGTTCTCATTCTTCTATACCTAATTATGAATTTCAGATTTAAAGTTTATTCCATACAGGATCATTCTTTTCTAAACCCTTGATATTACTGTTATTATTGTTAGTATGAGTATTATTATTAACATGCTCGAATATACAACTTGTTTACTTAATTACTGCTTTTGCTGTAGACAGAAAAAAAGATATTGTAAATATTGCACAGTTTCTCTTAGAGTGGCTACTACCTTAAAGTTGGTGCAGCGTTTGTATTTAAGTTGGTGACTTGAAGTCATACATTTGGAAATTCGACTGAATTACAGAGTTTATGGAAGTCTTTTAAAAAACTTTGTACCAGTTCATTCTTGCTAGCTGGCAAGATTCCGCCTTTCAGTAATATATTTTTCGGTAGCACTTTTCTCTGCTTCCCCAAGTTACAAATTCCGGTAATATGTGGTCCACAGTTTCATTACTACCAGTACATAGACACATGGACTCGCCAGATCTTCCGAAATGATGTTAGTAAGGCTTCAGCTTTCCGTGTCCCATTAAAACATAACACTGCAGGTTGTTACCGCATGAATAAATCACCGATAATGGTCGTCTTGAGAAAGAAATTTAAGTTGTTCGCGAATGTATACTAATGGGAAGGATCGGAATATGTTTTGTTACCTGAAACATTATACATTGACGGGAAAAGGTCAAAACGCCAAAACATTATTAATGGAGAATAATGAAATATTGTGAATACATCGGTCTAGGTAACTCACATAAATGATTAACACTGCAAGATCACAGGTTAACGTAAGAGCAAGAGAAGCCATTGCAGAAGTGAAATGCTGGTACATTAATAACCGGTGTAAACGCCAGAATACAAGCATGCAGACGTCTATGCATTCTATTGTACAGGTGCCAGATGCAAGTTTGTGGGATGGAGTTCAGTTCCTGTTGCACTTCGGTGGCCAGTGCAGGGATGGTTAATGCAGTTAGTGAGTGATCCCTGAGTCGTTGTCCGATAATATCCCATATGTGGTCGATTGAAGACATCTGTTGATCGAGCAGGCCAAGGCAACAAGTCGACAATCTGTACAGTACCGCTATGGGGACGAGCGTTATGCTTTTGGGAAACACCACCTATAATGGTGTTCCTTAATGGCAGCGCAATAGGTCGAGTTACCAGGCTGACGCACAAGTTTGCAGTCAGGGTGCGTGCGATAACCAGACAACTCCAGGTGTAAGTCCAGTGTGTCTATCACGCAAACTGGTTGGTTGCAGGCCCTCAACTATCCTCCTTCTAACCAACATGCGGACATCAGTAGAACCGAGGCAGAACCAGTTTTCACCAGAAAACACAAAAGACCTCCGCCCTATCCTCCGATGAGCTCTCGCTTGACACCACTGAAGTGGCAAGTGGCGGTGATTTGGTGTCAGTACGCTACAGGGCATCTGGCACGGAGCTGAAGTAGGAGTAACCGATTTGTAACAGTTCGCTGTGTCAATGTGGTGCCAAGTGCTGTTCAGATTGTTGCTGCAGGTGCAGTACGACGCGCCAGAGCCATTGTGACGTCCCCTCTCCCCTTTTGTTGCTGCTGTTGCTGCTGAGCCGCTACCGCAACAGCTCGGTCGGTGGAATGGAGACGCGACGCGCAGTGACGGTTGTCCCGATCGGATAACATTCAACAGCACCTGAAAATCTCTAAAGAAAATTGTTCCCGGCGTAATATATGAAGGTCCGTTTGCGAGTCCGCACCGTCTTATCAGCGATGCGAACTGCTGATTTTAATTGTCTGTTATGGTTTTATGATGATTTGCAGTGCCTGGTTAGTTAGTTATTGCAGTATTGAGTGAATCATTTATCACAGGCGTCGTTTCACACCAATGAAGCGAGTAAAAATTCATTTCCGGTTCAGTATCAGTAATTGTTGCTTTGCTAGGCAGAATTGTTCACTACGGCACGACGCCAATCCAAAGATAATCTATAATGCTATCTTGCTTTCGTGCGTCGTGATATTATTTCGGCAAAACACTCCTTTCAATGCTCAATGTTCATCAAGTCACTCTTTCAGTTAAAATGTTCATAGTTAATTAATTTTGATCATCAATTATCACACAGTTCAATTAATGATGGAGCCAACACGTGAAATTTCCATTACTGACGAACAATTTTATTGTTCCTTCTTAGCAGTTAGTTTATAATCACCACACCACACGCACACCGATGGATCGGATCAATTACGATTCTTTTCAGTTCGGTGATCGTGACAATTACGACAACTTTTACAATCGGCGTACTTGTATTATCTTCGTGTGGTCGTATTAATGTTTCCTACTTCAGGCAAATCACGTATTGCAATCTTCGATACTATGTCCATTCTTCGTTGCAACTGTTCACTTTGGTGAAGATTGAGTCCAACAATAATATCTCCAATAATAAAAGTTCATTAACTCGTCTACACTATCAGAATATCACTTCAGTTCAAGTTCTTAAGTCAGAATAACTGAGAACAAAGTCCGCGCATCTCTGTACACAATAGTACTTTTTTTTTAATAGAAACAATCTCGTAGCGTTCTGTTTGTAGTACTACAACAAACGGTGCTCTGTCTCGACTTGATAGCAAGCAAGCTAGCAAGCGACTAACTTTTCCATCATCGACCATTGTAGACGCATTGAATTTCCTTTTCGCCGCGTTTACAACTCTCTTTCACAATAAATGTTATCTCTGACCGACACATTACTTTGAACTCAACTTTCGTCGTACTGTTTTGCAGTTTTTACTAAGATGTTTGATAGCTAATTAAAATAACCTTTCTTTCTTTCTACCTTTATGTCATGACATACTCAGTAGTTATTGAAACTGGTGTTCATCAAAACTTTAAGATGTTATATTATTGTCAAAGTTGTCGTACCTATCAGGATAACACTGTTCCCTACTTTAAATTATCTGGGTTTTCGGGTTTCTTTCGGTGTTACACCATACTACGCCGAACGCGATGGTCTTCCTTCCATCTCGGTAATGTCACGTGACCGTCTGGAGTTCGGTTGTTTTGTGACTGTGCATTCTCGTAACCACCGCTGCAGGAAGTAATGTAAGGTGGCACAAATCCTTCTCGGTGTAGCGATTTTTTCCGCCAGTCTATATTCAAAGGGACCGGCAGTTATCTTTAATGGGAACTGAATCAATGTTTTTCGGGCTGTGAATTGAAACTGTATTCTTGTAAACGAAAAACTGTCACCAGCCCATTTAGACAAAGTGGTTCCAAGTAAACACACTGTTAATCAAGAAAACTACCTACTTTATGTGACTACTTGATACTTAAATCTGTTTTATAAATGGACACGAAATAATAGCACAACTGAGCAAGTATTTGCAGCGTGAGCTGTTTGTGAGCTTCACAGATATTAAATGTCTTGGCAACAAACTCTCTCACACTAACGAACGCTGTCTGTTTGAAAGCAAGAAAGGCAATGTTCGTTACACAGCATCAGTTAGTAAGGGAGGAGCGCAGCTGAAGTGGACACGAGGTAGCGGTAACACTTTCCTATGGTAAGACAGTAGTGTATAAATTGTTGTCAAACTGTCGTAGTACTTAGTGACATGGCCCCGCAGGCGTTGTGTCTGGGATAGACACCGGGGAAAACATCAGACAACACCCGAAGGCCAATGCTTTGAGTACGTGGAAGTTGGGGAGCGTACGGACAGGCACCGTTTCTCTAATAAAAGCTTTTTTTGCCTTTAAAATCTTACAGCTTTTAACTTGATTTTAAAATAGTAATTGAACATTCGCTATCGCGAACAACAAGATCCTCAATATAGTTTGTTAGTGAAGGTTCCTGAAGTATTATTTTAACACATCAAAGAACAACTCTCAGATTTAATTTACAACGCTTAAAACTCAAAATTCGATCACAAAATTTTTAATTAAAACAACCTAAATGCAGTAGAATCTGATTACTCTCAACGTACACTCTACGATGCGCATCGTATCACAAAATATTTTCCTTCCTTTTAAACACTTTACACCATAAACCTCCCTACACGTGATGAATACTACACCCAACGAATTATGACACTTAAACATAGATGTAAAAATTTAACCGGTACGTAAACTTTTCCTTTCAAAATAAATAAATACACAAAAATCAACTCTTAATCTCAATGATTACGTCCGTTACCTTTTGATTTCGCCGTGGTCATTCGCTGTTGTGCACCGTGCTCTCCTTTAGGATCACATGCGGCATGGGAAATATTTTCTACGATGAACAAAACGTTAACTGGGTGCTACAAACTTACACAAATTGCATACTGAGATTACAAGTCGATGTGGAGGCGGCTCGCACATTTTAAAACGGGCGAGGGGGTAGATGCGGAACAAGTGAACACTTCGACTACACCGCACCGCACCAAACAGCAGTACAGTGGGGTAGACAAGAGATAAATCAACAACTGTTGCAAGGCAACCTAAGCAAGGCAGTAAGAAAATATTTGGTGCTGTGACTTGGCAAGACAGCCAAGCCACTATGAGATAGCCGAAAGGCACGCGTTTAAGCTCACGCAGGCTGGCGTGAGGTCTGGAACAGGTAAAGTAATTTAGACTAGCAAATAAAGTACGTAGCTGCTGGAATACTTAACTTTAATCCATAATTGGTGAACATCGGTCCGACGGTACATGCATCACAAGATAAACAGCAATTGATAATGGCGCCTTGCTAGGTAGTAGCAAATGACGTAGCTGAAGGCTATGCTAACTATCGTCTCGGCAAATGAGAACGTAATTTGTCAGTGAACCATCGCTAGCAAAGTCGGCTGTACAACTGGCGCGAGTGCTAGGAAGTGTCTCTAGACCTGCCGTGTGGCGGCGCTCGGTCTGCAATCACTGACAGTGGCGACACGCGGGTCCGACGTATACTAACGGACCGCGGCCGATTTAAAGGCTACCACCTAGCAAGTGTGGTGTCTGGCGGTGACACCACATTTGGGACTTTAAACTCTTGGGAAGGCCACACCAAAATGACGTTCCAAAACAAATTTTGAAAATACTGTAGGAGATTTCGTCACGACAAGTAGAACCGCAAAATACCATAATAATTGAACTGCAATTAACACGACTCATAAGCGTCCAATTGAAAAGCTCCACAGTCAATCTTTTCCTTAGTACGAATACTTAACAGTAACTCCAAAGTTCACTCGTGGGCACTACCAGAGTGTCAATTACTCGTTATAACTGTAGATAACAGAGTTTAACACGCAGGGGGCGACTTAGGATTCTTAATAAGACAAGCAATGATTCGGTCCTTCGCTTGGTTCCATCTTCGATCCAAAACAGTCATTTACTTTTAAAGCAGATAAATAGATGACCATGCCGATATCAACGCTCTCCTCCCGAGCAGCGCTCTAACTGGGGACTGCAGTACCGAAGCAAAGCTTACACCACTGACAAGTTTGAATACGTGCCACCAACGTGCACCTTTTTAGATTTTTTATGTTCATCTCATGCAACAAAATTGCCGTAATTCTTCGTCGGAATCCAAAGACCGAACTAAGAAACCAATTTTCAGCCCTTGAGTGACCGCACGATGATCGCCATTGGGAAAACACCGGCCCTCCATACTAGGATCTTCGAGTCCACGACGTTCCGTCCCCAACGACTGCTTCTGCGGGGTCCACGAACCAAGCGGTCTTGCCTTCCGACACCGACGTCGCTCTTCACGCACAGCAAAGAGCTAACTCACAGCAACCCCCTTCTTCCTCCTTCTGTCCGCCTCGCGGCGTGCGGGAAACCAACTTGCCAAAGGCATGCGGCAACCAGAGACTCCAATCCGATCTCGATATTGACGTTGCGGCGAGTACTGACAAGGCAGGTGGTTTCAAAAAACATACAAAAAATTTAAATAGTGAGCCGTACCGGCTCACTTAGTATGATTACTACTTGTTTTAAAACAGAGCTTATACATCTTTGTATTACGTAGAGCGTAAGTGAAACATGGTGACCCTGAATCTGTTATGATCTCAATAGGTGGTTGCCAATTATATATATAAAAATGCAGATGTCTCTAGAATGATTATTTCACTTCATAAACACTGTCGCTGTAAGAATTATTGAAGTGCTGCCTCAACATTTTATGGGGGAGAGGAGGGCGGCAACTATTCTATCTAATGACTGCGTTTGGAACTATCACTTCAACACAGACTCAACAAAGATACACATATAAACACAAATATATGAACAACAGTACTATATCAAGTCTGCAAAGTAAATGACAATCAAGTTGGCCTCTAAAGTGTAATGTCCTGTACAGGGTTCTTATAATCACAACTCTGTTCTTTTACTTTTAGTACTGAACAAAGCTTTTGATAAGAATGAAAACTTGATACTGTTATTTTTCTTTGCATTTTTGAGGAATGGTAGCAGGATTCTCAAGAGCATCACTGGTTTTCTGCTAACAGTCTCACACTCAATTTTAAAAAGACAAAACATATTCATTTCTACACACTTAGGGGCAGAAATGAGAAGTGTAACACATGGTAAGGAAATAATAAATAACGTGGAAACGAAAATTCTTAGCTGTCCATATGTACGAGAATTTAAACTGGAGATAGCACACTCTAAAACTCCTAAAACAATTTAGTCCAGCCACATTTGCACTTATAATCACTGAAATTTGGGGAGGGACAAATCAATAAGTTGACATTTTTTGCGTATTTTCATTCAACAATGTCCTTTGGAATAATGTTCTGGAGTAGCTCGTCTATATGGAAGGAAGTCTTCGTTGGTAAAAAACGTGCTGTAAGAATAGTATGTGGTGCTCACCCACGATCATCTTGTAGTCATCTGTTTAAGAAGTCGGATTTTCTGACTACTGCTTCATAACAAATTAACTCCTCATAAAATTTGCTGTAAATAATCCACTACAGTTCAAAAGGACAATGATGTACATAATTACAATAAAGGAAGGGAAAATGACATTCATTACTACAAAAGAGGTGCACAATGCTGCAACATAAAATTTTGATCACTTACCTTGTGATGTAAAATACGTTACAGACTTCAAAGCAAAATTTGAAAACAAACTGAAGAAGTTCCTCGTTGACAAATCCTCCTATTCCGTGGAAGACTGTCTATTGTAATGTGCAAAAGTTGACGGGTAGGAATTACTAACTCACATCTTCATATTACTTTTTCTTTCTTTTTAAGAAAAGCTTGTAAATACTCAGCAGTTACTCCACGAAAGTTAATGAACTCTTTTAAAACAGTAATTATGTGGTTCATTAGCATTCGAGCACTCGGAATTATTGCATCACCAGGAAAAGGAACTTATCCTGCTAAATGATACAGGAAAAAATCATTGTATATTAAGCAACTTACTGCTCCATGCAAATAAATACAAAACTAAATATTACTTGCACTGAAGATGGCGGCAGTGGCTATCTTCTGTGGGACAAGTATGAAATCGTCAAACCTGATCATGGTTCATGATCTATAATTTTTCTGTAAAATATCTTTTTGGAGCAGGGATGTTATGATGCAGAGAAAACCTCGAAATGTTATGATATAATAACCTATATACGTCCGTATCCGAGGCGTAATTAATCCAGTCTTGCTACAATTCCAGCCTCATGCAGCACACAGTTCGTTAACAGGTTGATTGCTGATCACCTATTATCCGTGCCACAAAGACTTCTTGCAGTAGTTCGCTCCCAGGTACACTTTACATTCCCGCCTATAGTTTTTCGTCGTGGAGGGACTTCCCGCTAGGCTTTATATTTGTGTAAGCACACGTCCCCTATACATGAATTACTTTTACACACACTATTTTAAAGTATTTGCGTTATAAAGAACATAGACTCAAAAAAAATTACAAATTAATTTTTGTTAAATAACCTTACAGAAAATAAGAAGAATAATTTCCGTATGTGTTGAACCAACGAACACTGAACACACATTCTGCGTAACGTAGAAGTTATACGAAATCGAATGTGACTGTTATAACACGGCGCTGTGAAATCAGAAGAGAACGGTAAACTGATCGCCAGTCTTTCGTGCACAGTTGGAAAGCATATAGTCTGTTACCATTCTTTCTCTGTTTATTCCAGAGCTGCTTTTCGCGACATTTATTTCACAAAGGCCTTGGGTCATTTGATACAGCTAACTTCCTCGTCTGATCTTGATGCCTCTTTTGCTAACTGATCTGCGAGTTCATTTTCATGTGTTATGTATGAGCTTTCATTCACGCAAAGTCAACAACCGAGTCCTTTTATAAGACCGGTTTTCCAAAGAACATAATGGTATTTCGCTGCTGCTCCTTGCGAACTCGTCGAGAGAATTTAAAACTGCAAAGCACTCTGCCTGATTGTTTGCGCACTCATTTTCCGTTTATATTTCATCCGGTATGCTGGCTTTTCCTTGATGAAAACTAATATGCATGATCCTACTTCTTGTTCGGTTTTTCACCCTGTAGTGAATACTTCTATTAGTCACTGCCTCCCGTTATTTCTCTAAAAACAACGCTCTCAGTTAGATGAGGCCAATTTTTACGAGTAAAGTAGTTTCTAGTATTTGTTTAGAATTTCCAGTTCTAATTTCATTGTAGTCATTTAATATATCATTCATTTTCATAATTATTAATGCACAGTGTTTCTTTAGTTAGTTCTGCAGCCTTCGGCAGTGTTGATGCTAACTGATCGTGCACTAGTTTGTACTTATTCCAGTTGGACTACCATGTAAGAGTGTTAATTCGTACTGGAGATGCATGTGTTAACATAAGTAATACAAGTTTTTGTTCTGTAGACGATTTTTAAAGCCACGGAACCTGGTCCCATTTAAGCCCAGCTGATAACGCCTGTATCCATTTTTTGCGTTTGTCTGTGGCGTGAGGTTATATGGACACTGAATCTGAACCTATCGTAGATAATTATTCCAACATGTTTTGATCACTCATCTTGCTACAACTGTTTATTGTTCAAGAATATGCTGACTTTTGTTTTGGCCCTTTTTGTTTTTATTGTTATACTAGGATGTGTGATTTCTGCTCATTACAGCCAATTTTATTGTTTTTAGCCCATTCTTCCATTTTTCGCATTTAGATGTTAGAAATGTTCTCAGCTGCAGAGGCGGTGCCTCTTTTTGCTATATTTTATTAATTTATTCGTCAGGCTCCGTGGGATTATCTGAGCCAACGAACCTTTGACATGGGACGAGTCACTGCATAGTTTATAGAGTCCTGATAAGAAAATCTGCGGCCAGAAAGACTGAAAAATTAATAAAACGCGAAAAAGTTGCGAGAGAGTATACAAATAATGTGGTGTCTTGAAAGGAGGATATAACATGAACATCAACAAAAGCAAAACTATGGTAATGGAATGTAGTCGAATTAATTCGGGTGATGCTGAGGGAATTAGATTAGGAAATGAGACACTTAAAGTACGTAGTAAAGGAGTTTTGCTATTTGGGGAGCAAAATAACTGGCGATGGTCGAAGTAGAGAGGATATGAAATGTAGACTGGCAATGGCAAGGAAAGCGTTTCTGAAGAAGAGAAATTTGTTAACTTCGAGTATAGATTTAAGTATCAGGAAGTCGTTTCCGAAAGTATTTGTATGGAGTGTAGCCATCTATGGAAGTGAAGCGTGGACGATAAATAGTTTAGGCAAGAAGAGAATAGAAGCTTTCGAAATTTGGTGCTACAGAAGAATGCTGAAGATTAGATGGGTAGATCACGTAACTAATGAGGAGGTATTGAACAGAATTGGGGAAAAGAGAAATTTGCGGCGAAACTCGACTAGAAGACGAGATCGGTTCGTAGGACATGTACTGAGGCATCAAGGTATCACCAATTTAGTATTGGAGGGCAGCGTAGAGGGTAAAAATCGTAAACTGAGGCCAATAGATGAATATATTAAGCAGACTCAGAAGGATGTAGGTTGCAGTAGGTACTGGGAGACGAAAAAGTTTGCACAGGATAGAGTAGCACGAAGAGCTGCATAAAACCAGTCTCTGGATTGAAGACCACAGCAACAACAATACATTAGAAGGATAAGTTGTCAATAACTACGAGGAACTTCTGTACGAATAGAAGGACAGAGCCACAAGGAAACCTTTCAACTTTGACTGCAGTACTTGGGATCTTTTTTAAATTGCGATTGAGACTATTGAAAATGAACGCTGCTGAACTGTGTACTCCGTCCTGTACAATGATTATGAGGGTCCAAAAAAATGGAAACAAAAATTTTTACCTAATAAAATTCAATTATTCTTCCTAATCCTAAAAAGTACTTTATATACAGTAACTTATCATTTTCGTTTTTAAATGCCTTTCTAAAGCTGATGAGCGGCATGAATGCCTAGCTCTCACACTACTGTCAAACACAAAACCTTGTCTACAATGTCTCGTTATTTAATTTTGGCTGAGATTTACGGGAGTGTTCGATCCTTTCATCGTTCAATAATGCCATGGCCACAAAGGGCGCATAGAAAACTGGATAAGCTGCCTTTGCAGAACTCAGTGAATGCATGATGTCAGCAGATGAACATCTCATTTATCACCTGCGCCACATTAGCTACTGTAAATATCTAAAGGCTCAGAGGGATAACAACCCCCACATTCACAAGGAGAGGCTACCAAATTGTATCCTGGCTGTTGTCAAGCCCACTTATAGGTTTCTGGCAGATCTTGAACTTCTAAAAACTGTGCTCATGGCAGAAACCAGAAGACAAATGAGTCTGTAAATTCACTCTTATGAAAACAATGTCCTAGAACCACATTTTAATTTGCTACAATTGTCAGAATTGCAACATATGATACAGTTCTTGTATTTAATAATGGAAACGTAGGGAGGATGTAGGTAATATAGAGAATGAGGTTTAAGATAGGAAATTTCGTTCGAAGCATCTCGAGAAAAATATATTTCCCGCACCTCTCTGCAGCTGAAACATCAGTTGAAGACCTGGTAAGGGAAAGAAGGCAGCAAACAAGAAACCAACGGAGAAGTCTTGAAAGGAAAGAGGAGCCTAGGTACAAATGTGGGGCCCTTTGAAGAGATGACATAAGAAATAACGTTAGGTTGAATTTGAAATTGCATTTCCTGTAAATTATGTTTTTAAAATTTATATACCTTTTTCTCAGCACGTACTGAGGCTAGAATTACGAAATCTTGTACACTTATTTCAATAAACACAATAAATGTTGTCGGAGCGAAGTGCTCGGAATTTTGCATGAATTATGTAATATAATTAGAAAATTATAATTAAAAAATTATTGAAATTCTCCTATTCGGCATATTCAAAAACCTTCATGAGAGAAGCTTATTATATGCAAAGATAAAAAAGAGAAAATTTTGCAGAAATACCTTGAATAGTTTTTGAGAGAAGCATATCTGCTCTTAATTCTGACCATTGCTTTCCCGCGATTTAATTTTACGGTTTCTCAAAGTCTCATCCTGATGAAGACTCGTTAGTGGTGTCGAAACCTGGGTCACTGTACCAAACAGTTATTCGCACCCTGTTGGCTGTATGATTCTAACGCGAAAACTAATATACGGTTGCTGAGAAACAGTCATGTTTAAAACAGTACAAATATT
This sequence comes from Schistocerca americana, assembly GCF_021461395.2. Taxonomy (NCBI): domain Eukaryota; kingdom Metazoa; phylum Arthropoda; class Insecta; order Orthoptera; family Acrididae; genus Schistocerca; species Schistocerca americana. The sequence continues at coordinate 214,103,930 of NC_060120.1, forward strand.
TTTGGAAAATAAATTAAATATATACAATCCAAGGAACTTTACAGTAAATATGTTAGTTTCATGTAGAGCACGTTGCAAAATTTCATTCCCATATCTTCAAAATCGTGGATTTGTCGCATTTTTTAAATAGTGTGTTTTTCACGAACGTTCCCCCTTAAATCCATGAACAGACTTCGCATCAAAGCTGGTGACGAAATGAATAGTCGGCTCCTACGAGTGGACATGTTGCGTGGCGCTGAAGCTGAGAAAACTGCTGAAACCGTGACAGAGGAGGCCAGAATAACAAAGAAAATGAAGAAAATTGAAGAAAATGAGAAGGACACACAGAATCAACAGAATTATGGAGCTGGCATGTTCTGACATGTTAACACTGAGAAGAAAATGACATGCAAAGCTCGAGTTTCAGTTTCCCGTAATCTGTGTTTTTGCATGCTGAGGGATCAAATGGCTCTGAGCACTATGGGACTTAACTTCTAAGGTCATGAGTCCCCTAGAACTTAGAACTACTTAAACCTAACTAACCAAGGACATCACACACATCCATGCCTGAGGCAGGATTTGAACCTACGACCGTAGCGGTCGCGCGGTTCCAGACTGTAGCGCCTAGAACCGCTCTGCCACTCCGGCCGGCGAGGGATCATTACCTCGTCCATTATTAAAGCTATAAAAACAAATTGTTGCATGAATAATAATGTAGTGCTTGACTACAAAGTGAAACACATTATTCAGAAATGTATTAAAAAGATTAAGCTGGAGCATGTCATACTTTCTTAAATTATTCGGAGAAAAAATTTACTTCTAAAAAAACCTTTTTTAAATACACAAAACAACAATAAATATTCCTGGTTTACTGTTTCAACAAGTTAAGAAAGTAAAGAATAAATTTTGTTTCAACCTTTTATTTTCAATAATATGGAAGTACGGTGTATTTGAATTAAAAATTACCCATAATTCAGTACGTAAGTTACAAATCAATATTCAATCTACTACGTATTCCACAGCTTCTGAATTATTTTTTTTCACATAGAGGTCCCAACATATTATGTGAGTAAAGTTTAATTCCAGTATCCATTAAAGTATTTCAGTTATTAAATTTCAAAGTACTGGTAAAAATGGGAGGCTATGACGTCTAGCGTTCACTGAAACTGTTAAAGTCTCTTCTGAATGAGTCGATATTGTCAACAATAGCGATGGCAGAGCTAGACTTCCGAGACCCCTGGACAACGGCGTACGCGATGTTCGCCGACCTTAACCCACAGTTTTTTCTCTTATTACTTTTTTTTATCTTACCTTTCCATACATATTGTTTTTTCCTTAATACTTAGTGAAATCGGGCGTTATAGAATTTGAAAAAGCGTAAGTGCTCTTTGCTGCTTCGGATCACATTCAGATTTCGTTGAATAGTTTTCAACGGCCCGCAGCGGATCCAATCTGTACCCAGCAACAAAAAATTGCGGTAGCATTGCAGCTCCACAATGTCCTTAGAGAAGGTTTGAAACGTCCGAGGATGACAGAAGTGTCAAATATTAGCTAGAACGTGTTCCCGTTGCTCATCGCACTGCAAAGTGTCGTTTTAGACCGCGAAATGTGATGGAATCAACGCCCCTGGGAAAAAGGTGCTTTCACGAACGCCCTCTGTGCCACCCCCTGAGGCCTCCTCGTGCACATTCTGAGCAGCAGTGTGTCTCAAATGTTTTCCTCGGCCACCCACAAGAAGACAGCCCTATTTAAACCCTGGGTGCCAAGGGTCTGACCTCCATAGCTAAGACTTCAAAAGACGCAAGTGTCAATACCATGCTGTTTGAAGCGTTGTCGAGCTGGAGGGTGACGTCACAGGGGGCAACGCTTTTGCACCATTACAGAGGAAGCTACTGGGCACCTTTGAGCCAAATTTCAAACTTATTCGTCGCAATGGGAGGCAATCACAGTATTTCGAAGACGTGATCCTTTAACTGTGTTGCGCAATTTAAATTACGTAATACTTTATCAAATCACCAAAAGTCCAATACAAAAGAAACTACTTTCTTTATAACAACGTCATAGTGCTAGAGACGAAACTAATTCCAAGATGCACTATGGGCGTCATTCAATCTAGACGTAAGTATAATACAGTGTAATATTACATAGAATATACATAGAGGTGTAAGTAAATAGGGTGTTTCAAAAAGATTATACGTATTTCGAATGCATGTATTATTTAAATTTTAAGACATATGAATATGAAACTTTACACACATATTTGCGAACCTCTCGAGCTCAGATTACAGACGTTCAATATGTCCCCCATCAGCGACACGAACAATATCACATCGTTACTCAAATTCCTCCCATACTCGGGCAAGCATGTCCTTCGTAACTGGTGTTATGGTAGTATGGATCCGGTTCTGCAACTCTTTCAGGTTCTGTGGGAGTGGTGGTACATAAACGTTTAACAAAACCCCCCAGGAAGAAGGCAGAGCGTGTCAAATCCGGTGACCGTGGAGCCCAAGTCGCCAGCCCCTTTGCGACCAATCCAACGGTTCGGTAGAGTTTCATATAGATATTCATGCACCTGGCGACTCCAGTGATGGGGTGCCCCATCTTGCTGAAAAATGAAGTTGTCTTCGTGCAGCCTCGGAAACAACCAGTTTTGTAACGTAGCGAGGTACTGCTGACCTTTAACCGTGTTTCCATCAAAGAGGAATGGGACGTAAACAGATGATCGGGATATCGCACAAAACACATTGGCTTTGGGCAAATCTCGTAGGCTATATGTTCAATGGCTGCATGTGGGTTCTGTAGGCCCCAAATTCGAACACTATGTTTGTCTACCTGACTACTAACATGGAAAGTCGCTTCATCACTGAACACACTGCGGTATGCGAAAGTGTTATCATTGTCAGTAGCATCAAGAATCTCATTAAAAAATGCCACACGTTTGCGTTTGTCATCAGGACGCAGAGCTCGTAACAGCTGTAACTTGTACGGCTCCATAACCAACCGACGTTTCAAAACACGCCACATTATAATTGTAGTCAGTTGTAACTCCCGACTGGCACGACGAGTTGATTTTGAAGGACTACGTTGGAAAGCAGTTTGAATTCGTGCAACATTGTCTTCAGGGACACGAGGGCGCCCAGGACTCTTTCCTTTATGTGCACATCCTGTATCTAGAAACTGTCGATACCATCTGCGAATGTTCCATCCATTCGGAGGATCAATTTGGTACCTCAAAGTGAAACATCTTTGCATTGTAATCACGGAATTGCACTTCGCAAACTTGAGAACACAAAATGATTTCTGCTGCGGAGTAGCCATTTTAAACATATGACTGTTACCAAGCAAAACAGAACTGATATCTAGCGGCTATTAGTATAAACTAGACTACGTATTCGTTTCTCCAATAGCCGAGCCGAGACACAGCGATCGATAGTTTCGACAAAATAATACTTTGTAATACGTATATTCTTTTTGAAACACGCTGAACATGGCTATTCCCGCCGGCCGAAGTGGCCGTGCGGTTCTAGGCGCTGCAGTCTGGAACCGCGAGACCGCTACGGTCGCAGGTTCGAATCCTGCCTCGGGCATGGATGTGTGTGATGTCCTTCGGTTAGTTAGGTTTAACTAGTTCTAAGTTCTAGGGGACTAATGACCTCAGCAGTTGAGTCCCATAGTGCTCAGAGCCATTTGAACCATTTTTGGCTATTCCGCCGAAATGAGCTCGTAGTGAATCAATGTAATCATCACGACTTAAATCAAGCAATTAGCAGCTAACCTACCAGCAAAAACAAAACGTCAGATTCTGATCCTATGTACGCTGGAGGCCCAGTGGAGAAGAATTTTATTAAAAAGATTGTACCAGAAAGTAAAAACGAAGAATTTAGTCGCTGAAAAAAGTTTCTAAATGTGCTAAATAGCTAATTTTCTGCATGTCATAGCCCCAAATTTGAAGTTTTTCGTGTCACTTCCATTTTGGCATCGTAGAAAGTCATTTCGCAATGCCGCTGCATTATAATTTATTAAAATATTGAGTAGACAACATGATAAGTGCAATACAATATTTACAACAAGCGGTGGATATCGCTTTTGCTTCAACAACAAAAAAAATGGTTCAAATGGCTCTGAGCACTATGGGACTTAACATCTATGGTCATCAGTCCCCTAGAACTTAGAACTACTTAAACCTAACTAACCTAACGATAGCACACAACACCCAGTCATCAGGAGGCAGAGAAAATCCCTGACCCCGCCGAGAATCGATCGCGGGAACCCGGGCGCGGGAAGCGAGAACGCTACCGCACGACCACGAGCAGCGGACTTTGCTTCAACAACAACAAACTGTGACATCGAGCTGTGACACCTGATTGAAACGATCGAAATACCCTTGCATTTGTCACTTCATAATCCTACGACAAGTTCATTCCAGATATCAAATTCAATTTGTTGTGATGTCTACAAAGCCACGATACTTTTTAACAACGTCTGTCAGTAATAGCTGTAGAGTGATATTCAAAAACTGCAAGGTGCCTAATGGCAAATGATGTGGACATTGTATTCAAGCAGTAATGATGCAGAATGGCGCAACGGCGTGGTGTAGGTCTTTCAATTGGACGCCACTTCAGTGACTTCATCGGCTAGCTTCTGAGCGCTTTATCCGGTGTCAGAGTCTCCCTTCTTGTCTTCATCGTAGAAACCAAAAGCGTCTGAGCAGTCCTGCAGAACTATGTGTGGTGTCTTTAGGGTAAACATCCTCATTTTAGGAGTGCTGTCGTCACATGTTAACTGATATCATGTCAGCGGAACAATAAGTAAAAATTCTCTTCTCTAATGAAATACCATTAGGCACGTTTTCGAACTGAAGTATGAGTAAAACAAAAGGCTCGTAAGGTAAAAGGAAACAACTGATACTGGGATATTTAAATTGGATTTCAATTCAAGGAGCCTTCCTTCTACAAGGAAATAAGCATGAAAATGATGAAATTCTTCTTCTGAAAAAATGTAGAATAGTGTTGGCCAAAGTCGCAATTCATGGTACCTTCCGTCTTCGTTGAACATGAAAGGAAATTCTTCGTCTTAATGTTAATAAAAACCACTAAACTTAACAGTCGCTTCATAGCGTTCATTTGATAACTACGTCGCTGCAGACCCTTAGTTTTGGCAGTAAAAGGGTACTATAATATAATAAAAAATATAATTAATATAAGTTAATATATATGGAAATAATGAGATTAATTTTTCGGCGCTTGGACAAGCACAATAAGCTGAGCTATACCTATAAATCGATTCATGTTAGTTCTGCATGGACGAAATAGTCTTTCTCTTGTTGTAAATTTATGCTTCCCAATTAATAATACTACGTTCGATCGCAGTATCCACCAAGAAAATCTTGACAGTGTCCATGATATTGTAATCGGATCTTGGTTGTAACTCCAGCGTACACAGGTGGGCTTCTTGGATTTTTATATATTACAGTACCATTTGGAATAATAACTCATATAACGTTTCAGTTAGTAAAATAATATTGTATTCGTCCTTTGATGCACATCAAAAATACAGACTTTTTACTTATTCTCACAACCAAAATGGCCGATTACGCACCCGTCGCAGCGACGCAAGCGCCACGTCAGCAGCAGCTCTGCCCGCGAATCCACTGTAAAGTCGCTCCAGTCCGGAGACTGGATACGACGGATTCAGTTCCAACGCTCAACCCGAAGGACACCAGTACTTCATCTCGCACCTGGACGAAGTTTTCTGCCAGTGAAATTGAAGGTAATGGCCGCACTGAAGGATTCGGCATTGTCTTCCATGGTGCATTGTAGTTCGGCGGTCGTCACACATCAGTTAGTGGTAATAAGTATTTTCTCTGCTTTCTCCGTCGCACACGCATCACACTCACTGTATTCACATCGCTAGGCTGTAACGTTTACTCTTATCACGGCTCAGCCATTATTTTCACTATTATCAGGCCCTACTATTTTTGTATCACTACACACGTGCGAGTATTTTACTATTCCATTGCGATGCACTTCACTTACATACATAAATGTCTCTCCTTCAAGAATAAAATTTCACATAAAATTGAAAATAGTACAGACATTTTACATAGACATAGACATTGAGAATAATAAAGTTGACAAACAAATGTACAATTCGCATTCAAATTTCATACATGGACTCCATGACAAGCACCATCTTACACACTAATATGTAAATTAAAAGGAATCTGGCATTTGTTCTGAATATTTGCCTTTTCTTTTCTTGACTTGCAGAACCGACCTCCTGCTCATTTTTACCTTCACAACTACACATAGAAAATAGTACATAGATTGTATGTATACATAAGCATTGAAAATAACATAGTTGACAGATAAATGTACAATTCACAATCACATTTCATATATGGACTTCATGACAGACCCTATCTTACACAGTAATACGTAAACTAGAAGGAGTCTTTCATTTATTCTGAATATTTGCATTTTCCTTTCTCGTATGGCAGGACCTACCTCTTGCGCATTTTTACCTTCACAACTGAACATAGATAATAAGTACAAGCACTACACACTGGATGGAAAAAAGAGGATTTGCCAGGGTCTGCTTCACAGATCAAGCTACTTCTAGGATTGCTACTTGTAGTGGTCGTTAGTATACTTATTCTATCCTTGGCATTTGATAAATCTTCGTACTATGTACAACATTACAAGGGCTCGTTTGTGAGCGAGTTTAATCCCTTGGCAGTTCTGACTCGTTTTGTCCCCTGGCAATCCTGACTTCATCACTGCTTGTCAATCGTCGAGATATTTTACATTCTTGTACACATATTTCAAGCCATATTTCTGCCTTATTCGTGCGACGACATATACATGTTTACCTTCGCAACGTGTGACCGTTAATTTTACTGTCTTTTTGTCATGTGTAATTCCATTCATAATACATTCCCGCTATAGATTACCGGCGGGGTCATGGATTTTCCCTGCCTCGAGATGCCTGTGTGTTGTGTCGTCTTCATCATCATCATTCATCCTCATTACGGTCGGAGGAAGGCAATGGCAAACCACCTCCGTTAGGACCTTGACTACTACGGCGGTGTGGGTCTCCCGCATCGTCCCCTACGCTCCTCGGAGTGTGGGACCTCATCATCATCATCATCATCATCATTACCGTTACGATAACTAGGTATGGGTTGCCCATCCTCATGAATTAGATCTATTGAGTCGAGCACTGAGAGCAAATACTCGAGATCATATTCGGGAATGGTTACTAATTCTTCCCTAATGTTTGCAGGTAACTTGTTCTTTAAGACTTTCAGCACATCGACATGAGATATCGGGTTATTCCAGTGGCGAATAGTTTCTTAGCCCACCGAATTTTGGATAATATGATAATGGGTTAAATATCTCTCGTCTTAATCTCTCCTGGGTAGCTGTTCACCAGTATTTATCTAAAAATGCATTCTAAAATTGATCATACGTCTTGCAGAGTTCCGACATCTCTGTAGGCCACAAAAGGGCGTCACCTTCTGTGTGTCCTACGACATATTTGATCTTAGTCTCTTTTGGCCTGCGCCTGCCAGCATCTGCGTCTGTACTATGCGTACCACTTTCATTTAAAATATTCCTTTCCCTTGAGGTGTCATTAATTTCGTCTACTGAAATCAACGCATTACTTGAAATTTATTTATTTAGCGTATGGCTATACATGCAACATTAATACATCAAGTGTTAGACATTAAAATCTTATAACAATCACAAATATAATTTATGTTTATATTGGTCAGTTAAAAGGTTATATCGAGGTCTGAGATCCATTGTAGCGCCGATGGGGATGCCTCCAGGACGTCGGACCAGTTCCCTGCATATGCTCGCAAGGAGCATTCACCATGGATGTGTTGGATCGTCTGTCTAGGGGCACCGCAGTCGCATTCTGGTGACATCGCTCTTCCCCGTTTGTGTAGCGAATCCGCACACCTGCCATGTCCAGTACGTATTCGATTTTATGCGGACCATATTTTCCGTGTTAGTTCCATTCCAGAGATGTTGCAGTTATAGCTCTCAAACCAGGTCTGTAGTTGGTCATTTGTCTTTTGGTTCCAATCTAGTCTCCATTGTTTCATGTGGTCATAGTTATTATTTTGAAGCTGCTCAGCTGTGCGTATGGGTGGCTTTCTTGATTTCAATCGAGTGTGTCGCAGTTGTGAGAATTGTTCTTTAATTGGTAGCTCTGGTTTTGTCTCAATCTTTCTGAATTCGTGCAGTAGGGCCGCTTTTCTACGCAGGTCCGGGTGCAGGATATTACATAGCGCCGGTAACCAGTACGTTATGCCGTTGATTTAACAGTTCCAGAAATCAACCTCATTGTGTTATTTAATTGCCTGTCAATAAGTTTGGTGTGACAGCTATTAATCCAGACTGGAGCGCAGTACTCAGCCACAGAGAACACTAAGGCGATAGATGAGGTGCGTAATGTTTTTGCGTTAGCTCCGCAAGTAGTACCGCTAAGTTTTTGGATGATGTTATTCCGTGTTCCAATTTTTGCAGTGGTGTTCTCCAGATGTTTTCGGTAAGAAAGAGTGCGATCCAATGTTATACCTAAGTACTATGGAAACTTATTATGTTTGAAGTTGGTGTTTCCGAGTTTTATGTTAATAATTTCATTTGCCATTTTGTTATTAAGATGGAATGTAGATACTTCAGTTTTGTTAGGGTTTGGCTTGAGTCTCCATTTCTTGAAATAATTGTATAGTATTTCAACGTCATTATTAAGGACTTCCTCTGTATTGAAGAGATACTTGTCTATGGTAAGGCGACTGCTCGCTATAAGAGGGTAATCCGGGTTTGAGAACCGGTCCAGCGTAAATTTTCATTATCGCCATTACACTATTCAGCTGGTGGTTGTCCATATTTGCAATTGCAAATACATTTCATGTAGACCGTGGGCAGGTCGAGCCCTGTGACCAGCCTCAGCTGTTGCTCATTCAGCTGTGTTTTGGGTTCTGGCAGACATCTATCCAGTTATCTCCTTGGTTGCCTGCCCAGACGAGGTTTAGTGACCCAAATGTCACAGAGGGCTCCAGCAAGCAGGCATGGCCATTGTCCAGTGCGGAGTGGTCTCAGGCTGTCTGCTGGAGTGCCCTCAGCCCACTCTGAATTCTGTGATGACCCTTGATGACCCATCTGTGATGTGCTTGGTGTCGACAGCGGACAGTAAGATGATGATTTCCTCGATGCCCAAGGTAGGTACCAGCACACAGAGGCGCCTGAGAGTTGAGCAGGAATGTGGACCACAAGAGGCCACGTTGCTGGCTTCTACATTGAAGTTCAGTTCTGGCAATGCCCTGCAATGTGGTGTTGTTAAAAGACAGATTATTCCTACCAGCAGATAGTAGGTGGCAAATAGCAAGAAGTTTATCAGGTGAAGAACATTATCCTGAGTACATCTTGGGTTAGTTCATAGACCGTGCTGGAGCATCTAGAACGTTGATTCACTACAGTATCGTAATAATGGAATTAAGTGCTATTACGATGAATGCTATCGATGCCAGTGATCAACTCATGACGAGAGCTGGAGAGCAGGGGTATTTAAAGGGAGCTGGTGTGAGACTACGATGCAAGGCTCCATTGTAATGACCGCATGTGTCGTCCTTATTCTGCTGTATTGACTTAACAGACTTCTGTATCAGTTCCTCGCTATGTGCTCTTGCGAAAGAGATAGAGTTTCTTGCATCATGTCTTACAAGATAATGAATATGCTCGTCTGACGTCCTTTCTTTTTGTGTCGCAGCCTCATTTCTGCTGAATGCATATTGTCACTCAGTACATGGTGTAGTAGTGTGTTGACGACCTGACCCACTGGCGACATACTGGATCACTTCCTGCTTCTGCCTCAGTCTCTGGCATGACTTGGCTTTTGCCTGCAGAATATGAGTCAGTTTTAATAAAAAAAAATTAATTTCTACTTCTTGCTATTCTGAGCCATAACAATGGCAACATCAAAAATAATCTTTAATGAGGAGCCAGTTTTAAAATCACAAGACTCGTAAGATGAGGCTGGCCACCAACTATCAGCCTTTTCGGTATAGGACTAGCCCTCGCCCCCTGCTGTGAAAAATCAAGAAAAACTGTGAAGGCTTAATGATCAGTAAGAGCTTATTGCTTTGTAGACCATATGCCGACGACCAGGGATTTTGCCAGAAATCCTGAAGAGATATATGTCTTCCACTCCACCAATATGTTCAATATGAGAAAACATCAGAGGCAGTCGTTAACCCAGGAAAACCTGTGAGTTTGTCTCTAACTGCCATGCTGAGGAACTTAGGGCGCGACTGGTACAACATGAAAGACCAGCACAAAATCGCTGGAGTGTTAACAACGTCAAAAATACACAAAAGATGGAGACCTTAAATCGGCGCGCTGTGCTACACTCTATTCGGGTATTAACTGAAGCTAATGAAAAAAGAAATCTGGCGTTAACAGAGAGTGTAACGATAGTCAATACCAAATTTCTAGCGAAGACATGGTACAATTATCACAGGTTTTGCCTGTGCCTAAGGAGTTCGAAAAGGCTATTCAGTGCGCCACGTGCTGGATGTTCTGGCGAGCAGAAGTCTTCAAATTCACTCTGTAAACGTGTACCCCTCCTCCAGATAAGGGCAGTATAGGAGTGATTGATTTCCACACAAAATGACCGTGCTTTTAATACATAGAACCAACTGCATAATGGAAGAGAATTCCAGTAGCCCTACTACAGTACTTTTTACTACATACCGACCTGAATCTCAACAATCTCCTCTGAAAATAAAAACCATTCAGTATAAATTGAACTTCGTTCAAAAATATTAACTTTACAGCAGTTGTCTGGTAGACAACATGTGTCACAAAAAATTCAACGCCATCGGCGGGCCCTGCATGGCACCTCGGCTAAGAATAAATGAGGATTAACATGCCTCAGGCTGTGTGGATGTATATCTCCGATAAGTTGTTACAAATCATATTATAACAACGTGGTATAAAGTTGTCAGCCATACTACAACCACAAATACGAAGCGCCACACAGTAAATTTAATACCACTGATCCTTTGCGAATATTGTGCTGCTGAGTGAGTCGTGGCAGGTTGCTGGCATCGCCTTTCGCATTCCGGCGCCACTAGCTCGATCTGTCGTGTGATGTCCCTCTGGTTTGAGGCCATTAAGATCTTTGCTCTAGGTTGTTGGTGTGGGACGGGGCGTGTTGGGGGATGGAGAGTTGGGGAGTGGTAACAGAGCGAGGAGGACGGTTTCAGAGGTCCAAATGGTTCAAATGGCTCTGAGCACTATGGGACTTAACCTCTGAGGTCATCAGTCCCCTAGAACTTAGAACTACTTAAACCTAACCAAAGGACATCACACACACCCATGCCCGAGGCAGGGTTAGAACCTGCGATCATAGCACTAGCGCGGTTCCGGACTGAAGCGCCTAGAACCGCTCGGCCACCGTGGCCGGCTCTCAGATGTCTGTTCAGCGAGTAACGAGAGCATTTGCACAAGCGTCTTGGGACGGATTCCGGCGAGTGTCTGCTGGGCATGTTTGTGGGCCGATTTGAATCCGAGCCTGACTCTGAGTGAGGATATCTTAAACTGTGTGAGCCGATGGTGTTTCCTGAGCCGGAGCGATAACGTGTTTTTCTATGCTGTGGCCGGAACCCCTGGGTCGTTACGCAGTACCTAGATGGTTGGGTTTCAGCCGACCTCCCTGCCAAGCGTCTTCGAACACCAGGTAAGTTCCATTCTCTTGTAATAAGGTCGGGTGCTGGTTTCGAGATACTTTCGGGCACTGGACATGTCATCGCTCTCTTCATTATATTGACTTAGGAGGTGCCCAGAAGGCAAAATGTGCAATTTCTGAGGCTATGTAATTGGGTTTGGAGGCCTAGTTTCCTTTCGGGCGTTTCGCCGACGTTGTAGAGGCTATATCTTGCAGTGATGCGGATATACCCTTTGGCTAGTTATTGTTGGTTTCACGTAATTAACCTTGCGGTGTTAATACTTCTTTTGGCGGTCTGTACCCCAACGAAAAGGGTTTTGGAAGGCGGGTCCTTTCGTTGTAACCCTTCATCGCCTTCTTATTTTGTGTAGTCTTGTGCTCCTTGCGTATAAGCCTTCTGGTGCACCCCCTATCAGGAAGCTTTTCAAAGTCTTGGTTACTTAAATGACGCAGTTGTTCTTGAAGGTCTGCCTGTGTTCTGTTTGGTAATTTTACGTAACTGAAGCTTTTATTAAAGGAGGCCTGCCTGTTTCCTATTTGGTAATTTTACTTTAGCGAAGTTATTATTATTGAAGGCTTGACGTTGGTATTTGGTAATTTTAGTTAACTGAAACTGTTACTGTTGAAGGCCTGCCTGTTTAGCAACAAAATCCTATCCTTTCACCATAAATCCGGAAACAGTTGCCGGCCGCAGTGGCTGAGCGGTTCTAGGCGCTTCGGTCTGGAACCGCGCGACCGCTACGGTCGCAGGATCGAATCCTGCCTCGGGCATGGATGTGTGTGATGTCCTTATGTTAGTTAGGTTTAAGTAGTTCTAAGTTCTAGGGGACTGATGACCTCAGATGTTAAGTCCCATAGTGCTCAGAGCCATTTGAACCATTTTTTGAAAGCCAGAACATTTATCTTTTTCCCTCTGGCGACTCCTGCAGATTCTTGCGTTTCTCTCCTCAGGATATCGTTGAGTTGTTGTGTGCCAAACTGAACATTGTTCGTTATTTTATTAAATAAAAAGAAATGGAGTTCTTCAACCTCAGTTTTCGTCCTTCAGCAATGGTTATTTTTAATTCCCAAATGTTGTATGACCCCGTATTGTAACATGATTTTCGCGCACTGTTTCAAAACATTTGAATCAGTAGAAGAATACTGCTGATTTTTTGTAGTATTCTACCACTTAAGACTTTTCGAGAAAATTAGCGATAGATGGACGTACAAAGTTTATTTTTATTTGCCTATTTAATTTAATATTGTGATTCTAAATAACTTGAAACTCAGCGAGTCAAAACTTTTCAGTCTTTGTTCGATTTCTACGTTTATTACTCTAAATAATAGGAATAAAATAACCAAAAATCTGTTGTTTCAGAAACCGTTTATTTAGAGCAGTCAAGTTAGACTGGCGAGGAAGAAAACCAATATAACCGTAAACCGGTCGCATCAGCCATAATCGCCGTCACTATAGCAAACCCAGGCTGCTACGCCAGCGTACGTGCTTGTGTCCGTATCCTCTCTTGCGAGTTGCAGCGGTCGTCGCGAAGTAGAGTTCTGTTGCAGCTGACCTGCTCCGCGACACACCGACCACGTCAGCGACCATCCGCTGTAGCTAATGAAAGCATGGTCCCTAAAGATCGTCAAACAAGACGGTATATGCTTTTTTTTTTCAGATCAATTCGTACAGTCCCGACTCAGCTAAGTACCCTATACCGAAAACCAGCTGGCCATACGTCCTCATCCATCCGATGCAACGTTCCGAGTTCACCCACTTTGGCTCATTACGCCATTCGAAAGGCACGGTATAAACCATCACATCTCTGACACCGAAACCTACTGGCAATATCGTTACATTAGTAGCATTCCGGCCTAGGTGTTTATGTTTCCTAGTACCACCAATGCTGGCAATCACTCTGTCCACGTTATCCCCATTTGGCAGTTTAAAAAAAGACGAGTTTGAATGAAAATTGGGTGTGTTCACGGTTTCTGCGGGAGAGATACGTAGGGGGTTGTAGCATATTTCTAGGAAAGAATAGAAATTATGGGTTCTGAAGAGATGAAGCAGCACGTCAGGCAATACTGACCTTATGTTTACCCTAGAAATAGACTTAAAGGCAAACCTACATTTATAGTATTAGTAGATTTGGAGGAAGCTTTTGACACTGCTAACTGTAATACGTTACTTTGAAATTGTGAAGGTGCCAATAATAAAGTACGGAGAGCGATAAATTATCTATAACATGTAAAGCAACCAGACTGCAGTTAAAAGGATCAAAGTACATAAAAGGGAAGCAATAGTGAGACTGGGTTGTAGCCTTTTCCAGACGCTATTTAAAGTTTACATCGGGCGAGCGTCAAAGAAAAGTAAGGAGAAATTAGCTAAAGGACTTAAAGGTCAGACAGAATAAATAGAAACTTTTAAATTTGCCGCCAACATTGTCATTCTGTCAGACGCGTCAAAGGATTCGGAAGAGCAGTTGAACGGGATGGATAGGGTCTTCAAAAGAGTTTGTAGGATGAACACGAAGTAAAACAAGGGTAATGGAATGCAGTCGACTTAAATCATTCGATGCAGAGGGAACTAGTTTAGGAAGTCTAATTTGACATTAAAAGTAGTAGATGAGTTTAGCTACTTGGGCATCAAAACAAATGGTGATGGCCGAAGTAGGTATAATATAAAATGCAGACAAGGGTTCCTAAAAAAGAGAAATTTGTTAACTTATAACATGAATTTCAATGTTAGGACGTCTTTCTGAAGGTATTTGTCTGATGTGTAGCCTTGCAGGTAAGTGAAATGAGGATAATAAACAAATCAGAAGAGAGTATAATGGAAACTTTTGAAATGTGGTGTTACAGACAAATGCTGGAGATCAAATGCATAGGTCAAATTATTGGCGAGGAGGTACTGAACCGAACGGGGAAAAAAAGAAATTTGTGGCACAACTTGCCAAAAGTAAGAGATCGCTTGACAGGACACATTCTGAGGCATCAAGGAATCGTCAGTTTGGTAATGGAAGGAAGTTGAAAGACGCGCACTTCATTCACCATTCAGTGCTCGTATTTCTTATTTCTAATCCCAGAATTCTGGTATTCGGTAATATAAATAATTCAGGCCCTGTTAATAATTTCTATGGGTTGCCTAATTTATTTGACGATGTTTATTGTTTGTCTCACACTCATCTGTGAGAGGAGCTTGTGCGCTAGAAATTTTCTTTATTTATGGGCAAGGGCAGCAGTCTTCCTAGCAGCAATGATGGCTTCCCGTTTCCCATCCTTTTTCCGATCGTCAGGGTACGCGTGGTGTCGTTTTAAAGTTCAGTAGTGGCGAAAGTTTCTCCTGTTCTCAGTTCCACAAGCTCCCTTACTAACCTTGTAACTGCTATTTCTGCACGATTTTAAAGTCACGATGTCGTCTCCCTGTGAGATTACGGCCCTGTGATTCCCCAGTTCAGGTACGCATCCGTTTTTCTCGGGTGGGCGCCAAACGCCCTCCGCGGGTGAAAAAAAATGTTCAAATGTGTGTGAAATCTTGTGGGACTTAACTAAGGTCATCAGTCCCTAAGCTTACACACTACTCAACCTAAATTGTCTGAAAGACAAACACACACACCCATGCCCGAGGGAGGACTCGAACCTCCGCGGCTGAGTAGTGGGCAAAGGGGCAGTAGGCACTTCTGGTGTGACCGTGGCCGAGGCTGGAGGTGCTGCTTCCAGAAGGTGAAGTTTCGGTAAGCGTGAGAGCCGACGTGCACTGTAGCTTCGTGCCCTGCGGCCCACAGGGAATCTTATAGGTCATTTTACTGATGTGCGTTCCTTAAATTACGGTTTACGCAATTTTTCCGGGTTATAAGACTGTAGGTTTTCCTTGTACAGTTGGGCATAATGTGCACGGTGCGTTGGTTAGTCACAGTAGCTTGCAGTTCGGCACTAGAGTGTATACTTTCATGCTCACTTTTCCGCTTCGTCTGGCAGTAGCTCTTTCAGTTCTCCTGTGCAAAGTTTGACTTAGAATTTAGGTCTTCCTAGCTTGGAAACTTGTGCCCTTTTTCCTACGCCACGTGGTGAGTGTCTGGCGCACCTTCATGTTCGTTAACGTAGTGGGACGGGGAGCCAGTCATCTAGTATCGCCAGTATGAATAGTTTCGCGTCTTGCTGGTTTTATTCCTTTAGGACAGGAGGCTGCCTAGCGATTCACCCCCAGTAGCATCTCTCTTAGTCTTTGGCTGATTCATGGTGGCGGTCGTTGCATGCCTGCAACCCCTTCCTTTAGTAAATTGAACTCCATTTGATAATACAGCGATCGTTCCTAAAATTCCTTTTCTCCTGCCATCGTGGCTTATTATGTACGTACGTTGGGTCAGGCTGCTGAACTCAATTCTTTCTTCCCCCACACCCATTTCATTGTATAATTATTCAATATTCAACTGTTAAATAAATGAGTCCTTTAATCTTTACATTCTCCCTTTCATTACGTGAAATCACCCTTAGTGTCACAGTAGACTAAAGCAGAACTATTCTCATGAGTAATAATAATTTTCAACTATCCCCCTTTGATAAACTGGGAAGTGTTTACGGCTCAGTGTGAGTACGTGAGCACTAAATCCACTTGATGTTGTGGAAGTACTGGCCTGTGTTTTACCTTGCTGGTTTAGGAAAAATATCAAAATTATAGCACCTGCAGCAAGGGATAGCAACCTTAAAAAAAAAGAACGAGCCATCGTTTTAAAGTGTACCCCTACATTTGTACAGGGAGACCAAGAAATGAATACAGTAAGCAGGTTCAAGTGGATTTATGTTGCAATAATTATGTAGAGATGAAGAAGTCAGAACACGATGGACTTAGGTGGCGAGCTGCATCTAACCGGACCACAACAACATCTCATATTAATACTAGTTGTTGACACTATGTAAGCCAACTGTCGTGGGATAGTTGTTTATCTTCAAGCGTTTGTCTTTTCAGGTTTTACAGCTTCTCCGTGACGATCTCATCTGGGTCGAACTAGCCCATGGCCATTCGTTCAAATGGTTCAAAAAATGGTTCAAATGGCTCTGAGCACTATGGGACTTAACATCTGTGGTCATCAGTCCCCTAGAACTTAGAACTACTTAAACCTAACTAACCTAAGAACATCACACATCCATGCCCGAGGCAGGATTCGAACCTGCGACCGTAGCATCAGAGCGGTTCCGGACTGAAGCGCTGGCCACTCGGCCCGCCCTTCTTATATCTGCGGTTATACCTGTCTGTTAGGAATCCAATGCCTTAGCCTCATTGCCCCACAAGATTACGTCATTGGATAGTGTGAATGGAAAGTGCGAAAAGTATGCTAGCAATCCTATTTGCTGGTCAACACAGTGAAGAAGATTTCTAAGCGTAAGGCAAGAAGAACTGAGCATTCTGGTTAACTGAATGAGATGCTGCTGTCACCTCAGATTGTCATGCCTGGAGGCCCGTTAATTTGGCACAGGGAGTAGCTTTTCTTGTATGCCCACTGATCTATACTCCCGGTGCCCGTAAGTCACTATCGTTGATTAGGAGTTGCATAATTTGAGTTTCGTAAGCTTAAGAATGAAAGTATTTGTTGATAAACAAATTGTGGGCATGTGGCTGATATGGCTGTATTTCGGCCCTTTACCAGTATGACGGTGATTCATCTATGATGATCACCTCAAATATTTCCATAATCGTTTCATACACTGCAGTCTGTTTCCACTCATATAAATTGTAATAGAGTAATCAAGTTGTAACTGTGGCCGCGTTTGTGTAGAGCTGTAAAATTACAATTACTACAAAACATAAATTATGTTATGTGCACCAGGATCAAAACCCATGAATGCAAAAAGGAAAAGAAAACAGAGTAAACGTGCTACGGTTTAACAATGGTACGGGACTAGTCCGACGTAAAGTCGCCCCAGTTACTTATTTTTAGCAATTTTGGGGGTACAGTATTCACTCTAAGGCAAAATTTCCAGCTCCGACAGCACAATTAAAATATTTTAGCGAAGCAATTCGGAACACATACACGTAGAGGCAAATGGAGTGGTTAGCGACTATCAGAGCATCCTAATTCTGTCTTGTCCAGAAACTGCTGATTCCAGAGGCCTTGATACAGACCTCACTGTATGGTCTTAGTAGACTTTAAAATTGTGTGACAAACAGGGGTTCGAAGTTGGAACATTTGCTTTCGCAAGCTAGAGTCTTTTTACCTACTGAATATGCATTGTCTGCTAAATGTAATGTTCTGTAACGGAGTGCTGCTCCAGTACAGTTTCAGACTGTCAGGATGTTTCTACAGTTTACTTACTTCCGCAAACAATTTACTAAAACAATGGAATTATATTGCGAATAATTAATTATTTGAGTATGTTGTAACTAAGCCTCAATAACACTCCTACAATATGAAATCTTACAGGTACTGGTTGACACTTTTACATTATGATCTGGCACTTCTAAAATTGTACAGTGCTTCTGCTATATCGACAATGTATTGGAAATAATTTACAAATACTTAAGGTGGCAGCCAAACGCCCCAGAAACGTCTTGTAGAGAGGCAGGTAATGTAATAACGCAACTGAACTTCAAAGAGTTGCAGAAAATACCAATACTGATTAATCAGATTTATTATTAAATCAACAAGATAAAATAATTGCGTACCACTAAAAATCATTGACACTGTGGATTAATTAGCCATAGTAGACTGAACTACATTTTTGTTCAAAGAAATGACTCATTAAACAAATGAAAACTACGTAGTATGAAATAAAAATTATTCAAGAGAACCATTTTGTAGTTTACACATACAAAATATCTATATTTCAAGTATTTCAAATAAAGTAGAAAATGCTTATTAAAAAATCTATTTCAAATGCAAAATGAAAATGTATATTTGCATTTTATATTTGCATTTCAAATATACACTCCTGGAAATGGAAAAAAGAACACATTGACACCGGAGTGTCAGACCCACCATACTTGCTCCGGACACTGCGAGAGGGATGTACAAGCAATGATCACACGCACGGCACAGCGGACACACCAGGAACCGCGGTGTTGGCCGTCGAATGGCGCTAGCTGCGCAGCATTTGTGCACCGCCGCCGTCAGTGTCAGCCAGTTTGCCGTGGCATACGGAGCTCCATCGCAGTCTTTAACACTGGTAGCATGCCGCGACAGCGTGGACGTGAACCGTATGTGCAGTTGACGGACTTTGAGCGAGGGCGTATAGTGGGCATGCGGGAGGCCGGGTGGACGTACCGCCGAATTGCTCAACACGTGGGGCGTGAGGTCTCCACAGTACATCGATGTTGTCGCCAGTGGTCGGCGGAAGGTGCACGTGCCCGTCGACCTGGGACCGGACCGCAGCGACGCACGGATGCACGCCAAGACCGTAGGATCCTACGCAGTGCCGTAGGGGACCGCACCGCCACTTCCCAGCAAATTAGGGACACTGTTGCTCCTGGGGTATCGGCGAGGACCATTCGCAACCGTCTCCATGAAGCTGGGCTACGGTCCCGCACACCGTTAGGCCGTCTTCCGCTCACGCCCCAACATCGTGCAGCCCGCCTCCAGTGGTGTCGCGACAGGCGTGAATGGAGGGACGAATGGAGACGTGTCGTCTTCAGCGATGAGAGTCGCTTCTGCCTTGGTGCCAATGATGGTCGTATGCGTGTTTGGCGCCGTGCAGGTGAGCGCCACAATCAGGACTGCATACGACCGAGGCACACAGGGCCAACACCCGGCATCATGGTGTGGGGAGCGATCTCCTACACTAGCCGTACACCACTGGTGATCGTCGAGGGGACACTGAATAGTGCACGGTACATCCAAACCGTCATCGAACCCATCGTTCTACCATTCCTAGACCGGCAAGGGAACTTGCTGTTCCAACAGGACACTGCACGTCCGCATGTATCCCGTGCCACCCAACGTGCTCTAGAAGGTGTAAGTCAACTACCCTGGCCAGCAAGATCTCCGGATCTGTCCCCCATTGAGCATGTTTGGGACTGGATGAAGCGTCGTCTCACGCGGTCTGCACGTCCAGCACGAACGCTGGTCCAACTGAGGCGCCAGGTGGAAATGGCATGACAAGCCGTTCCACAGGACTACATCCAGCATCTCTACGATCGTCTCCATGGGAGAATAGCAGCCTGCATTGCTGCGAAAGGTGGATATACACTGTACTAGTGCCGACATTGTGCATGCTCTGTTGCCTGTGTCTATGTGCCTGTGGTTCTGTCAGTGTGATCATGTGATGTATCTGACCCCAGGAATGTGTCAATAAAGTTTCCCCTTCCTGGGACAATGAATTCACGGTGTTCTTATTTCAATTTCCAGGAGTGTATGTTGAGAGATTCCATGCTCTCTTTTGCATGTCTCCTCGAATTTTCATCAATTTTATTAATGTTTTATGTCATTTCACGGTAGTAACAGACCGAATAAGGTTACTGCAATGAGCGTATTTGTACTGAGAGCTCAAAAACTACTTTTCACTTGATCCCATGCATGTTGGTTTTGCTCCGTGGGTGTGCGAGGCAAGCATCGGAGGGCACGGCACACTGCGTTTCCGGTTGGGGGCTGCACTTCCCTGAGTTCTGAGGGGTTCGTACAATAGGCTTAAGCGCCTGGCGGAACGACTGACGTCGGTCGAGTTTCGCCTGTTGCATGCAGGGCGAAACGACATGCGAGACGTCTGAGTGTCGCCAGAGTTTGTGTGTTTACCGTTCCGGCGCGTCCGGAACGAAGATTCCTGGCACCGACTGACTGCATTGTCCTCATGATTCTGAGAATACTTGACGATTGTGCCCCGCTGGGTGCGACTGTCTGGCGCCGGATGGCCGACGGTCTAGGCAGGTTGTTTTTGTAGCCGGTCAAACGGCAAGTTCAGTGCCCTCAGCTGATTAGTAGAGGCATGATTGGTTGGTCAACTTAAACTGACGCTAGTTCACGTCATAAAGCCCTGTTCGAAATTGGAGGGAACGGTCGCTATTGGCGCGAATGATGTTCTGAGACAGTGTGGGGGAATTTTGGAACCAGAACTGAATGCGGATTCTCTGTTTTCGAGGAGAGTAGGGAGTAGAGCAACGCTGGCTTCGCTGTTTGCATCGCATCACATAGGGAGATTCGGGATCTGATCTTCCTCGGAGTTCGGACGGTCTTGCGACTTGGTCGCTAGTTTTCGGAAGAACTTAGAATTCTCGGACAGCCTTTTCGGCCAGGGGTCGACACAGAGTGGCTGCACGGCAGACGTCGGCGCCTGCATCATCAGGACGCTGCCTACCGACGACGTACTGCAGGTTTCAGTACTGGTACAGTATTTTGAGACTCCAGCATTGTAGGACCTTATCAATTTTATACTGAGTCCCTCAGCAGCACGTGCGCTCGCTTTGTTGCAAGTCCACCTTGCTTGTTTCTCCATGTGATCCCATTTGAGCTCTCACTACTAATTGCGATACTGCTACATAGCTGGGACTTTAATATTTGATTCATTAGGACCTCCAGTCATTATCGTCAGTCTATTGCATCACAGAGAGTTGGAGCCCCTTGTTCTCGAGCCAACTCTTACTTTCATAATATTTCAGTATACCCTATCCTTTAACCTACTGTGTGTGTGTCAACAATCACGTGCATTTATGTTCTGATATAGCTGACCTCGGGGAAGATCAGTTTGGATTCCGTAGAAATATGGGAACACGTGAGGCAATACTGACTCTACGACTTATTTTAGAAGCTAGATTAAGAAACGGCAAACCTACGTTTTTTAGCATTTGTAGACTTAGAGAAAGCTTTCGACAATGTTGACTGGAATACTGTCCTTCAAATTCTAAAGGTGGCAGGGATAAAATACAGAGAGCGAAAGGCTATTTACAATTTGTACAGAAAGCAGATGGCACTTATAAGGGTCGAGGGACATGAAAGGGAAGCAGTGGTTGGGAAGGCAGTGAGACAGGGTTGTAGCCTCTCCCCGATGTTGTTCAATCTGTATATTGAGCAAGCAGTAAAGGAAACAAAATTTGGAGTAGGTATTAAAACCATGGAGAAAAAATAAAAACTTTAAGGTTCACCGATGACATTGTAATTCTGTTGGAGACAGCAAAGGACTTGGAAGAGCAGTTGAACGGAATGGACAGTGTATTGAAAGGAGGATGTAAGATGAACATCAACAGAAGCAAAACGAGGATAATGGAATGTAGTCAAATTAAATCAGGTGATGCTGAGGGAATTAGATTAGGAAATGAGACACTTAAAGTAGTAAAGGAGTTTTGCTATTTGGGGAGCAAAATAACTGATGATGGTCGAGGTAGAGAGGATATAAAATGTAGACTGGCAATGGCAAGGAAAGCATTTCTGAAGAAGAGAAATTTGTTAACATTGAGCATAGATTTAAGTATCAGGAAGTCGTTTCTGAAAGTTTTTGTATGGAGTGTGGCCTTGTATGGAAGTGAAACATGGACGATAAATAGTTTGGACAAGAAGAGAATAGAAGCTTTCGAAATGTGGTGCTACAGAAGAATGCTGAAGATTAGATGGGTAGAACACATAACTAATGAGGAGGTATTGAATAGGATTGGGGAGAAGAGGAGTTTGTGGCACAACTTGACTAGAAGAAGGTATCGGTTGGTAGGACATGTTCTGAGGCATCAAGGGATCACCAGTTTAGTATTGGAGGGCAGCGTGGACGGTAAAATTCGTAGAGGAAGACCAAGAGATGAATACACTACAGATACAGATTTAGAAGAATGTAGGCTGCAGTAGGTACTGGGAGATGAAGAAGCTTGCACAAGATAGAGTAGCATGCAGAGCTGCATCAAACCAGTCTCAGGAGTGAAGACCACAACAACAACATATAATAAATCTCATTGTGATATTTAATCCGCATATCATTTCGCAGATATAGGCAGAATCCCATTTCCTGTTGTTTATTATCATAAAGTTCTCTTTTTTTTGAGTGGATTACGATTTTTATTAAATTATTGTGAGTGTGAACTCCTTATTTTACCAACTAGCAGGGTCCACCATCATTTCCTTCCGTTACCGTTGTGCGCGTAATGAATTAGCTGGTCGATAAGGAGGGGTCGAGTGCATGTCTCGTTCTCATGCAAGATTCGTCTGAATTAAAGAGATACAAACTCTTCTCCACCCCGGCACCTCGCAGTGTATTTCACACAATTCACATCTCTGCCTGTAACAGGAGCTGTGGAACACCCTGACTACTTTACTTACCATGTCACGTCTTTTGGCCGCCACCGGCAGCATTCAGTCGCTCCAGTGGGTAGTGGACGTGTTGTTTTCGCTCACCTGTATACTTCATTTGTGTCGCAACGTTTTTCCAAGACGCGTCTCCTGTCAGTTCTTAAAAGCCAACAATGATTCAGGGTAATGACAGTGTCCGCGCAGACGAGGAGTGATTCCGCACCGGTAACGGCGCGAGGTGTTTGCGAGGCGGCCACTTGGCATTCATGGGAGCGCCGACGCCGGCGCCGGGATGAGGAGCGGCTGGCCATTTGGGGGCGGGGAGGCGGGCCGGCGGCTCGTGGGCGGCGTTGTCACCTCGTAAAGCTGCCGCCGCCGTCAGCCGCGGTCGCCGTCACCCCGGCATTAATTACGGCCGCGTCGCGCGCCAGATGGCCGCCGATACCGAGGCTATTAGCTCGGCCCGGAATGCTAAGAGCCGCTACTAATAACTATTGAAATAATGAAGAGAAAATCGATTAAGGCGCCTTGCGTCGCACCACACTGTTTATATTTTCTTTACTCGGTGAGCGTGTCAGGTCCACACGCACTTGTTTATGTCCTGGGTGTGCCTACTGACATAAGAACAGCGTCTAAGAATGACACAAGAACCGCGAAGAACAATGATGCGTACATCTACATCTACATCCATACTCCGCAAGCCACCTGACGGTGTGTGGAGGAGGGTACCTTGAGTACCTCTATCGATTCTCCCTTCTATTCCAGTCTCGTATTGTTCGTGGAAAGAAGGATTGTCGGTATGCCTCTGTGTGCTCTAATCTCTCTGATTTTATCCTCATGGTCTCTTCGCGAGATAAACGTAGGAGCGAGCAATATACTGCTTGACTCTTCGGTGACGGTATGTTCTCGAAACTTCAACAATTGGACTACAAAGAAGTGTCTATACACGAAACTTGCAAGCGTCTAGTATCAATCCCTGCCTCCCCCGCCCCCCTCCTCTTTCCTCGATTGCGAGTCGAGAGCTCGTAATCTAAGTCATTTTGGACCGTGTGTCAAGTCAAGGTAGCTGACAAAACAATTACGAAGTGCCCACTTCTACATCTACATCTACATCCATACTCCGCAAGCCACCTGACGGTGTGTGGAGGAGGGTACCTTGAGTACCTCTATCGATTCTCCCTTCTATTCCAGTGTCGTATTGTTCGTGGAAAGATGGATTGTCGGTATGCCTCTGTGTGCTCTAATCTCTCCGATTTTATCCTCATGGTCTCTTCGCGAGATAAATGTAGGAGGGAGCAATATACTGCTTGACACTTCGGTGACGGTATGTTCTCGAAACTTCAATAAAAGCCCGTACCGAGCTACTGAGCGTCTCTCCTGCAGAGTCTTCCACTGGAGTTTATCCATCATCTCCGTCACGCTTTCGCGATTACTAACTGATCCTGTAACGAAGCGCGCTGGTCTCAGCTGGATCTTCTCTATCTCTTCTATCAACTCTATCCGGTAGGGATCCCACACTGCTGAGCAGTATTCAAGCAGCGGGCGAAGAAGCGTACTGTAACCTACTTCCTTTGTTTTAGGATTGCATTTCCTTAGGATTCTTCCAATGAATCTCAGTCTGGCATCTGCTTTACCGACGATCAACTTTATATGATCATTCCATTTTAAATCACTCCTAATGCGTACTCCGAGCTAATTTCTGGAATTAACTGCTTCCAGTTGCTGACCTGCTATATTGATAAGGGATCTTTCTTTCTATGTATTCGCACCACATTACACTTGTCTACATTGAGATTCAATTGCAATTCCCTGCACCATGCGTCAATTCGCTGCAGATACTCCTGCATTTCAGTACAATTTTCCATTGTTACAACCTCTCGATATACCACAACATCACCCGCAAAAAGCCTCAGTGAACTTCCGATGTCATCCACAAGGTCATTTATGTATATTGTGAATAGCAACGGTCCTACGACACTCCCCTGCGGCACACCTGAAATCTCTCTTACTTCGGAAGACTTCTCTCCATTGAGAATGGCATACTGCGTTCTGTTATCTAGGAACTCTTCAATTCAACCACACAATTGGTCTGATAGTCCATATGCTCTTACTTTGTTCATTAATCGACTGTGGTGAACTGTATCGAACTTCGTCGCGTTGTAGAGGGTAAAAGAGAAAAGCTCCGCATTCTGGCCCTAGACAAGCCACGAGGGACCGACATTGGATGCGGTGTGGAGAAGCATGTGGTCAGCATACCGCTCTCGTGGTCGGGTTTGTTGACTTTAGAACAATGGTGTGTCCTCTTTTCACACATGCATTAGAAACTAGAGCAGAAACGAAAAATATAGAACAGAAGTTAGCGGCAGTGGAAATGAAGGTACCGAGATAAATCCAAGGAGTTACCATGAGGATTAAAATAACGAAGTGTCCATAAGGAAACAGCGTTGAATACAAAACATAAATAAATGGATGCAGACAAGAAAATGCAATTAGGAGCATCATGTGGAAAGGATGAATCCTTCAAGACTAGTTAAAATTTGTAAAGATGAACCACTATAAGGGAAACGACTACCCAGACGACCAAGGAAGAGATGGGTCAGCACTTCGTCCAGTACATCCACAAACTGCCCAAGATGTTACTCCAGGCGAGTGTAAAAATAAATGTGCGCAACGGAAAACATTAAACACTAAAATGAGGAATTGGCCGTGTCTACTACCCCCTGAAGCAGGTCTTAGGATCTCTTAATGCTCTTTTTAACATATAAATTACAATCTAAACTCAAATGAATGATAAAGGCAACTGATACTACTAAATGATAAACGTTGTTGTTCAAAATATATTTATTACAGATTAAAATCAACCCTTTAAGAACAACTTTCTATATTTCCTAACTGAAATTATTAATAAATTGCCCTACTCTGCCCCTTATTATGACTGCGTGGTCTAATGTCACTAACGTGAAATGGCTGACGTCATCTACGTACTAAACACTAGAAGACACTGCTTTCAGAGATGATCTACGGTGGTGTGAAACCTCAGTGGAAATAAACTAATGTCATCACCGCGGTCCTTTATAGCCCCAAATAAGCCGAAGCAATTAGCGATATGACCGTATGTACTACGTCTCGTGCGTCGGCTTTCCGGTTCTCGGACCTGTCCGAAAGAACAGATACCATCTTAGTATATTTATAGTTAAGGCTCATCGGCCACTTGACTATCTTCTTCTTCTGTGCGAATGCACAAATAGTGCCCGAACTCTTACGGGAATCGGCAACGCGCCGCGAGTAATGAGCATAATGGGCGGGGGCACTACGAATGTAGTGCGGGACAATACGTTGAGAATGTGGGTTTCGCGGGAGGCGTGCCAGAGATAAATCCCTGCAGTCTCGCTGTCCTCTGTGGCTCAGATGGATAGAGCATCTGCCATGTAAATAGGAGATCCCGGGTTCGAGTCCCAGTCGGGGCACACATTTTCATCTGTCCCCGTTGACGTATGTCAACGCCTGTAAGCAGCTAAGGGTATTCATTTCATTGTAAATACATCTCAAATTTCGCGCGTTTCGTATGAGATTGGCGCTGGTAGCGCCGCTATGAGGATGCAGATGAGGTTTCCTTTGCATGCACTCTGTAACGGTCGTGAGCGTAAGTTGCCTTTGAGACTGGGCGTAATGAGTTCATGTTAGTCAGCAATGCCGTTAAGGTGACAAAGACGCCATTATCGAGACCAAACTGAGTTTGAACGAGGATGTGTAATAGGTCTACGACAAACTGAATTTTCCTTCTCCGATATTGCAGAAAGACTAGACAGGAATGTATCCAGTGCACATGAATGCTGGCAGCAGTGGTCACGAGAATGTACGGTCGCAAGAAGACTGGGCTCTGGACGGCCACATGGCACAACCGAGGGGGAAGACCAGCGTGTTCGGCGTATGGCCCCGGCGCATCGTACTGCATCTGCAGCAGCGATCTGGGCAGCTGTTGACACCACAGTGACACAACGGACTGGTACAAATTGGTTACTTGAAGGGCAGCTTCAAGCCAGACGCCCTGAGACGTGCACTTCACTGACCCCAAATCGCAGCCATTTGCAACCGAGTGCTCATTAGAGGGTACGGTGGAGGTGTTGGTGATTTCCAGCAGATTAACGATCGTCCATGTACCGCTGTCGTAACCGTACAGGCTCTACAGAGTGTCTACATGTTCCGTTGGCCTACTCGATCACCGTATCTGTCTCCAATAGAGCACATATGGGACATCATCGGACAACTGCAGCGTTATCCACAACCAGCTTAAATGGTTCTGTATTGACCGACCAAGTGCAACAGTCATGGAACTCTGCCCTTCAAACTGACACCCGGCACCTGAACAATGCAAGGGATGCACGTTTGCATCCTTGCACTCGACATTCTGGCGGTTAAACCAGTCATTAATAAACCAGCTTTTCACATTTGCAATGGCGTATCTCGTGCTTGCATTAACCTGTGAACTTGCAATGTCAGTCAATTAAATATGTTACCTGGACAAACGTATACCCGAAATTTCATTACTCTACACTAACTATTTTTCAGTCAGTGTATTTCCTCTATTTTTTTTTTTTTTTGGTCATATTTCATTGTCTTTGTTCGTATAATTTTTGATGAATGCTTTCTGATCTCAGTAAATGTTTCCCAGTCTCTTCCCTTTTTTTCAGAATTCCATTTTTTCCAAGCTGTTGATCCATGCTCTATCGCATCGTCACACATCTTATTGCACCAACTATATTTCCTTCTTCTTCGTGGTTGCTCTAGTTTTTTCACCTTTTCTATCATTGTTTCTCTGATCTCACCCCAATTTCCAATCTTCTTTGTGCTAATATTTTTAACGAATTCGTTCCTGTTTTCTAACAGAAATTTTGTGTTAGTTCTATGGACTGTTTTAATTTTGTGGTTTGGTTTTATAGATTGAAATTTGGCTTTTATTTCTGTTAAAAAGTACTCCGACTCAA
This sequence comes from Schistocerca americana, assembly GCF_021461395.2. Classification (NCBI taxonomy): domain Eukaryota; kingdom Metazoa; phylum Arthropoda; class Insecta; order Orthoptera; family Acrididae; genus Schistocerca; species Schistocerca americana. The sequence goes on from NC_060120.1 coordinate 214,131,807, forward strand.
TGCCTATTCGTCATCAAACGCGAACGGTCACGATTGCAACATGATCCAATTAGTATGAGCCTAAATTTATATCAGAAGAGGAACAGATCTTCTTTCTCCTTGTTAATTTTCTCAGAAAGTTTGACATGAGTTTACAGTCTACAGAAAGTGATGTGTCTTTCTCCAGTCTTATTGATGCGTTTGTGTGCAAGAAAATTTCCTGTTATTTGCTTGTACTTCTCTTCTCTGTCGATCTGTGGGTTGACGTCTCCTACAGGTGATCCTATGTCTTGCTCTGGTATTTTTGAGTCTTATTTTATAGTATTTCCCAAAATTGTTCTACTTTTTCCAGATTTTTTTGTGTTATTATTGGTAGATGCATGTGCATTTATGATAGTATAGTCCTTATTTTCTGATCTAAACGAGAGAACTGATATTCGCTCCAATGGGGGGACAATATTTGTTATGGATTCTGTTAGATTCCGTTTGACCATGAAAGCTGTTTCATGCATAGTGACTGTCTGTTTATTCGAATGGCCGGTTTCCATTTATAAATTTTGTAGCCCTCTGAATCAAATGCGTTCTCATCTCCGTATCCAGTTTCCTGAAGCGCTAGTGTGTGTTTCGTCTGTTTAATACATACGTCAGTTGTTGAAGTTTCCCAGTCTTCAGTGAAATGTTGACGTTCAACGTGCCTAGCAGATTTTTTTCTTAGCCCGTATGCGAGAAGTTCTAGGAAGTTACGACTCTTCATTCCATGACATTCTAGGTTCGCCAGAATCCGATGGCCTAGTTGCATTACTGTTTCCAGTGACGAAGGATTGTTTACTTCCTGGGGTGCTTTTCCTTTTAGTGTGTACCATCATACCGTGGATGAAAATGGGTTAGGAAGGCGTAGTAATCTCTTCGTGGGACTTTACATCTGAGATCGAAACGCCAGACAGGTCATAACAGACCGCCCAATATGAGAACAGACGTCTTTCGAAGCCGACCACTTTGGTAACAGACGTTACTGGTTTCTCGATCCCCCGTTAACATCTAGACAGACACTGACCCCGTAACTGCTTGTTGCAAGTCAGACGCGACTTGGATTTTTGTTTTGCTTGGTGGGTTGCCTCTTCCGCTAGATCCGCCTCTGATACCGTTGAGGTATCACTGTCAGGAGTCTCCTCAGCCATTGAGATTAATAACTTCATCCACCTCAGAAGCCACTGATCCTCTCCACTTCATCTCCCACGTTGATGACTGGCTTCCTCCCTTCTCTTACCAAACTACCAGCTATTAGAAGTAGACTCTCCCGTGCAGTTCCTCAGGATCACTAAGTACTTGAGCCTCCTGCCATGTCAAGGCTTAGTCCTTGGAGGTTAACAAGATCTTCAGTAACGTCCTTTTCAAACATTACTTAAGGAACATTGCAAAGACAAAATAAAGTTAATAATTGACATTAGACTGAAGTTACGTTAATCCTAAGACTTTAAGAAGCTGAACTCAAACGAATGAAATTTAAGAAAGTGCTATAACAAAGCGAAGGATCGGAATTGTGCGCTGACATTTTCTTCTTTTAATAAACCACAGGAAGAAAGAATTTACTGTTGCCGTTATACCACATAGTAAATATTAATTTTGAGATAGAATTTAAGCAAAATAATAATAATTACCTTGAAATACGATATTAACACTGGATATAATTAACAGGCAATATTTTTAACCAAAACCAAAGTTCAGCACAGTTTCAGTAAAACCGAGTCATGTTTCCCTTTATATGAATAATGAAAGACACTACTGGCCATTAAAATTGCTACACCAAGAAAAAATGCAGATGATAAACGGGTATTCATTGAACAAATATATTATACTGGAACTGACATGTGATTACATTTTCACGCAATTTGGGTGCATAGATCCTGAGAAATCAGAACAATCACCTCTGGCCATAATAACGGCCCTGATACGCGTGGGCATTGAGTCAAATAGAGCTTGGATGGCGTGTACAGGTACAGCTGCCCATGCAGCTTCAACACGATACCACAGTTCATCAAAAGTAGTGGCTGGCGTATTGTGACGAGCCATTTGCTCGGCCACCATTGAACAGACGTTTTCAGTTGGTGACAGATCTGGAGAATGTGCTGACCAGAGCAGCAGTCGAATATTTTCTGTATCCAGGAAGGCCAGTACAGAACCTGCAACATGCGGTCGTGCTGAAATGTAGGGATTCACAGGGATCGAATGAAGGGTAGATCCACGGGTCGTAACACATCTGAAATGTAACATCCACTGTTCAAAGTGCCGTCAATGCGAACAAGAGGTGACCGAGACGTGTAACCAATGGCACCCGATACCATCACGCCGGGTGATACGCCAGTATGGCGATGACAAATACACGCTTCCAAAGTGCGTTCACCGCGATGTCGCCAAACACGGATGCAACCATCACGATGCTGTAAACAGAATCTGGATTCATCCGAAAAAAATGACGTTTTGCCATTCGTGCACCCAGGTTCGTCGTTGAGTACGCCATCGCAGGCGCTCCTGTCTGTGACGCAGCGTCAAGGGTAACCGCAGCCATGCTCTCCGAGCTGATAGTCCATGCTGCTGCAAACGTCGTCGAACTGTTCGTGCAGATGGTTGTTGTCTTGCAAACGTCCCCATCTGTTGACTCAGGGATCGAGACGTGGCTGCACGATCCGTTACAGCCATGCGGTTAAGATGCCTGTCATCTCGACTGCTGGTGATACGAGGCCGTTGGGATCCACCACGGCGTTCCGTACTACCTTCCTGAACCCACCGATTCCATATTCTGCTAACAGTCATTGGATCTCTACCAACGCGAGCAGCAATGTCGCGATACGATAAACCGCAATCGCGATAGGCTACAATCCGACCTTTATCAAAGTCGGAAACGTGATGGTACGCATTTCTCATCACAACGTTTCACTAGGCAACGCCGGTCAACTGCTGTTTGTGTATGAGAAACCGGTTGGTAACATTCCTCATGTCAGCACGTTGTAGGTGTCGCCACCGGCTCCAACCTTGTGTGAATGCTCTGAAAAGCTAATCATTTGCATATCACAGCATCTTCTTCCTGTCGGTTAAATTTCGCGACTGTAATACGTCATCTTCGTGGTGTAGCAATTTTAATGGCTGGTAGTGTAATTTTTCCATAACTTGTCTTGTCAGAAACTGTGCAGCTGAGAACGTGGCGCAAAAATTACTTCATCGGTTTCTTCGCGTCTCCTATTAACTGGGTAGACCAAAGGCTTCGCAATGTCTACCTTTGATGAGAATTCTTGAAGTAAGATGGTGTAATTCTTGCAAATCCATATTTTAGCCTGAAAAAGTCTTGCTTCCAACGGCTAAAATTTGAAAGAGACGACTTGCCATTGGAGAAGTGCTAATTATCGCTTCTTCCGTCTCTTGTGCCGACGTTAGCACAAATAAAATGTCTTCACGATGCGTCAGTACATGACCTCACCCTACCACTGCTGGCTGCCTACTCCCACATTTCAGTCTACCTGCGATAAACCTTTTTCCACATTGGAGCTGTCCACAAATCGGAAAACGACAAAGACCCAAAAAAAAGTTGTTCAAATGTGTGTGAAATCTTATGGGACTTAACTGCTAAGGTCATCAGTCCCTAAGCTTGAACACTACTTAACCTAAATTATCCTAAGGACAAACACACACAGGGAGGACTCGAATCTCCGCTGGGACCAACCGCGACAAAGACCCACCCGTCAACCCTATCTCGATGCAGCACATGGTAGAAAACGCACTCAGAAAACTGAACAACAAAGTAATAAGCTAGGCCATCGTCAGGCCTAAGGGCTTCCTTATTTCTTTGACACAGTTTTATACTTCTCATAATAATAAATTGTAACATCCCAAGGAAGAGTTCATAGTTTACAAATTGTTTTTTATATTCTTTATTCTAGAATAATAAAATAAATGTGCAGCTCTTAATCGAAGTATACTTAAACAATGGTTTGTTCACATCTCTCGCTACACAGTCATCATCACATAATAATTAACTAGTCAAATCAGATATCGACGATACACTACATAAATGTAAAGTAACACAGTTCTGTTATTCATTGTTGTCAGCTTTCTAGACTTGGGACTCACCCAGGTAGCTCCTCATCTGGCATCACAAGGCTGAGTACACTCTTTTTCCAGCCCTTCCATCAGAGAGAAACCCATGACAATAGACGTTAGTGTGCTGTCGCCAGCACACTGGGTGGCAAAGAGGTTGCAAGGATTGATAGTAGGTAATGGAGCAAGCAAGCCTATAAGGAGAGGCGCCAAAGACAGACTCGCAAGAAACAAGTCGCCAACGCCCTCTCGACTGCCAGTATTTAGATCGCTGCCACAGGCCAGAGAGCCCAGTCAGCCATCCAGTGAATCTCAGGGTCGGAATCTTCAGTCACAGCCCAGTCAGTCACACACAGTCACAGGGGCAATCAGAGTCTCAGTCTCAAGCAGCACATAGCGACTGGAGTAGTTTACTTAGCGGGACTTACGCTATACTTCATCAGCAGTGAGGCTAAAGTCGACTGTTAAGGAAGAGCTTTTACCACAACACCTGGACTATCTTAAGTTAAGTAGCTTTCTGTTAAAATCAATAAAGAACCCTGTTAATACATGTGTGCAGTTTCTGTTATAGAAAGAGGATTCCAATCACCAAACAACATCCTCTCCTTGCTTGCCATGGTACAAGACTACAGTGACAACGAGACGAAGAGTAAAAGAAGAATTCCGCAGCACAGATGAAGCTCCGGCCCTCTCAGCAGCAGCAGGTGGAGGAGTTCTCTTACTGCGGCAAGAAGGTGCAGTGGTCAATGGAGGCGCCTGTGGACAGCGTCACAGGTGTCGACGAGCGAGCGGCCGCTGTGAACAAGGGCCACTTGGGTGCGGAGAAGTGAAAGAGGTGGAAACTGAAGCGAGCGTATTCGGAGTGGAGGCTGCTGGCTGATAACGCTCAGGGAGCGGCGTCAGATGTACGGAAGTCAGGTCGGTCGATGACAAATCATTGTCTAGACTGCAGGGAATGTGACGGGGTCTTGCATAAAGTTGTACTTAATAATTCAGCCAGTGTCAGCAGAGAAGATCCTGACTGGTAAGAATATATATATATATATATATATATATATATATATATATATATATATATATATCACTTTGTGTGTTCCACAAGGCTCCAACTTAGGTCCACTATTGTTTGTCATGTAAGTAAACGATCTTCCATCCAACATAAAAGAATTCCTATTTTTTGCAGATGGCACTAGAATTGTCATCAATCCCCAAGAACATACAGCAACCGAAGAACAGGTAAATAATTTTCTCTAAAGTATTATTGAGTGGCTTTCTTCGAATGGTCTCGTACTCAGTTTTGAAAAGATACAACATATTCACTTCGACATGCCTAGAGTAAGTGTAACATATGGCAAGGTACCACCCCCATGAACCATCGACCTTGCCATTGGTGCGGAGGCTTGTGTGTCTCACCGATAGTGAAAGCCCTACGGTAGTTGCAACCACAACAGAGGGGTATCTGTTGAGAGGACAGACAATCGTGTGGTTCCTGAAGAGCGGCAGCAGCCTTTTCAGTAGTTGCAGAGGCAACAGTCTGGATGATTGACTGATCTGGCCGTTTAACATCAACCAAAATGGCCTTGCTGTGCTGGTACTGCGAACGGCTGAAAGCAAGGAGTAAACTACAGCCATAATTTTTCCCGAGGGCATGTTGATTTACTCTGTGGTTAAATGATGATGGCGTCCGCTTCGCTAAAATATTCCAGATAGTCCAAATAGTCCCCCATTTGGGTCTCCGAGGACAACGTTATCAGGAGAAACAAAACAGCCGTTCTATGAACTGGAGCGTGGTATGTGAGTTCCCTTAATAGTACAGGTAGGTTAGAAAGCTTAAAAAGGGAAAAGAATAGGTTAAAGTTAAATACAGTAGAAATTAGTAAAGTTCGGTGACAGGAGGAACAGGATTTCTGGTCTGGTGAATATGGGGTTATAAATACAAAATCAAATATGTGTAATGCAGGAGTAGGTTTAATAATGAATAAAAAAAAGGTAACGCGGATGAGGTACTATGAACAGCGTAGTGAATGCATTATTGTACCTAAAACAGACACTAAGCCCCCACCTGCCACAGTAGTGCAAGTTTATATTCCAACTAGTTCCGCACATGGTGAAGAGATTCAAGAAATGTATGATGCGATAAAAGAAGTTATTCAGATAATTAAGGGAGATGAAAATTTAATAGGCATAGAGGACTAGAATTCGATAGTAGGAAAAAGAAAAGAAGGAAAAGTAGTGGGTGAATATACACTGGGGTAAGGAATGAAAGATGGAGCTGCCTGGTAGAAATTTGCAAAGAGCATAACTGAATCATAGCTAAAATTGGTTTAAGAATCATGAATGAAGGTTGTATACGAGACACCAGAAGGTTCCAGTTTGATTAAAAATGGCAAGATAGAGATTTAGGAACCAAGTTTTAAATTGTAAGGCATTTCCAAGGGCAGATGTGGACTCTGATCACAATTTATTGGTTATGAACTGTAGATTAAAACTGAAGAAACTGCAAAAACGTAGGAATTAAAGGAGATGGGACGTGGATAAACTGAAAGAACCAGAAGTTGTCGAGAGTTTCGGAGAGAGCATTAGGAAACGATTGATAAGAACAGGGGAAAGGAATACAATAGAAGAAGAATGGGTAACTCTGAGAGATGAAATAGTGAAGGCAGCAGAGGATCAAGTGGGTAAAAAAGTATGGGCTAGTAGAAATTCTTAGGTAACAGAAGAGATATTGAAATTAATTGAGGAAAGGAGAAAATATAAATATGCATTAAATGAAGCAGGCGAAAATGAATGCGAACGTCTCAAAAATGACAGCAACAGGAAGTGCAAAATGGCTAAGCAGGAATGGCTACACGAAAAATGTAAGGATGTAGAAGCATATTTCACTAGTGGTAAGGTTGATGCCGTCTACAAGAAAATTAAAGAGACCTTTGGAGAAAAGAGAACCACTTCTATGAATATCAAGAGCTCAGAGGGAAAACCAGTCCTAAACAAAGACAGCAAAGCAGAAAGATGGAAGGAGTATATAGAGGATCTATACAATGGCGGCGTACTTGAGGGCAATATTATGGGAATGGAAGAAGACGTAGATGAAGATGAGATGGGAGCTATGATCCTCCTGAAGAATTTGACAGAGCACTGAAAGACGTAAGTCACAAAAAGTCCCCGGAGCAGACAATACTACGTTAGAATTATTAACAACCCCGGGAGAGCCATCCATGACAAAACTCTTCCATCTGGCGAGCAAGATGTATATGACAGGCGAAATACCCTGAGACTTCAAGAATAATATAATTATTCCAATTCCAAAGAAAGCGGGTCCTGACATGTGTGAAAATTACCGAACAATCAGTTTAATAATTCACAGTTGCAAAATACTAACACTGATTGTACACAGACGAATGGAAAAACGTGTAGAAGGCACCTTAGGGAGATCAGTGTGGGTTGCGTAGGAATGTAGGAGCAAGCGAGGCAGTACTGTCCCCGCGACTTAAGTTAGAAGAGAGGGTAAGGAACGATAAACCTGTGTTTATAGCATTTGTAGACTGAGAGAAAGCGTTCGACAATGTTGACCGGAATGCAACTCTTTCAAATTCTGAGGGTGGCAGGGGTAAAATACAGGGAGCGAAAGGCTATTTATAATTTGTACAGAAACCAGATGGCAGTTCTATGAGTTGAAGAGCATGGAAGGGAAGCAGTGGTTGGGAGGGAAGTGAGCCAGATTTGTAGCCTATCCGCAATGTAATTCAATCTGTATATTGAACAAGCAGTAAAGGAAACAAAAGAAAAATTTTGAGTAGGAATTAAAAATCCAGGGAGAAGAAACAAAAACCTTGAGGTTTGCCGATGACATTGTACTTGGGTCGGAGACAGCAAAGTACTTGGAAGAGCAGTTCAACGGAATGGACAGTGTCTTGAAAGGGATACAAGATGATGAACAAGATGAACATCAACAAAAGCAAAACAAGGATAATGGAATGTAGTCGAATTACTTAAAGTAGTAGACGACTTTTGCTTTTTGGCCAGTAAAGTAACTGATGATGGTATAAGTAGAGAGGATATAAAATGGAAAAGGGTGATGTCAAGGAAAGCGTTTCTGAAGAAGAGAAATTTGTTAGGATCGAGTATAGATTTAAGGCTCAGGAGGTCTTTTCTGAAAGTATTTGTATGGATTATAACTATGTATGGATGTGAAATACGATAAACAGTGTAGACAAGAAGAGAATAGAAGCTTTCGAAATGTGGTGCTCCAGAAGAATGCTGAAGATTAGATTGATAGATCACGTAAGTAATGAGGAAATACTGAATTGAACTGGGGAGAAGAGGAATTTGTGGCACAACTTGAGTATAAGAAGGGATCAGTTGATAAGATACGTTTTGAGTCGTCATCGTATCACCAGTTTAGTATAGGAGGAAAGCGTGGAGGGTAAAAATCGTAGAGGGACACCAAGAGATGAATACACTAAGCAGATTCAGAAGGATGTAGGTGGCAGTAGCTACTTGGTGATGAAGAGGCTTACACAGGATAGAGTAGCATGGAAAGCTGCATCAAACCAATCTTTGTACTGAAGAACAACATGGTAAGAAAATAACAACTAGGGTGGAAATTTCAAAAATTTGTGGTTGCCATGTTGATAAGAATTGAAGCTCCTGAAAAAATTTAGTATAGTCAAATTTGAACTTCAAATCATTGCAAATCTTGGGGAGAGAAGGTCAGTAAGTTGACATATTTCGCGTGTTTTCATTCAATAATGTCACAACAGGGTTAATCATCCTTAAGAAGAAAGTGTCCTCATTACTCGAAAAGGTGCTGTAAGAATGACATGTGGTGCTCACCCACAGTTAACTTGTAGACATTTATTTAAGGATCTAGGCATTTGACTAGTGCTTCAATGTATGTTTATTCCTTCATGTACTTTGTTGTAAACAATCCACAGCATTTCAAAAGAACAATGACCTACGTAACTGCAATACAAAAATAGAAAATGGCATTCTTTACTCCACATTGAAGTTGTCTTTAGCAAAAACTGGATGAGCAATGTCGCAACTAAAATTTTTGCTTACCTGTCCCAGTGATATAAAATGTCTGACAGACAGCATAGATAGAACTGAAAACAAATTGAAACAGTTCCTTCTTGACAACTCCTTCTGTTCCCTAGAAGAATTTCTTTTTTCGTGAAGTATAAAAGGTGGTGCTTAGGAATTAATAACTCACATCAATATTTAAAGAAAAATATCTTGTAAAGAAGCAGCATGTAGCGATACTTACACATGAATGTGTAATGTGAATATAAAATGACTCCACATCGCCAAGATTAATCATACAGACGATCCATGGAACATGGAACTAACTAACTGTCTGACTTGTACTGTGTGCCCCATACACAGGACCCCCCCCCCCCCCCCCCCCAAGAAAACATTCATGCCTTACACTGTCCGAAAACAGCCATTATTTCTTTTTTAATCACGGAAGTCCTGACTACTTACCCAAATTAAATAACACAGACACTTGTGCTACGGCAGAGTTGTGTCGCTTACATTCGTCTGTGTTGTTAGAATTTCTGTTTTTGAGAAGTTTTATGAGATATTAATTTTTCCACTACTAAAAGACTATTACAAAATTTTGACTAGTTCGTAAGATTATGGATCGTAATTCCTTTGTTCTGATTTTGTGTGCGTCTGCCTCCTGTCTGAAATTATTTTGGAATGAGCCGTTTGAAATTCCTGTAAGAGTTTTTATGTGCAGAACCTTCTGTGTGTGTGCCTTGTTTGTGTAATTACAATTTGGGCTTATTTCTTCCTTCTTGAGGATTGCGACAAATTCAAGCAAGAACCGATTATTTTTTTTGTAATGAAAATATAAATGTGTTTTAATTCTACTATTATTTGAGTTACAGATATTGGCATTTACGTCACACAAGATTTTCTTTTCACTGTTGTTTTGAGACTCTGTTAAAGGGAACCGATTAAGATTTTTATGAATACCGTGCTCACATAATATAAATATTTTTGGAATTGTTTTATTAATATTTTTTGTAACAGCGATCCACCAGAACAGGTGTTTTCCAATAAAACTGCATATGTGTCAAATATGTTTGCGCCCTCACAACCTCCAGTCACTTTCACTCCTCAGCCTAAACTGCTGGAAACATGTCTTACCAGTGCCTGTGGTTCAGATGATGCTGAATATGCAGCAGGAAAATATTAACTGTAAAATTTGTGACTGAAATTTTAGGTTAGAAGCAAAGAGAACTCTAAACACATTTTTCCCAAAACTATATTTTTGTCTTATAAGTGCCATTATTTCCAGAACGAGATTTTTTGCAGTTCAAATGGTTCAAATGGCTCTGAGCACTATGGGACTTAACTGCTGAGGTCATCAGTCCCCTAGAACTTAGAACTACTTAAACCTAACTAACCTAAGGACATCACACACATCCATGCCCGAGGCAGGATTCGAAACTGCGACCGTGGCGGTCGCGCAGCTCCAGACTGTAGCGCCTAGAACCGCTCGGCCACTCCGGCCGGCTTTTTGCAGTTGTTCCTAGAATACTACTGAATAAATACAGGACATACCTACTTCTTATTCACGAAGAACTAATATACACTGTGTCACGTAATCCCCACCGCACACTCTTTTTACTTGATATGCCGTTTATATGGCATAATATTTTAATTAATTTTATATTGCTTATTGTTGCGAACACGTTGGATAAAATACGATTCTCACTATTAGTTTCTGCAGTTGAAAATATTTAAACTTTATGCACTCTGACCTATTATGTGGGGATACGCACAACACTGAAAGATTTCCTGCTATGGACGTACGATGTGTAATTTGCAAACTATTTTTATATAACACTGATCTAAAAATGGTTCAAATGGCTCTGAGCAGTATGGGACTTAACATCTGAGGTCATGATTCCCCTAGAACTTAGAACTATTTAAACCTAAGTAACCTATGGACATCAAACTCATCCATGCCCGAAGCAGGATTCGAACTGCGACCCTAGAGGTCGCGCGCTTCCACACTGAAGCGCCTAGAACCGCTCGGCCACAATGGCCAGCAACACTGATCTACATTTTTAGATACGGAACATTGTATCGTTACTGTAACTAATTATGGAAAAAATGCCCTTCGCTACTTTCATCTCTTGAATGCACTGAAAATTACTCTTATTACCTGTACGGAAGTTACAGTATGTTAAGTTCGCCAAACGTAAAAGCTGCAGTGGATATTTTTAAATATATGAGCATGAAACTAAAAAAAAATGAAACTTGATTTTTATGTTATTGGCCAGAATAGGTTTTGCACAGCGGTCTTTGATCACACACAAGTAAAATTTTATCAGTCATGAATTATTTACGTAACTGATAACGTAATAGCAGCTGCCTATGTCCACCTGAAAATGAGATAATAAAATCCACAATTTCCCTCAGAAGTCTCCAGGAAGTTGAAAGAGATAATTTTAATGTACCGTTACCTGCCCGCTATATCGCGGGAAAACTGCTTTCATTCAGTTTAACCTAAATTTGCCGCGACAGCGGTTCCCGCGATTGCTGCGCGGCTCTGCGTCATGAAAAATTCCTAACATGCTGAAAACGGCTAAGGATGTGGGATGAAATCTTGGGCAAGCTAGCAACAAATTATTACAGGTAATAATTTTAACAATTTCTATATTCAAGAAATCAACATAAATTGAAAGTACACACCTTTTACAAACATCAACCTCCAATGCTATCTTTCTCGATCAAAGGACAAACTGGGGCTACCTAAGCATTCAAGCGAGCGTCACAGGCTTTTGCAACTTTAACGGCTACAAGAAGACAGACACAGTAATGTTTTAACCTCCACTACTTATAGGCAATTTAATATGTATCTTTGTAATTATTTTCAATTGTAATTGTCTGCTTCGATACATACGAGGCGTCTTTTTTAAGTAAGTACCAGTACCGTTTTGAAATTAAAAAAAGATGTGCCAAGATATCTCAATAATTTTATTTTTACATGAAAGCCTCTACCTTAATCTACTTTTCTACATAATTCCCGTCAATATTGAGGCACTTGTCATAACGTTGTACCAGATTTTGAATATCCTCCACATAGAAGTCTGCCGCCTGACTTGTTAACCACTGCACCACCACTGTTTTGACTTCATCATCGTCTTGAAGACGCTGACCGCCCAGGTGTTTCTTCGCGTGCAAGAACAGATGGTAGTCACTGGGTGCAAGATCGGGCTGTACGCAGGATGATCTAGAGTTTCCCATCGAAAAGATGTGATGAGATCTTTGGTCTGATTCGCCACATGTTGACGGGCATTGTCTTGCAGCAAAACGATGCCCTTGCTCAACTTCCATGGACTGTTGCTTTGATTCTGGTGTGACATAGGCCACCCATGTTTCATCGTCCGTAACAATTTGGCTTAAGAAATCATCACCGTCGTAGTGATACCGCTCAAGGAAAGTCAATGCACTGTCTAAACATTTGGTTTTGTGCACATCCATCAACATTTTTAGTGCCCAACGTACACACAATTTTCGGTAATTCGAGTGCTCGATGACAATGCCGTACAAAACACTACGAGAAACATTAGGAAAGTCATCCCGCAAGGAGGAAATCGTAAAGCGTCTGTTTTCTCTTACCTTATTGTCCACTTCCTGCACCAAACTTTCATTAACGACCGAAGGACCCCACTCCGTTGTTCATCATGCACATTTGTGCGGCCATCTTTAAATGCTCTCGCCCACTTTCTTACCATTCCATCACTCATAATGTTTTCTCCGTAAAGTGCACAGATCTCACGAGGAATATCGATCGCTTTTAGGCCTTTAACACTAAGAAATCTTGTAACAGCCCGTACTTCACAGTCGGCGGGACTCACGATTATCGGAGGCATCTTAAACACTCAGTACACAATGTAAGCCGGCCGCTGTGGCCGAGCGGTTCTAGGCGCTTCAGTCAGGAACCGCGCGATCGCTACGGTCACAGGTTCGAATCCTGCCTCGGGCATGGATGTGTGTGCTGTCCTTAGGTTAGTTAGGTTTAAGTAGTTCTAAGTTCTAGGGGACAGATGACCTCAGACGTTAAGTTCCATAGTGCTCAGAGCCATTTTTGGACACAACGTAAACCAGGAAGAAACAGACTGCAATTGCGTCAGTGCTTAGATTAAGGTACAGGTTTTCATGTAAAAATAAAATTACTGAGATATCTTAGCACGTCTTTTTTTAATTTCAAAACGGTACTTGCTTAAAAAACACGCCTCGTACATTCGCCGGCCGCAGAAATTATTTGTGAAATATACATACATACATATTCCACAAACATAAAAATGAAAAATTGTTATTTCCATTTATACATAATCTGCAACCATTCGTACAGTAATGAAATAATAATAATAATAATAACACAGATAAATGTTTATTTTTATTACAATTATTTTTTATATATTATAACAATTTTGTAAATGTCTTGCCAGGAGACGTCACAACTGGTGTGCAGAAAATACGCACTTCCGCAAGGTGTGTCACTGCCAAGTAACGACACGGTGAAACTTGGACCTCGCATAGAAGTACATGAAAAGAACTGCTAAAGCGTAGTACAGAATGTAACTGAAAGAAATACATGAGGCGAACAGAAATAGCACTTGTACCCAAAGATTACACTGAAATCACGATTTATGATGGTCCCATGGACGTGACTTGCTTCTTAACAGGGTGTTTGATCGTCACGGGCGGCAATGCGTGCTCTGCAACTGCTTCCCCGCTGGCCACAAGGTTGGTAAAGAGTTCTTATTCTACAGCGTTCCATTCTTCCACCAGCGCGGTTAACAACAGCTGATGATTGTGAATGTGCCTCTCCGAAGCATCGAGCCGGCCGGGGTGGCCGTGCGGTTCTAGGCGCTACAGTCTGGAGCCGAGCTACCGCTACGGTCGCAGGTTCGAATCCTGCCTCGGGCATGGATGTGTGTGATGTCCTTAGGTTAGTTAGGTATAATTAGTTCTAAGTTCTAGGCGACTGATGACCTCAGAAGTTAAGTCGCATAGTGCTCAGAGCCATTTTCTCCGAAGCATCCTAAACGTTCTTGATGGGGTAACACCTGGACCACCAAAATGATCATGTTCTACAATGGTCCTGTGTTCATTACGTCACCTCGTATGGCGAGAGGCTGGAGCAATGAATGAACAATGGAACATTGTCGACGGCTTTAGTGATCCAGTGGGGGGAGACGTAATGTTGCATGGACAAAGTGACCTCCAAGTTTTTGAATACCGTACACTCGCCCGTTAACATCATTGAGACGCTGTATTCCTTCCCTGTTTGCGAGAGGATGTTCGGCGAATGGTCTCGACTGCCCGTTTACTCATCGAGCACATGTGGGATGCTTTGTGGGGACATATTGTGGAATGCCCACATGCACCAATGCCATTCAGCAGTTGTCGACCTCGCTAGTGGAGGACTGGGACACCCTACCCCAAGAAATTCTTACAGCATGGGTCCACGTTGCAGATCATGTATTACCGTCCGTGGTGATCAAACACCCTATTAAGACCTTTCATGGTGTGAGGTTGTGGTCCAAGAAACTCTCTGTTCCTGACGTTTCGTCCAGGACTGCGCTGGACATCTTCAGAGCCGCTCCTCCGCTGAGTCTTGCCGACTCTGAAGATGTCCAGCGCAGTCCAGGACGAAACATCAGGAACAGAGAGTTTCTTGGACCACGACCTAGGATGCATGGTGCCGGAAACACACATGAATTCTTTGGAGTTAAATTTATTTCTGTTAAATTTATTGTCATATTAAAAGATTCCTAAGATACAGTTACAGGATCTGGTGGGTCTGATTAACATTTTATTAATTTTTTACAAAAACTCTAAGAGTGAATTTTTATTAGTTACATCAATTTACATACAACATAAACAAATAATTTTATTAATTTAATTATAAGTTGCAGTTTACATTTTACAACATTTATTACAACCAATTTCTTCAATTAAAACATACTTATTATTGACAATATTATGTACATAGGCAATATTTTGACAAAACGTTATTATTCATTGTTCACACAAAATTGCATTTTTCTTAGTTTTCAACATGTGACAAACAAGAAACACAAAGAACGCCACTATGTTCCTTACAAATGTTGGTTTCACACTTAATGCATGGCATAGTACTTTTCCTGTGTTTATTATATGGACAATAATTGCATCTTCTTCTTTTTTCTGAAACAGGTAGTGGTTCGGCAATATGACATCTTTTTGAACATCACATCTTTGCATCAACGATTTTCTTTGGAAGATTAGGGATCTGAATACGAAGTTCCATTAGTGGTCTTACCATTTCCTCTGCTAAATATCTTAGGAACAAACCTCTTTTATCACTTCTTCCACTATGGTATGTCAGATGTTGGGTGGAAAATAAAATTTCACTGTTCATTGCTGCGACGTCCATCATATTCATCCATAATGCAAATGTCCATCATCTTGTTTGTCTCTTGCAAGTGTAATAACGAATTTTCTGGTCATTTGATCTACTCCACCCTTCGTAGAGTTATAGAAGTTTATTATATCTGGTTTCTTTTTTGCATGAGTTTCATCAATGTTTCTGTCGTGATGAATTGTTCTAATGAGAACTACAGACTTTTTCTTTTTGGGAACATAACTCACCATTGTAATGTCACCTCTAAATGCAAACAAAGAGGAATGAATCGCTCTTGAGGCAGATGGTTTCATCTCATTAGGAATTTCTGGTTTATTTTGTTTGATTGTTCCCACCACTGTAATTTGCTTCTGAAGCATCTCTTCTGCCAGCTGCACACTAGTAAAGAAGTTGTCAACAGTAATATTTTTTGATGATCCTTCAATGGTTTTAGCAAGATCTTTCACCACATTCAATCCAAGATTTTTCTGAATAGGATCATGGGGCTTCCTTCCCGTGTAAACAATTCCGTCTAAAGCATATGCAGATGTAGCATCACATAACCAAAATATTTTTATGCCATACTTGGCTGGTTTAGAGGGCATATACTGGGTGAAGCTGCATCTTCCACGGAATGGGAAGCTGTTCGTCAACTGTGAGCGAATCATTGGGAATCATTCTATTTCTACACTTGTCAAGAAATAGTTCCCATACATAGCGAACAGCTGCAAGTTTGTCATCTGCAGATCGACTTTCACGGGTACGCCTGTCATCAAATCTAATCCTCCTCCTTATATCCTCGAATCTATTTACTGACATGGTGGCTTTATATGTAGGATTTGCCTTTTCATCCAAGAATAATTCTCTAATAGGGACATCCCAACTCTTCTCAACACCAGAAAGCAGTAAAAGACCAAGAAAACACTCCATTTCAGCAAGCGAAACGTTTTACCACGTAAAGCAGCCACTCTTCTGCCTTCAATATTTGTGCAGTTGATGATTTCCTCTAGTATTTCCTTGGAGATGAAATAGTCCCAGGCACCCTTAGGTTTACAGGTTTTCAAACCACGGGCTGGACTAGGTGCCTTCTATACGATATTATGGACAGGCGTACGAAAAGTTGCAGGAGGATCGAATTTCCAAATCATTCCATTCCAACTAATGTATGTGTGGTCTTTTATACCTTTTTGTGATGGTTCTTCATTTTTAGACTCTGATGAAGTAATATTATAGGAAGGACTGTCATCTGCCTCAGTATTCACATCTCCAGGTTCACTGGCAGATTCTTCACTACTTGCATCTTCAAAAATATTTCCTTCCTCGCAAGAATCATCTTCTTCAAACCACTGAGCCACAACACTTTCATAATTAGGTGCATTTGCACGTACTGACTCTCTTGCTTTGCGTGTCAAAGCCATAGCAAAAGGCGTGTCTCTCGAACAGCAGCTTGTGCAGCACTAAACAAGACATACTCGTAACAATATGGGCCTTGCAGCAACAAACTACAGTAACAACGAGGCTGACAAGAGCAGCACAGGATAACAATACCACGTAATAATAAAACATTTGATAGCAAAACATCAATAATACACCGCCATCGCCAATATGTGAAAGTAGTTTGTATTATTTTTCAGTTATAGTATTACTACTGCTGCTGCTGTTGGCACTCCTGTTGCTGAAAATACCACTCCTGTTATTGTTGAATTAATAACTGCTCCCAAACAAATGTTGAAGACAATATAGGCTAAAGAACATTTATAAATGTGTGAGGGCTTCTGAAGCCCTGCTTATGCATTCATGCTGTATGGGTAAACTTAAAAAGGTATCTCGTTCAGACTTGATAGGAGGAATGTCACAGTGTTAGTGAAAGAGTACTGGAAAGCAGTTTGAAATCAAGTCAAAAATAACAGAATTTTTTTAAAACTGAAGACATACAAGGGCCTCAGAGGCCCTGTATATGCATCCTAGGGCTAAGAAACGCCTTCCGCCTTTTACAACGCCCAAGTGACCATCACCAAACGCGGTGGTACCAGTGTAACTAATTGTCTTCGGATAAATGTGTTGCCTATTCGTCTCACTGCCTATCTTTTGTACTACACTGTAGCAGCTCTTACTATAGGTCTATATGGTCCCAGTTTTATCGAGCTATGTTACGTGGCAGTGACATGTCATGTAAATGTTACTTTCGTCCTTAACTGTTGCGTCCAAATTCTTTGAGTCTGAAGCGGCGCTAAATTAAAGCAAGTTTCAAGGTTCTGTCCTTGATGTCGTGTTCAAAAACTGTACCTAAATACTTGGCAGATCAGCGTTGGCGTTAATGAAAATTCTTATGTGTTGACAAATATTGGAAAGGGATTTGGAAAAGACACGAAAAAAAGGACGATATTCCACTTAGCGTAACGGTGATATGTCAGAACAAGGTGTCACATCAGATCGGAAAGCTAAAGGATGTAGGCCGAACCTTAACACACCTGCTCATGCCTGTTGAAGGCGAACTCGTTCTGCCACCTCTGACCCGAACACATTTTGTCCGCGCTCACCGCAGTAAAAAGTGCACAAA
Organism: Schistocerca americana; assembly: GCF_021461395.2. Classification (NCBI taxonomy): domain Eukaryota; kingdom Metazoa; phylum Arthropoda; class Insecta; order Orthoptera; family Acrididae; genus Schistocerca; species Schistocerca americana. The sequence goes on from NC_060120.1 coordinate 214,149,848, forward strand.
AACGTAACCTTGTTCCGTTTAGTTTCTGTAGCTACAGAGCTGTGAAAAAGCTGTGCTCGTTCATTCATTCCGGGAGGACAACAAAGAAAGAAACTGAGGTCGTACGTGCCCGGGCGGAGAACGGATCGGTCCTTCATTAGCTGGGCCACTAAACAAGCGCCGAGACGTCGCGTCCTAGCGGCGGATCCAGAACTCGTGCCGCTGGAAACCAGTCCAGGCAGCGGACCGCCTCGGCCCCTTCCTCTCCTCGTTTAGGTACAAAAAGGGACGTGCGAAATGGCAAAAAAGGCTCCAGAAGGGGAAAAAAGAGTGTGGGTATGTAAAAAATGGCAGCTCTGTGGTCCAGGATCAGGCCCCAGCTGTAAAACTGATTGGATGGCTGGCTGCCACGCCCCGTCTCTAATGATTGCTCACGAGTTTACTGCACCTTATTTCCAGTCCAAAACAATTCTCGCGCTTACATAAATATTTTACGTGATACCACTTTTCTCTTGGTTCTGTTGCACTCTATGATGAAGCAACGAAAAGAAAATGGTGTTCAGTTATTATTGGTTTCTCTGTCTTAAACTTACTGTAATTTAACTAAAGAGAATTTAGCACAAGATACGTTTCGGTTTTCTTTATAAAGCACCTTCTGTGGCTATCCTGCAAATTGGATGCATATGATTGTACATTTTTGGTTGTTATATATTAAAAACAACATTTTGTTTAAAAAGGTGCTATCTTCAATCCGAAACAGCCAAAAATGTGCAAACGTATGCATCCAACTTGCAGAATAACCACAGAAGATGCGTCATAAATAAAAGCGGAACACGTCTGGTGTAAAATTCAATTTAATTAAATTGTTGTTAGCTGAAGACGGAGAAACCACTAATATCTGATTTTAATGTTGCCGCAGAAGATGCACATCAAACAAACAGAAAATGGCGTTAGTTATAGATTTCGTCCAGTCCTCGTTCACTTCTGTGAAGACAAATTTTCTGACCGTCCTAGATTTGGAGCAGAACTTCAGCCTTTATTTTCGTTACCTAAACCACAAACACATTTTCGAAGTTTCTGATTTTATAGCATTTTGAAATTATGTTTTGCTGAAATTATGGTATCCCTGGGACTGTCGTAAAGAACTATTGTAACCATTACTTCGGTCGATAAGGAATTTTCTACATCTGCATCTACATGGTTACTCTGCAATTCACACTTAAGTGCCTGGCAGAGGGTTCATCTAACCATTTTCATACTACTTCTTTGCCATTCCACTCTCGAATGGCGTATGGGAAAAAGGAACACCTAAATCTTTCCGTTCGAGCTCTGATTTCCCTTATTTTAATATGATGATAATTTCTCCCTACTTAGGTGGGTGTCAACAAAATGTTTTCGCATTCGAAAGAGGAAATTGGTGATTGAAATTTCGTAAATAGATCTCGCAGCACAGAAAACCGCCTTTGTTTCAGTGACTGCTACCCCAACTCGCGTATCATATTAGTGACACTCTCACCCCCTATTGCGCGATAACACGAAACAAGCTGCCCTTCTTTATACTTTTTCGACATCCTCCGTCAATCCTACCTGGGGATCCCACACCGCACAGCAATATTCCAGTAAAGGACGGACAAGTGTAATGTAGGCTGTCTCTTCAGTGGGTTTGTCGCATCTTCAAAGTCTTCTGCCAACAAAGTGCAGTCTTTGTTTCGCCTTCCCCACAATATTATCTATGTGGTCTTCCCAATTTAAGTTGCTCGTAATTGTAATTCCTAGGTATTTAGTCGAATCGACAGCCCTTATATTCGTACGATTTATCGTATACCCAAAATTTATCGGTTTTCTTTTAGTACCCATGTGGATGACCTCACACTTTTCTTTGTTTAGTGCCAATTGCCACTTTTCGCACCATACAGAAATTCTGTCTAGATCATTTTGTAATTGGAATTGATCGTCTGATGATTTTACTAGACGGTAAATTACAGTGCCATCTGCAAACAATCTAAGGGGGCTGCTCAGATTATCACCTGGATCATTTATGTAAATCTGGAACAGCAGAGGGTCTATGACACTACCTTGCGGAACGCCAGATATCACTTCTGTTCTACTCGATGGTTTACTATCACTAATAATTGTGACCTCTCTGAGAGGAAATCACGAATCAAGCCAAATAATTATTATGTATAGCAAATTAAATTATTGATGAAATTAATATTAATATTAAATAAAATTAAAATTAATAAGAACTCTCAGGCGTAAAGAATATATAGCAGTAATCAGTGTATTGATTTTTTTCAGTAAATATGTATACTAATGTAAGGCATTATTTCCTTTACTATTACTATTGCTGCCACTATTATTATCGCTGCTGTACTTTCTTCTAATACGACTTTGAATTCAGTCTGATGTTACGTTGGCTATACGAATCTGATGACAAAATTATTTTCCTTGAAGCAGCGCAAGAGATACCCTAAAGTGACCTATTAACTGAAAGTGATTTAAAATTTTATCCGACATTCACGGTCACAGAGAAATTGTAGGCATTTTACTACAAAATATTTGAGATACTTTACAATCTGAAAACAAAGTATCTTTATTCAAAACCTACTTTTTTCCTTAATAATAAACTACATGAAATTTTCGTGAGGAAGTAGGAGTCTTCAATTGTCTAGGTTAGATGCTACCTTACTCAGTAACGGATATCGCTGGATCTCATTCTTGTGCGCTGGTGGGCTTTACTTAAATAAACTTCAATTGAAAGTTTAGAAATTCTGTGCTGGACCATCAGGGAAAAGATATTTAATTCAAATCAGATAAGATTCCGGATAAAACTTGCAAATCTAGTGCTTTATGAGTTATACAGCTTCCGACCGTAGAAAATTTTTTTGCTTAAATTCAATAGCAAAAAATCCACCTAGACTACGGAATTCTGTAGTCCCTCCCTACAACATTAAATAAAAAAGACCTTCATGGAAGACTGCACATCACTGTACTGTCGTCCAGTGCATACAACGTCGCTCGGGATTAGCCGAGCGGTCTTAGGCGCTGTAGTCATGGACTGTGCGGCTGGTCCCGGCGAAGATTCGAGTCCTCCCTCTGGCATGGGTGTGTGTGTTTGTCCTTAGGATAATTTAGGTTAAGTAGTGTGTAAGCTTAGGGACTGATTACCTTAGCAGTTAAGTCCCATAAGATTTCACACACATTTGAACAATTTTTTGCATACAACGAAAATACAGCGTCCGTGGGATAAATAATAAAAAATAAAAATCCATCTAACAACTTAGCAATCGCGCACAATAGGAGACAGTATACTATTTATGTGCCATCTTTTCATCATCGTTTGCCTCCTGCCACCACGTGCGCATCAAAGGGCAGAATGTTCCTTCCTCACTAAGCTCCTGGCAACTAAAGTGCTGCTGTACTGGCGCTCTAAGTTCTTCGATGCGAGATTCGCTTGGTAGTTCGATTCTCTGTCTGGTGGTCGCTTGCGCCGTGCTCTTTAAACACAAGTGCTGTATAGAAAACTTGGCTCTTGCACCCACCGTCTAGAGATAGCGTCTTTGACCAATACTCAACACGTCCACGGTCGTGGGTTCGAAACACGCCAGAGCTTAAATTTTTAATAAAAAGCATCAGCAACAGCGACCGGAGACTTCTAACATAAGAAGTCATCCTCATTCTGCCAACGACCTTGTAGAAGAGGACGGAGGAGCGGACAGAGGTTCAGGGCACTCTCTCGATCATGAGGATGCAGGAGGCAATGGAAACCTGAACCAGGAGGAAACAAGAAGAATGGAAGAGCAATAACGGAGTGCTCGGGTTAAAAAGGGTGTGAGGTAGGGATGTACTCTTGTGCTCAGAAGAAGCAATGAGGGAAATAAAAGAAAGGCTCCAGAGTGGGTAAAATTCGGGGTGAGCGGATAACAATGATAACATTCGCTAATGACATTGCTGTCCTCATTGAAAGGGAATAAAAATTACAGGATCTCTGTTATGAACACATAATATGGATTGAGAGTAAATCGAAGAAAGACCTAAGTAATGACAAGTAGCAGAAAGGTGAACAGCGAAAATCAGGAAGCAGACGCATTTAAGGAATTCTGCTACCCCAGAAACAAAATAACCCATAATGGACGGAGCAGGAAGGACATAGAAAGCAGGCTAGCGCTTGCAATAAGAGCATTGCTCGCCAAGAGAAGTCTGCTAGCAGGAAACATTGGTCTTAATTTCATCAAGAAGTTTCTGAGTATATACTTTTGGAGCACAGGATTGAACGGTTGTGAAAGATGGAGAGTGGGAAATCCGGAACAGAAGAGAATCGAATGATTTAAGATGTTGTGTTACAGAAGTCTGTCGAAAATCAGGTGAATTGATAAGGTAATGACTGAAGAGGTTCTCCGAAGAACCGACGAGGAAAGGATTAGGGTATTAAAAAAAAACACTGAGAAGAAGGGACCAAATGAGACCACATCTGTTAAGACATCAGGGAATAACTTCCATAGTATTAGAGGAAGCTGCAGAGGGTGAAAACTGTAGAGGAAGACAGAGACTGAAATACATCCAGTACTTCCAGCAAATAATTGAGGACGTAGGTGGCAATTGCTACTTCGAGATGAAAAGGTTGTCACAGGAGAGAAATTCGTGGCAGGCTGCATCAAACCAGTCACAATACTGATGACTAAAAAAAAAAGATGGAAAAAAAGGGAATGATATTTCCAATTCAGTGTATTGCGCGGAGGAGTGAGGGCAATGGAATAATTTCAGCACGCCTTCGTCGCCCGGCTGCGTTACAGAAAAGTTGTTGTAGTGTGAAGTACCGTAAGTTAATCGTGCCGTAAAAAACATTCCATTGTCCATGAACAAGAAAGACCGGACAAGTGTGAGTAGGACCCGCGCCCTGAGGGTTTCGTGCGAACTTAAATATGTTTGTAGATAGTTCATGTAGGTTCTGATGCGTGACCTTGCGAGTATCAAAGTATAAGACATAAATGGCCGTATCTTTTGTCTGCTTTGATTTAGAACCTTAGATTTTTTACACCGCCAAGGGACCGCAGACATTAGCATTTGGCATAAATTTCAGCTAAATGTATCTACCAGTTCCTGAGAATAACTAGTTATGTTCTTTCTCTACTGATTGATGTACGTAACGCTAAAAAAAATGGACGAATATGTGTTGTTACAAATGAACTTATTGAAAAATTGTGACTGGTGAGCTTGGTTATCACACTATTAGTGCACAATAGCTCCTAGAACTTCTGACTTCCGTCAACACTGCGAAGAAACAGGGAGCTGTATTAGCGTTTCTAATACCGTACAAGGCGGAAGGAGTTGGAATTTGGAAATTTGTGGTAAGGTCTTATGGGACACTTCATGTCCTGGAGGAGCACTTTGAGGACCGCATTCTGGATTTGGGGTACCCAGAGGCCACTGGCATGGGCCTCGATTGGCCGCCATATTCTCCAGAACTAAACACATGCGATTCGTTTTTATGGGGCTATATTAAAGACAAGGAGTACAGTAATAACCCCAAAACCACTACTTAGCTGAAAACAGCCATTCAGGATGTCATCGACAGCATCGATTTTCCGACACATCAGTGGGTCATGCAAAATTTCGCCATTCGTCTGCGCCTCATCATCGCCAATGATGGCAGGCATATCGAAAATGTCATAACCTGAATCCGAGTACCTGTAGTGACGTTCACATGTTGAATAAATTGTGTACACGCCCTAGTTTGTAACTAATTTACGTTTTTTTATATATTTTAATAACTGTCACCCTGTACATACAAAATGCGACCAGCGCGAACAACATCGCCGCGCGAAAATCGCGAGTGCCGTCTCTGCAACTTGCCACGCTAACCTCCCACTTGACACACACCAGCTGATCTGCGTCCGTAACGATATCTGCTGGCGGGGATACAATATCAAAAGTTGACATAGCTCAGCTGGAAGCCTGAGAACAGATTTTATGATATGTTTCTCCAGGATCCGGCTCGTCTTCCCTGTTATTGAAGGTCAGAATGACAAATACGGAAGCTTTCTGGTCATCGCTTCGGCTGCTCTGTGCATTCGGATATTTCATCAAATTGCTTGTGGTTCTACTCTGTTGTTTTAGTCTTTCTGACAGAAGACTTTTGGCAGGTGGTTCAGTTGTTGCGCGAAGTTTTAAGCAGCAAGGACGGCTTTTGCTCATTTAGTTCCAATTGTCATGATAAAATATCCTCTAACTTTGTACGCGTAAATACAACTGTGTTTCTTTGATTCGGATAGTTTCTAACCGTCTCACTTCTGCAAAATATTCGAGTACTATAATATTCACGTAATATCCAATCCACAGTTTTTAGCATCATACAAGTGATCTACATCTTCATGATAACTGTCTGAATTGGATTCAATGGCGTGGATAATGTTTTTAAATATATCTTCTCGTAGTAACTCCTTCTCATATTCCTTATGATTCTGAATGATACGCATAGGAAAACTGTGTGTTGTCTTTGTTACATACACTGCCGGAAAGAAACTAGTACATCCTCTTAGAGGTATCCAATCCACTTAGTTTGTTGCAACAGTGCACATGCAGTACGTGGCGTTGCCTCCACGGGCTGTAGTACAGACGCTAAATCTGGATTGGACATTCGATCGGACAGGTGGCGAATGCTTTCCTGGAATAAGTTCTGCCACGACTGCTCGACCTGTCCACGTAGTTCTGTAAGAGCTGTGGGCTGCCGAGTCGTCCCATCATATGCCACACGTGTAGACAAGTCAGGATATCGTGCTGGCCAGGTAAGCTGGTGCACGTCTTGCAGAGAACGTTGAATTTCAAGGGCAGTGTGTGGGCGAGCATTGTCCGTTGGAACAACACATCACCTTCCTGTTGCAAGAACGCGAAAAGAACGGGCGTAACAACATTCTGCACGTACCCATCGCTGGTTAGCATACACTGCAGATACACCAAACGTGAACGAGAGTTGTAGCTTATCGTACCAGCGTGTCTTAAACGAATGCGCTCTGCGACACAGCACTCCCCAAATCTACGTCGTACGCAGAAACGACCATCACTTTCGTGCAGGCAGAAACTGCTTTCGTCGCTGAAGTTTCCAAGTGATCCTCTGACAGCGTGATTCGAGACGTGCACTTCGATGCTTCGGCGTGAGTGGGAAACGGGCTAGACGTTTGCGTACCCGTAGTGCCACTGCTAATAATCGGTTTCTAACAGTACATGTTGACATGTCTGGGCCCACAAGCCCTCTTGTCTGTGCTGTAGTAGCCGTACGATCTGCCACTGCTGTCCTAACAATACGACGCTCCTGGCGAGCGTCTGTGCTGAGTGGAAGTCCGGAACCTTGTCTACGACTGTGGCAAAGTTCACGTGACCATTGATACCAGCATTATTGCACAACCAACTGTCGCGTCTCCCCACCGCGCACTTTTCGATTTTTTTGTGCAGTTTATGTTGCATAACATTTTAATTAACTGTATATTGCTTATTGTTGCGAGCACAAAAGATAACATGCGATTCTCACTATTAGTTTCTGTAGTTGAAAAAAACTTAAACTTTGTGCACCTCGACCTATTATGTGGGGATACACACAACACTAAAAGATTTCCTGCTGTGAACGTGTGATCTTTAATTTGCAAACTTTTTTCATACAACCATGATCTCGACTATTGGAACACAGTATCATTACTGTAGCTAATTATGATATCAAGCATGTCCTTCTCTATTTTCATCTCTGAAATGAACTGAAAATTACTCTTATTTACACGTACAGAAGTTACAGTATGCTATGTTCGCTAAACGTAAAAGCTCCAGTGGATTTTTTAAAACATATGAACACTATTGATTACCACGACTAACACGAGAGCATGAAGCAAAAAAAATGAAATTTGATTTTAATATTATTATTAGCCAGAACAGGTTTCAGCACAGTAGCCTTTGATATCACGCAAGTAAAGTTTTACCACTCTGATTTACGTAAATTATTTACGTCACCTAGATTGTAATTGCAGTTGCCCATGTCCACCTCAAGATGACATAATAAAATCCACAATTCTCCTTTGAGGTCTGCGGGAAGCTGAAAGAAATAATTTTAATGTACCATTACCTGCCCGCTTAACTGCGGGAAAACTTGCTTTTATTCAATTATAATCTGAAATTGCCGCGGCAGCGGCTTCCGTGATCGCGGCGCAGGTCTGCTTCATGAAAAATTCTAAATACGTTGTAGACGGCCAAAAATGCGGAATGAAATACCGAGGAAGCTAGCAATAATTTATTTTTAACAATTTCTATATTCAGAAATCAATATAAATTCAAAGTACACACCTTTTTTTTAGTCATCAGCCTCCAACGGCGTCTTTCTCGAACAAAGAACAAAAGAAAGCTAACGAATCATTCAAGCGAGCGTCACAGGCTCTTATAACTTTAACGGCTACAATAAGACAGAGAGTGACATTTAAGCCTCCACTCTTTATAATCAATTCAGTACGCTAACAAATATCTTTGTTAATTTTTTCGGTTTTCATTGTCTGCTTCGATTTCCACACTCGCCGACCACAGACGTTATTTGCAAAATATGGATACATAAATACTGCACAAACACAAAAATGAAAATGATTATTTCCTTTTTTTTGCGGTCTCTACATAATAGACAACCGTCCATACAGAAATGAAATAATAACACAGATAAATGTTCATTTTTTCACGTGACCATTGATACCAGCATTGTTGCACAAGTAACGCAGCACGTCCAACTTGTGTGCCAGTTCACCAAAACGCCCATCCCGCCACTCCGACGGCCACAATTTGACCCCTTTGGTATCTACTCAGTTGGCTGTAGTACACATGAGTGCGTCTCCGTGCATTGGTTGCCTGCTTACTTCACATGTTTGCACCACAGTGAGCCTTCTCGCTGTGGGCATTCCCTATTAAAGGACAGACACAGCTTGGGCTCCGGCAGCTATGCCACTACGCTATCTGTTATCAGACGTCTTTCAAACCATTACCAGTACATACGACGTCTTCGGATCAGACTCGACGTCGTGTTTCCAAGTGTACTAATTTTTTTCGGCAGTGTATATTACAAAAGTACTGAAGAACACACTTAATTGAACTGACGGGGGACAGCTGATTTATAGACGCCATTCGTGTAATGCAGTTGGCTGTCATAAAATAATTAATTGATCGGGCTAGCGAAATCGATCCAGGCCTAACATTTCAACCAGACGACGAAGAATGATTTCCGAAATTTAACTTTCGTCTTTCGGAAGTTGTAAGTCAAGTAATCAAGTAAACGTAGTAACCGAGTGTGTAAAGAGATAGCTGGAAGGTGTGGCCGAGCGGTTCTAGGTGCTACAGTCTGGAACCGCGCGACCGCTACGCTCGCAGGTTCGAATCCCGCTTCGGGCATGGCGGTGTGTGATGTCCTTAGGTTAGTTAGGTTTAAGTAGTTCTAGGGGACTGATGACCTCAGAAGTTAAGTCCCATAGTGCTCAGAGCCACTTGAACGATTTTGTAAAGAGCTAAGCTATTGTTGAACGTTTCGGGTGTAGACAGTTCGTCTGTGGACTGAAATTTTCCGATTAGCACATTAATTTTTTTTAAAAGTGTGGTCGATATCGTGTGGGGCGATTGTTTCCGTGCCACATGAACGTATGGGTAGGCAGCGCCTCGCAGTCGAAGTGGAGTGTGTGAGGATAAACGGTCTCGGCGCGGCGGGTAACTTGCTGGTGCAGCAGCAGCAGCAGTGGTGTAGCTCGAGTCACGCGATCCTGCAGTTAGCAGCCGGCCGAGCCGGGCGCTGCAGATTTATTGGCTCCTAATATGAGGAATTATGGCCGCAGGTTCCAGTTTAGTCCCACGTCGCTCCCGCTTCTCGTGTGGATATATTCTCAGCGGGCGCACACCGGCCCCGGCTGATCCACAACCACCATTCGAAACTAAGAGGCGCTGACAAGGCGAACATCGAATAAAAGTAATTTTAAAGGGCGGTAATGTTTTTGTTCTATCACCCATCAAGAGCAAGTATCTGTATATTTGTGTAAAGTCGGCGTTCAGAGTTGACGAATCTAGACTACAGAAGCACAAATCGCTTAAGAAACCATACAAGATTCACAAGAAGCATAGCTGCGGTATTATTTGGTAAAAAGCTAAACACGTGTTTGAAGGGTTAACACGAGGACACCAAACACAAAACAAATAATACAGCAGTCTACATCTACATCTACATCTATACTCCGCTAGCCACCTGACGGTGTGTGGAGGAGGGTATTTTGAGTACCTCTATCGGTTCTCCCTTTTATTGCAGTCTCGTATTGTACGTGGAAAGTAAGATTGTCGATACGCCTCTGTGTGGGCTCTAATATCTCTGATTTTATCCTCATGGTCTCTTCGCGAGATAAACATAGGAGGGAGCAATACACTGCTTGACTCCTCGGTGAAGGTATGTTCTCGAAACTTCAACAAAAGCCCGTACCGAGCTACTGAGCGTCTCTCTTGCAGAGTCTTCCACTGGAGTCTATCTATCAACTCCGTAACGCTTTCGCGATTACTAAATGATCCTCTAACGAAGCGCGCTGCTCTCCGTTGGATCTTCTCTATCTCTTCTATCAACCCTATCTGGTACGGATCCCACACCGGTGAGCAGTATTCAAGCAGTGGGCGAAAAAGTGTATTGTAACCTACTTCGTTTGTTTTCGGACTGCATTTCCTTAGGATTCTTCCAACGAATCTCAATCTGGCATCTGCTTTACCGACGATTAATTTTATATGGTCATTCCATTTTAAATCACTCCTAATGCCTACTCCCAGATAATTTCTGGAATTAACTGCTTCCAGTTGCTGACCTGCTATATTGCAGCTAAATGATAAGGGATCTTACTTTCTATGTATTCGCACCACATTACACTTGTCTACATTGAGATTCAATTGCCATTCCCTGCACCATGCGTCAATTCGTTGCAGATACTCCAGCATTTCAGTATAATTTTCCATTCTTACAACCTCTCGATATGCTACAGCATCGTCTGCAAAAAGCCTCGGTGAACTTCCGATGTTATCCACAAGGTCATTTATAAATATTGTGAATAGCAACGGTCCTACGACACTCCCCTGCGGCACACCTGAAATCACTCTTACTTCGGAAGACTTCTCTCCATTGAGAATGACATGCTGCGCTCTGTTATCTAGGTACTCTTCAATCCAATCACACAATTGGTCTGATGGTCCATATGCTCTTACTTTGATCATTAAACGACTGTCGGGAACTGTATCAAACGCCTTGCGGAAGTCAACTGCATCTACCTGGAAACCCGTGTCTATGGCCCTCTGAGTCTCGTGGACGAATAGCGCAAGCTGGGTTTTACACGATCGTCTTTTCCCAAACCCATGCTGATTCCTACAGATTTCTTTATCCAGAAAAGTCATTATACGCGAACATAATACGTGTTTCAAAAATCCACAACTGATCAACATTAGAGATATAGGTCTATAGTTCTGCACATCTGTTCGACGCCCCTTCTTGAAAACGGGGATCACCTATGCCCTTTTCCAATCCTTTGGAACGCTAGGTTCTTCTAGAGGCCTACCGTACACCGCTGCAAGAAGGAGGGCAAGTTCCTTCGCGTCCTCTGTGCAAAACTGAACGGTATCCCATCAGGTCCAGCGGCCTCTCCTCTTTTGAGCGATTTTAATTGTTTTTCTATCCCTCTGTCATCTATTTCGATATCTGCCACTTTGTCATTTGTGCGACAATATAAAGAAGGAACTACAGCGCAGTCTTCCTCTGTGAAACAGCTTTGGAAAAAGGCATTTAGTATTTCGGCTTTTAGTCTGCATCCTCTGTTTCAGTACCATTTTGGTCACAGAGTGTCTGGACATTTTGTTTTGATCCACCTACCGCTTTGACATAAGATCAAAATTTCTTAGAATTTTTTGCCAAGTCAGTACATAGACCTTTACTTTCGATTTCATTGAACGCCTCTCGCATAGCTCTCCTCACACTACATTTCTCTTCGTGCAATTTTTGTTTGCTGCAAGGCTTTGGCTTTGTTTATGTTTGCTGTTTCGGTTGCAGTTTTCTAACTCGGTTGTTGTACCACAGTGGCACTTTTCCATTTCTTACGATCTTGCTTGGCACATACTCATCTAATGCATATTGTACGATGGTTTTGAACTTCGTCCACTGACCGTCAACTGTATCTGTACTTGAGATAAAACTTTTCTGTCGAGCCGTTAAGTACTCTGAAATCTGCTTTTTGTCACTTTTGCTAAACAGAAAAATCTTCCTACCTTTTTTTAATATTTCTATTTACGGCTGAAATCATCGGTTCTGTAACCGCCCGACAAAACACTACACTCACTTTCAGAAAAAACAGAACACCTTGAACGACTAGGGATAGGACGTCGATATTCACAGGACATGTACATCAATATGTTCTGCAGAAATGATTAGCATTCAGTCATCTCGATTCAGCAACTGTCCTGTTACTTAGCAGACACAGAGTCCGCCATGGGCCCTGATAACTTGTCCCATGAGCGGTGGCATCGACGGGTATAAAGAGCGAATGGCGCCCTGTGATACACGCATACCTGCTGCATTCACCTGATAGTTCACCAGTGGTGGTTGGCATTGGGTCACAGTACTGCTCCCATCGTTTCACCGTATCCCACACATTGTCGACTGGTGACAAGTCTGGTGATCTGGCCGACCAGGGCAGAAGGTTGACATCCCGTACACCAAGAAGGCACGTGTTGTGCAGCAACACGTAGTGATCCATTGTCTTGCTGAAAAATCGCATTTGAGTGTTGTGCAGAAAGGGTTCAGCTACAGGTCACAGGATGTCATTCACGTAGGTCACACCGGTCACAGTGCCCTGGACACACACCAACTGTGATTTGTGGTTGCACCCAATAGCACACCACACTATAATTAGGCTGCGTTCACACTGCCGGCCGGGCCGAGCCGAGCCTGGCCGGGCCGCCGCCCGCTTCGATATCAAACACATGGTTTTGAATTGCGGTGTTCACACTGGCGGCCGGGCCGCGCCGACACGGCGTGAGCCTCCCGGAGCCGAGCCGACGACATTCCGAGTGTTTAATATTGCCGGCGCGAGCCGACCGCAGGCGCGAGCCTGTGGAGCAGCACTACAGCTTCTGCAGTACACACATCACACGTCCCCCTTCTGCTTTCCTCACAAGTGTGACTGCACACGTCTTTTATTTTAAGATGTTACCTCACATTTCACAATCAGTGAGGAAAAATTACGTTTATTATGATGATACATGCGAAATTACTTTTATTTCATTTATTTAATCTACCGTATTTACATGCATTTACAACAATAGCTTGCCAGCGATCGCGGCATTGCCGCCACTGAATAGTTCGCATTTACTTGTAAACGGAGACAGATATGAGTGTCACTGAGGGACGGAAATGTGTCCCTACCAGATGATAATGCATTGTAAAGTCATGCTGTGGCAGTTCCTTATCAGTGGAAATAGAACCACTGAGTCAAAGGGCATTATCTCAAAACTCTTCGCCTATCAATCTGTCTATCTTACAAGGTAATGAAAAGAATTCTGTGAGGTCATCAGTGGCTCCACATGACGAACCATCACCACTGCCAAGCGCTGCATCATGAAGAAAAAAGTTGGAAAATTCTGAAGGAGTATTTCTGCGATTCTTCGTTGAAGGCACAGCAAGACATTACCCAAAATGACGAAGCTAATTACTTCCTAATGATTCTCAGGAGTCCCATAAACTCTCTTCCCCTCAGAGGTTAGCGTTTGTGAAATTTAAAAGACAAAAGCATGACTACAATTAACTGGAGGTAGCGAATGCTGTACAAAGTCCTACTGCAAACCAAAAAGTGTTTACTAACGAATCTTACCTTATCGTTATACACAATTTTTCTTCTGCTGTTATACTTCTGCGAAAATTTGTGTTCTGTTTAGAAATTTTGTCTTGAATGTTCTGCAGCACATACTGAAATGTATTATGATTCATTCTGTAATTTGAATAAAATTTTTCAGGATAGTTTTTAAGTTCTTCATATAAAGAAAAAAACTATCCTAAATGTCTGTCGCTATTCATAGGATGAATCCATAACCTCCTAGTTCTTCTGTACTTCAAAACTCGATGAGTTACTGCAGAGTCAAAACAATACCAATAAAAGAGTGAAGACATCGTTCTACACGACAGCACAGACTAGCTAAAGGCGAGCAACTGTTGACTGCAGCTGCGTTTTCTACTGACTTGCTTGTCAGCTGTCGAAGGGTGGGGATCTTTTTAAATTTATTTATTTGGCCTCCGACCAGCCATTTAGCCAAAGAGTGGGGATTACCTTGACAGTGCAGTGCAGCCCGCCAAGGAAGAAAAAAAAAAAACAATGAAAAACAATGAAACGCACATCTGTGGCGATCTACAGTAGTTTCATTAACTCCCCATTATTTCTTCTGTCAAAGTAGACAACGAGACTACAGAATTGCGCTTCAGTTATCTTTTAGTTCGAAATACGAAATGTACATCATACTAATTGTAGGATGGTGATGACAAATAATTGTTTGTCTTTTGTGATGCAACGTGTGGCCAATTATAAAAGCATAGCAGATGATTGTCCAGCAGCCGAGGGAAAAATTCTTATACATTTGGATTTATCTAGAGAATGAGACCATTAAAATGATACGAGGGACCGGCACTAGGTCTGCGCTGATCACTAGTAATTAGTTTTTTTTCTGTCCTGCATTATATGACTACACTAAACCAAGCTGTAACCGCGCGAACTCCGTGGCTTGCGGACGCGGCACTGACGCCACTGAATAGCTCGCATTACTTGAGACCAGAGACAGATATCAGTATCATTATAATTTCAAAAACTTTTTGGTACTTTTAGCTACATTTCATTCCCAACAATGTATGGTCTAAAACGGATCTAACAGCAAGCTACCCGCTACATAACTTTTTCACTACAAGATTTGTAAATCAAGTGCACAACGTTGACAAATAGCATCATTTCACAATGACTGTTAAGAAATATGGAAAGATAAATGATTCAATACGAAGCTAAGATGTTGCACTACCACGTGTACAAAAATCAGATTCTTTAGCCACATACTTTCTTCAAAATCGGTTGGGAAGCGTTACGAAACTAAGAAATCACGCCAAACGAAAAGTAGACTTTTTCTTTTTTCACGACGTAAGTAACGCTTTTAAGGAAAAAATAAGTTCATAAAACGATGTGGCAAAGTCTTATATACCACTAAGAATCTTTAAAACGTGAGAATCGGAGAAGTGGATTTTCCCCCATTTCGCCGTCCCGGCTCGGCGCGGCGCGCAATGTGAATGCACTACTCGTCGGCCTAAGCTGGCTAGGCACGAGCCGAGCCAGCACGCGTCAGCTCGGCCCGGCCCGGCCGGCAGTGTGAACGCAGCCCAAGGCCATGAGCTGGCGCTGTATGTCTTGTGCGAAAGCAGTCACTGTGATGCCGTTGCCCCTGTCTGCGCCGAACCAAAATGCGGCAATCATTTCCAGACAAACAGAACCTGGATTCGTGCGGAAACACTATCTGATACCATTCCTGGCCCCAACGACGTCGTTGCATGCACTATTGCCTCTAGAATGTTTCTGTATAATCTTCAAAGGTAGCCCGAAAGTGGACGACGTGCAAGTAGTCGATGCCGTAATAAACGGCCACGTGCTGTCACCCCTGATAGTGTACGATGTGTTACGCTGTTCCAGTGTTGCGTCAGAGTTGTGGAGGACGCAGATCTGTCCTGCAATGCCTCTAGGATGAGGTGTCGATCTTCTCTGGGGGTGGTCTGGGTTGTGCTACCTGATCCATCTCGTGGGTTCTACGGCCTTCTGTAGACCATTCTGCTCACACCTGTTGCCGTGCCGAAACGCTTCGTCCCACACGAGCAGCAGTTTCCCAGATGATGCGTCACGTTCTCTTACGCCAACAATGCACCCTCTTTCAAACTCATTGATATGATGATAAGGTTCGCACATACGTCTGCGACGCATCCTGCACGTCTGTTCAAGCCACACTGACCCATTACCTTCGGTTTTTGGCGACAACTAGAGCCGCAGGCACATTTTACCGGTAGGTGGTGTTGCCCCGCGATATAGATGTTGACCTTGAACCACGTAGGCCAACACGGTTCAAATGCTGATCATTTCTGCAGAA